>NW_012267320.1:3955222-4097088 GCF_000151885.1 Dipodomys ordii | reverse complement strand
GAACTCTGGGCCTGGGCACTGTCCCTCAGCTCTTCAGCTCAAGGCTAGTGCTCTACCACTTGAGCCACAGTGCCACTTCCGGCTTTTTTCTTTTTACTTATGTGGTACTGAGGAATCGAACCCAGGGCCTGGAGCATGAAAGGCAAGCGCTCTACCGCTGAGCCACCTTCCCAGCCCACACTGGTTTTTATCATTAACCCATCATCAGCGGAGACTGGTTTGTCTTCAGTGACTGTATGGTTCTTGCAGACTGAGAGAAGCCAAAGGGAATGCTGGCCTGAGCCATAGTTAGATTAAGCTTATTCCCACGGGAGCTGGAGTGCGTTTCCACCCTCGGAATGCTTGCCTTGGGGTTTACTCCAGGCCGCCACCATGGCATGTTGTACAGTGTAGTCTGGTTTTTTTTTTCAATTTCGTTTCAGAAAGTACTTATTTGATACCGACTGTACAGTATCACCATTGGGATTTTCCTTGTTCATTGGTGACTTGTGTGCTAATTTTTCTACATGCACACACATGTGAATGCACACGATGAAAATGTGAGCACCAAGAAGGTGGCGTGGCCTTTCACCATTACAATCCCCAACCAGGCGTGTTCAGTGTGTTTAAGTACTATGCAGAGTAACCAGAGCTTACAGCTCTGTGTGTGTGTGTGTGTGTGTGTGAGAGAGAGAGAGAGAGAGATTCTTTGGTAAATCACAGAAATGTGTGCAAGTTTCCAAATAAGGCTAAGTCTTCCGTTCAGAGGCCAATGCCCCCATGCAGGTAGCTTTGCAGGAGGAACTGGCTACTGCAGAAGATTTGGCAAGGATCTGCAGAGCAAGTGATGATGGGTTGAGAACTCAGAGATGGCGATGGGCAGGACCAGGAAAGAGTGGCCTATACCGAATCCGGTGGCTGTGGGGGATGGGTGGTATGATCTGGCCAGTGAAGGAGAGGAGAGATTAGAGCCAAGCAAGTAAGAAGGGAGCATGGCTGCAGGGCTGGAGCAGGATCCAGGGCTCTTGTTGCCAAGGAAGGGCTCAGGGTCTGTCTTCAGGCTGGATCACACAGGGCTGTGTGTGAGGCTGTCTTGTAGATGAGAGGCAGAGCCTCTGCATAACCTGCTCCTCGGTAGACTGAGACCCAGCAGTTAGGGAGGTCCGAGGGAGGTGTTCTATCCCCTAGCTGCTTCTCCTGAGGGTCGTCTCCCTTATTTTCCCAGTTCCAGCTCCTGTATGACCAGCGTGCTGCCCACTTAGTGGACTACAGAACAACTGTGTCCCTCTTCTTGTGTTCCGTGAAACCCACCATGATAGGAGTTTATGCACCCAGGAAATTTGCAAACACTACAAATCAGGGTCGGGCGGTTGGTTTTGGAGAAGGCTAGTTTACCAGCAAATCTGATAAGAACCTTTTTTCCCCCACTAAGGTGTCTCATCTTTGCCTCTTACCCCAATTTTGCTACTTCAGGGAGTTGGGCTTCCTGGACGCAGACAGTTCAGGACTTGTGTCCATTGCCTCTACAGGCTGCTGTGGAACCTCGGGCAATGGAGAGACACCTTCTAAGGCTGCACAGCTCAGTTGTAAAACAGAGATAATGTCCTTTCCACACAGGCTGCCGTGAAGACAATGAGCCCATGGTGTTGTGTGTAAGAGGCGTAGCAGAGGGCATATCTGGAGGAGAGCTCAGTCGTGGGTAGCGATGGTTCAATAGCAGATGGAAATAATTCCTCTAAAAACATGTGACTAGAGGGAGGATGTGGTCTGTTCTCACTGCAGACACTTGTCCGTTAGAGTTTAAAACCATGATACTAGTGACCAAGTGTCTGTCTGCACCTTACTAGCACCATGTACCTGTGATTGTAAGCAGTGCGAGGAATGAAACACTCCTACCATGGTAGATCACGGTCCCTGCCCAAGCCATTGCTGATATGCAAATGTGTACACGCTATACCTGGCTTACAATGGTTGGATTAACAATGTTTAGATTGTATATGGCAGTATACTGTACAACTGTACATTTAATCCTAGCCTCCTAGGCTGAAAGAGGAAGATGAAGAGCTTGAAGGCAGCCTGGGGTTCATAGTGATTTTTTTTCTTTTTAGTTGGTTGTGGGGCTTGAACTCTGGGCCTGGGCGCTTCCCTGAACTCTTCAGCTCAACGCTAGTGCCCTACCACTTGAGCCACAGAGCCACTTCTGGCTTTTTCTGCTTATGTGGTGCTGAGGAATCGAACCCAGGGCCTCATGCATGCAAGGCAAGCACTCTACCACTGAGCCACCTTCCCAGCCCAGGGTTCATAGTGATTTAAAAACAAATCAGAACTTAATGTATTTAACACACCTACCCGCTGCACATCCTACGTATTAGCACATGCACATGTTTGCCCTTGTGATGGAATGGCTGGCTGAGAGCTGGGGCTGACACTACATAATTCCGGGAGGAAGGATGGTCCTGCATGTGGCTAGCTAGGCTGGGAACAAGCAAAATCCAAAATTCAGTGTCAATCAACCAATCACCACACACACAATTCAAAGTAGAATTTCTACTAACTCTACAGTTGTAACTCGTGAGTGTAAGTTTTCTATTCTGAGCAGTATGAAGACATTTTTTGTCATAGGGTCCTGACCCACACAGAAAGGTACTTATCTCTTGGTTCAGCCCACTGTCTCTATGCTGTGTATGCTACCTGCCCATCGGTCACTGGGTAGTACCTTGATCATCAGATGGAAGGTCACGGTATCCCGGGGCCTGTGCTCAAAGCAGCCTTACTTCATTCCTCACAATGTCACCACAGTACATATTGGTGTTAGCAATTTTATAGCATACCTTGTTATAACTGTCTATTTTAATATTAGCTGTTGTTAATGTCACAAATTAGACTTTTTTTTTGTCCGTTGTTGTGCTTGAACTCGTAGCCTGGGCGCCGTCCCTGAGCTCTTTTGCTCAAGGCTAGTGCCCTAACACGTTGAGCAACATCACCATTTCTAGTTTTCTGGTGACTAATTGGAGGTAAGAGTCTCATGGACTTTCCTGCCCGGGCTGGCTTTGAACTGCGATCCTCAGGTCTCAGCCCCCTGAGATTAGCTACCAGTGCCCAGCTCACAAATTAGACTTTACAATGGGTCTGTACATTATAGAAAAAACATTATATATATATATATATATATAACTATATATATAATATATAGTCCAATAATAACCACAGTTTTAGGCACCTACTGGGGTGCTGGGATGTTCCCCGTGGCTAAGAGGGAATAACTGTATGCAGAATCGGAATTCAAGATTAACTGAAGACCCAGAGCAGACACTAGGCTATTTATGCTCACAACATCCTAGCCTTCTCTCATCATTTGATAAGAGGCAGAAATGAAATAAATGAACAGCTAAGAACATGGGCTCACACCTGCAATTCTAATTACTTGGGAGGCAGAGATTAGGGGAATGCCATTCAAGGCCAGCCCAGGCATAAAAGGCTACAAGAAGACTCCATCTCAACCAATGGCTGGGTGCAGTTGCATGCTCCTATTATCCCGGCTACAGGGGGAAGCACAATGGCTGGGAAGCACAATAGGAAGAGCACAGGCCGGGCCAGCCTGGGCATAAACTAAGACCCTATCTCAAAATAACCAATGTAAAAAGGCTAGAGGCATAGGAGGAGTGAGAGAGTGCCTGTTAGCAAACTTGTAGCCCTGAGTTCAAACCCCAGTGTAGCCCCAAGAAAAAGTAAACAGGTCACTTGGTGGTAAGAGGGCCCTTTACCTTCTCACTAGATTCTCAGCATAACTGCTTAAACCCTGAGCCAAGGAAAAGTTTGTTTTCTTTTTTCCAAGTAAAAAGAACACTAAATCTGACTGTGCTTTCAGAGGATTGACTCTTTTCAGTGAGTCATGTCTGCAGTGGCAGGATGCTGGGAACATGGTTTGGGAATACGTATAAAATCTTAGCCATTTGCCAGACAGTGAAAGTCCAAGGTGAACCAGGGCATTTCCACAGAGGGCGCCTGGCCGATGTGTCCAAGGGCCGGAGCTCCTGCCAGCCAGGAGAAACGTGGTCTCGCCGTGTCACGGAGGCTGGCCTGGAACCGTCAGCCCTCCTGCTTCTGCCTCCCGGATGCTAGGAGGACATAAGCGAGTGACCATGTCCAGCTTCTGTTCCGATTTGGGTAGAGAGGCTCGGGAACTTAAAAGTGACGGAAAAGGTGGAGAAAGTCTAATTGATACTTTGGGTATTACTGCTTAGTTTCTACTTGGGGGTTCTTTTCTTTCGTGTTTTCAATTTGGAATGTGAACATCACTGATTCCAGGCTTCTGCGGTGGGACTCAGTGCATTGCTCAGACATCTTTGGAAGGCTCACGTGGTGAGGGTTGTTTGAATGGTTTCTGTTGCAAACCACAGTTAAAAAAAAAAAAGCACCTGACATATTAGCCCAACATAGCACATACAACTAGAAGGAAATTTTAAAAACAGAACTGTGTTCATCCTTGTATTCCATTTTTTTTACTCCTTTGAAGTTATTTTAAGCTATTCTTTTGTTTTTTAAACTAGGGCTGGAACTCAAGGCCTGAGCACTGTCTTTTAGTTTCTCCACGCAAGGCTAATGCTCTACCATCTGAGCCACTACTCCACTTCTGGCTTTTTGCTGGTTAATTGGAGATAAGTGTCTTATGGACTTTCTGCCAGGATTGGCTTCAAACCATGAGCTTCATTTCTCAGCCTCCAAAGTAGCTGGTATTACAGGCATGAGCCACCAGAGCCAAATGGCTCTTGAAAATGTAACACAAAATATGCAGAGGAGATGAAAACACCTTTCCAGAGGGCTGTTTGGGTATCAGATCCATTAATACAGTGAAAACTCAGAGGAAGCTCCTGGTGGAGAGAATGTGCTTGATGAATATTAGTTATTATATAGTATCACATTCGCCCATTTTAAATGTACAATTTAGGACTATAGTAAATTTACTCACCAGTGTACCCATGACCACAGCCCAGCTCTAGAATATTCCATTTTCTCAAAGATTTCCTGTGATCATTTGCTGTCCCTCTTTGATCACACCTCTGTCTCAGGAAACCACAAATCTATATTCTGCTTCTCAAGATTTGCCTTTTCTGGCTGTGTCAATTACATAGGATCAGATACTACATAACAACATATTGGTCAGTAACAGAGGCCACATCTAAGATGGTTGTCCCTTAAGAATATAGTACCTGAAAATACCTATCACTAGTATTTCCATGGTCTCTTTTTGTGTGTAGCTATGTGTAAGTAGAGAAATGCTCACCAGTGTGTAATAATTGCTGTAGTATTCAGTGTAGTAACATGCATGCAGGTTGTAGATTATTTGTACAGATGGCAGATCTCCATACCATGGAAAAATTCCCAGCTGGGTGCCACATCTGTAATTCTAGATACTCAGGAGACTGAGAGCTCAGGATCACCATTCAAAACCAGTCCAGGCAAGAAAGTTCCTGAGGGCTGGGAAGTTGGCTCAGTGGTAGAGCTCTTGCCTTGCATGCCTGAGGCCCTGGGTTCGATTCCTCAGCACCACATAAGTAAAAAGAAAAAAGCCGGAAGTGGCGCTGTGGCTCAAGTGGTAGAGTGCTAGCCTTGAGCTGAAGAGCTGAGGGACAGCGCCCAGGCCCAGAGTTCAGGCCCCACGACTGGACCAAAAAAAAAAAAAAAGGAAGTTCCTGAGACTCATATCTCCAGTTAGCCATCAGGAAGCTGGAAGTGGAGCTATAGCTCAAGTGGTAGAGCACTAACCTTGAGCAAAAATGTTAAGAGACAGCGCCCAGGCCCCAAGTTCAAACCCTAGTACTGGAGCACAAAAAATAAGTTCTCAAGAATTCACTGTATAGCCTAACAAAATTAAGAAGATGAGGGGAGGGGTGGAGAGGGGAGGGATGGGTGAAGATGTTGAAATGAGTGACCCTCATCAAGATCCATCGTATTCATGAACTGCTTTGTGAAATGGCAACTCCTTTATACAACTACCTAAAGACACTAATTAAAAAAGGAAAAATATTCCAACAACAGATGTCCTAGAATAGAATCCAGTGGTAAAGCAACATGTGACTGCACTGTGCTTTTTATCTGTGGGGACATGTTCCAAGACCCTTAGCATGCATTGATTTTTAAAATATGTACAGACCTATGAGGAAGTTTAATTAATACATTGGGCACTGTAAGAGATCAGCAGCCACAATAATAAAATAGAACAGCTGTAACAATTGCTGTAATAAAAGTTATGTCTATCTCTCTGGAATTTTCCACTTAATGTTTTCCAACTGGATTTGATCGCAAGTGACTTATATCTTAGAGGAAAAAAAACTGGAACCTCTTATTGCAGAGGGAGACTACTATAAATAATATGCATTAAATGATCCAAAGCCTGTGTCTGAAGTTAATATTAGCGAACATTATTTTTAAAAATAAAATCATTGTTAAAATTTCTCTGCCCACTTGAGTCTGTCCATTTCCTAGCAAAGGATGGAATTTGCTTTTGTATCATTTCTCTCTGTTTAAACACATAATGGAAGCGCCAGGTAGAGGGCTGGGGCTGTTTTACTGGGTGCAGTTCACCTGTGTGAGTCCCAAGCTAGCATTTGAGAAAAGTCAGTTGAGCAATCTGTGACCTCATGTGGAGAGAAACTTCCTGCCTGGTCAGGAAGCCACACACAAGTGACAAAAGTTGGCATCCAGGACTTAAACAGCCTGTCCCGTCCCCTGTCCCTCCCTGCCCTCCATTCGAAACAGGGTGAGCCACCTGCTTCCTGCGGAGCGCTTGTTTTGGGGGGACCTGAGAGGGCAGGGCTGTGCTGAGGTCTCGGCTTACTGGAGTGACTGTGGCTGGAACGGGGCTCACGCATTCCTTCTGTGGGAAGCTGATGGTGCTTCTGGTTTTGTTTCTACCCAGATGAATTAAAAAACAAAACAGTGTGTGAAGACCAGGAACTGAAACTGCACTGCCATGAATCCAAGTTTCTCAACATCTACTCTGCCACCTATGGTAGGAGGACCCAGGACGGGGACACCTGCTCCTCAGAGGCCCAGCCACTCCCCCCGTTCGGTATGTGAGCCTATTTGGTTATGGTTGGGGTGCTGTTGGCATGGATTAGCGTCCTGGGTTCCCAAAGGAAGGAATCATGACAGTGCTATACCTGCGTGAGAGGAAGCCGTGGGCAGGAAGAGTCGCCTCCCTCCAGGTCAGCCTTCTTCTGCCCCCGATTCCTGGCTCTGTCTGTTGTTCAGTGACTGGATAATTGACTGACTGAGTACTTGGGCTCCTGCTGTATACAGGGTTTTGTTGTCGGCCATGAGGGGTTCTCAGCTGCACAATCATGGAACTGACCTTCCAGCAGTGCACGAGGAGGCCATGAGAGGGAACTAAGTGAGAACTACCACACCTTCATCCGCCCTCCATCATGGGTTCTGATTCTGGGAACTCAGCCAGTCTCAAGTTGAAAATATTTGGGAAAAAAATGCCAAGGGCTGGGAATGTGGCTGAGTGGTAGAGTGCTTGCCTGACATGCATGAAGCCCTCCCTGGGTTCGATTCCTCAGTAGCACATAACTGGTGCTATGGCTCAACTGGGGAGAGTACTAGCTTTGAGCACAGAGAGGCTCGGGGACAGAGCCCAGACCCTGAGTTCAAGCCCCAGGACTGGGAGAAAAAAACACAACAACCTGCCAATACTTAACTCTTTTCTCCTTATCTTTATTTCCTGAACAATATAGTATAATAATTAGTGTGTACATGGATTTATATTGCATTACGTATTCTAAATAATTTAGAGATGAGATGATCCAGAGATGATTCAGAGCATAGGAGGGCTGGGTGCTGGTGGCTCACACCGTAATCTAGCTACTCAGGAGACTGAGACCTGAGGACTGAGGTTCAAAGCCAACCTTGGCAGACTAATCCTTGACACTCTTTCTTATCTCCAATTAACTAGCAAAAAGTCCAAGGTCATGGCTCAAGTGATAGAGTACTAGCCTTGAGCAAAAGAGCCAGCAAGAATGAAAGGCCCTGAGTCCAAAGCTCCAGCACTGAGGGGCTGGTGGGGTGGGGGGTGGGGGAGGGAGGAAGGAAAGAAGAAAGAAAGGAAGGGAGGGAGGGAGGGAAGAAGGAAAGAAGAAAGGAAGGAAGGGAGACAGAGAGAGAAAGAAAGAGGACTGTGTAGGTTATCTGCAAGTACCACACCCCCCTGTATAAAGGACTTGAGGACATGTGGATTTTGGTATCTGCAAGGGGCCAGGAACCCATCCCCCACTGACTGGGGAACAACCGTCACATGTCAGGTACACGAGAGTCTAAGGAGAAAAGCCCACAGGGAAGAGAGGTGGAGAAGGCTGGGGTACTGTGGAGAGGGGAATCTTCTGGAGTGACAGGCATGCCAGACAGATTTGGAGGGAGTGCGGGAGGGCTGGAATGAGTGTCCTGATAGAATGGAAGAGCCATCTCAAGTCCTTGAAGCTGGACTGGATCTACAGTACTCAGCAAGAAGAGCCAGCAAGTCACGCCTAGAAGTCTGCAGTTGGGAGCTAAGAGATGATGTCATAACAGGACCCCCATGGCTCCAGGCATCAAATGCACCCTGTACACCAGCCCACACAGAGAGAAGTACAGAACAGAGAGTGTGTGTGAACACATGCATGCATGTGTGCATGTGCATGTGTGTGCGCGTGCATGTGTGTGTATGTGTGTGTATGTGTGGTGTGTGCAGAGTGGGGCAGATTGTAAGGAATTGGTTTACATGATTGTGGAGTTGCGGGCTGGGAGATGTGGCTTCGTGGTAGAGTGCTTGCTTAGCACACATGAAGCCCTGGGTTCGATTCCTCGGCACCATAAACTTGACACTGTGGCTCAAGTGGTAGAATGCTAGCCTTGGGCAAAAGAAGCTTGGGGGCAGGCCAGACCCAGCACTGGTTAAAAAAAAAGATTGTGGAGTAGCAAAGTCAAATCTGCAGTGCCGGTTGGCTGGCTGGAGGCCTACAGAAGAGACTATGCTGTGGTCTTGAGTTTGCTACTGTGAGTGCAGCATTACCCATGATTCCCTAAGGGCTCAAAGGAAGGACAGACTAAGGAAATCCATTGTCCTTGCTATAAGGAGTGGAGAACCTGGCTGTACTGTGTCCATGCCCTAGGGCTTTGCGGAAGCCACACTGAACCAGTGAAGAACTGCCACACTGAACAAGTGAAGAACTGGTCTACCTGGTGGAGGAGCTTTCAGAACAGCAAAGCGCTCAGGCTGCTGCGTGGACGTACTTGGCTGTTTGGAGTCAGATTTTCAGTGAGACTCAAGAAAGCTTTGGACGATTCAAAGCCTGGCCAAGGAAGGAGCTAAGAAAAAAAGCATAGAAGGGCGTGGCGGAGAAACAGCTTGCCGAAGAGATTAGCATGGACACACATCAGCGAGTTGCTTTTACATCAGGATAATTGGAAAGAGGCCTGCAGTCAAGCCGACCTGGTGCAGCTCGTGCCTGTACTAGACTTTGGCAGCCGTGTGGTTTTGACCTCGCAGGCATGCAGAACACCAGCGTTATGGCGGCCTGATGGCTTCCCTCGAGAGTTCAGAGGAAAGCCTGGGAGGCCAGGCTGAGGAAGCCACTGAGTCAGAGTCCCTGCAGAGAACACCCCCTGGGGACATGCCCACTGGAACCACGGGAGAGAGCAGCAGAGGGACCCTCGGAAGGTGCAGGGCCCGCAGCAGGTGGAAAGCTGAGGAAGGGAGAGGGTAACCATGGAGCCTGCGCCAGCAGAGCTAAGGCCTTGGGAGCCCACCCCACACCGCAGCGTGAGCAAGATGCCAGGCTTAGTGCTTTAGGGTTTAATGTCTACCCTGCTAGATTGCAGTCTTGCTTTGGGATGATTATTCTTTGCAATTTCCATTTGTCCTCCCTTTAGACTAGAATGGCTACTAGATTAGAACAGCTACTCAGGAGGCTGAGATCTGAGGATTGCTGTTGGAAGCCAGCCTGGGCAGGAAAGCCTATGAGACTCTTATCTCTAATTAACCACCAAAAGAAAGCCAGCGTGGCCGTGCTGGTGGCTCAAGCCTGTCATCCTAGCTACTCAGGAGGCTGAGATTTGAGGATCTGTGGTTCAAAGCCAGCCTGGGCAGGAAAGTCCCTGAGACTCTTTATCTTTTTATTTTATTTTTTTGGTCGGTTGTTGGGCTTGAACTCTGGGCCTGGGCACTGTCCCTCAGCTCTTCAGCTCAAGGCGAGCGCTCTACCACTTGAGCCACACAGTGCCACTTCCGGTTTTCTGAGTGATTTATTAGAGATAAGACTCTTTTGGACTTTCCTGCCCGGGCTGGCTTTGAACTGCAATCCTCAGATCTCAGCCTCCTGAGTAGCTAGGATTACAGGCATGAACCACTGATGCCTGAACTCCGAGACTCTTTATCTTTATCTCCAATTGACCACCAGGAAGCCGGAAGTGGTGCTGTGGCTCCAGTGGTAGAGCTCTCAGCTTGAGCTGAAGAGCTCAGGAAGAGCAGGCCCAGAGTTCAAGCCCCATGACCAACAACAAAAACAAAGAAAGAGAGAGAGAGAGAGGCAGAGACAGAGACAGAGACAGAGTGAAAAAGGAAGGAAGGAATAGAGAGCGAAAGAAAGAAAGAAACAAACAAAGGCAAAGTAGAGCTGTGGCTCAAGTGGTGGGTGCTAGCCTTGAGCAAAAAAAAGCCTCAGAGACAGCATCCAGGTCCTGAGTTCAAGCCCCAGGACTGGCAAAAAAAAAAAAAGAAGAAGAAGGAAGGAAGGAAGGAAGGAGGGGAGGGAGGTTGGAGGAAGGAAAATAAATATAAGCCAGAAGCCAGTGGCTCATGCCTGTAATCCTAGCTACAAAGGAGGCTGAGATCTGAGGACTGAGGTTCAGAGGCAGCCCAGGCAGGAGACCCCTGCGAGTCTTATCTCCAATTAATCACAGAAAAACTGGAAGTGGAGCTGCAGCTCGGGCTGTGGAGCACTAGCCTTGAGCAAAAGGAGGTTAGGGACAGCACTCAGGCCCAGAGTTCAAGGCCCAGGTCTGGCCACCCTCCAAAAAAAGAAGAAAAGGAAAATATTGCTAACAGCGATGTCTCCTGTGGCTGCCCCTGGACATAGAAAATCAGTTTTGAGTTACAGCCACCGGCGCAAGGACTTTGCCTGAATCTTAGATGAGAACCCGGACTCTCCCATTTAGCACTGGACCAGGCTTCGGTGGTCAGAGCACTGAGGACAGAACCGTGGGGCACTGAAGCCCGTGTCCTCTCAGAGTTCACCCGAGGACAGGCCATCGCCTTCCGCATTTAGAAGTGGGGACTTTGGGTGGTGACTAGGACTAAGTAGCCCAGTGGAGACCCCATGATTGAATACGGGTGACTTTCAGAGGAGAAAGGGGGAATTCAGCAGCGGCACACGCACACGTCCCCTGTGTCTGTGTGTGACAGCACCGCTCCCATGTTGGTCCTTTCGACTGTGGACCAGAACTGTGAGCTGTCATAGACTTCTTTTCTTTATAAGATTATCCAGCCTCAGGTACTTTGTTACAGTAACTAAAACTGGACTAAAGCAGGCCTGTACCATATCCTGAGAAGCCTGTTCTGTTGAGAATGGTGGAAATCTGTTAGAGGAAAGTCTTGGCAGACCTTCTCCACCAAGACAGGCTGGGGTGGGAATCAGCTGGAAGAATGGGGTCTTGTCTGCAGAGATTGTCCATGGGCAGTAAGAGGGGCGCATGCAAAGGCGGTCTCCGCTGTGTGTGAGTGGCTCTCGTGGGCTCCCTTGACCTGAGTTCCTTAGATTCCATCCTCCTCTCACATTCTACCTTAGTGCATTCACACAGAGGCTGTAGGGGTTCCCCCTCCCCCTCCCTCCCTGCTTCAGCCTTGGGTGAAGGGACAGTGTCCAGGTCATGGGAGGAGTCTTGGGACTCTGGCCTGCCCAGACCCTTTGCCAAGGAAATGCTCTTACTGCCTTCATACCATTCTCTGGGGCGGGGGGCTTTCAGATCTTAGCTGGGCAATAGACCCTTGGTGATCTAACGCCTTTGGGCAAAAATGGCTTCATTGAAAGAAAGTACCCAGGGTTTGGAGGCCTGGCTCAGGTGGCAGAGCACCAGCCAGTGGGCAAAAACAAAAAACAACGGAGACTTTCATTGTGCAAGAGATTCTTCAGGGGGTTATATGGTTTTTGCTGCTGTACACATTCTGTTTGCTGCTGTACACATTCTGCTTCACACACATGCCACACACACACACACACACACACACACATCCACCACCACCACCACGTTTTTCTTTATTTGGTAGTACTGGGGTTTTAAAGTCAAGGCTTTGAACTTTATTGGCAGGCATTTTTGGCTGGGGCCTGCCCCAGACCAACATCCTAGCTCAGCCTTCCATGTAGCTGGGATTACAGGCGTGTACCACCCGGCCCCACCATCATGTCTTATATAGAGGAGGGCGCGCCATTTCTCAGACTTACTAAATCTAACTTGGCTGTGTGTATTTTGGACAGCAGCACCAAGCAACCATTTTGGCTGATCTTCTGAGCCAACTTCCTTCAGCCATGATGGCAGGAGCACTGGGTGAATGGCTTGCCTGGGTGGGCTGCCGCCTTACCCATGAGGAAGCTGGATGGTAGCTCGCTTTCTGTGGAACGGGCATCAGCTAAGTCAAGGGCTGTACCCTCCAACCTCTTTGTCTATATTTTGTTAGCAATAAGATTCCTCTCATTTGGCCTAAGCTGGCCTCAAACTTTCAGTCCTGCCTGCCTTGCTCTACTGAGTAGCTGGGTTTCAAGGTGTGCACTACCATGCTCAGACAAGCACACCTGTCTCCCACCTGTCTCCTTCTGTTCCAAGGATCAGCGTTGTCTCTTTAGTCTGGTCTGTGTGCTGAGCAATGAGGACATCTTGGACCTGGGGCTGCCTCCGTTCTTCCCTCCAGAGTGGAAAGGATTTCCTTTGCATTGAACAGAGCACATCCCAAACTCCACCCCTGCAGTCCGCCCGGTACACTCAGCACACGTGGAGACACAGCCGCAGTTCGGTGTGTCTGTGCCCTTCCCTCGGGACCTCTGCCACGTTCTCAGCGCGGACCTCCGGGCCTTTGCCAAGCTGTCCCTTTGGCCCGGACCGTCCTTTGTGTGGCTGACTCTGCCTCAAGATTAAGGGATCAGGTTGCATGACACCTGTCAGCACAGTGCCTCATCCCTGTCCCTCCCATTGCTTTTCTTCCCGGTGTGGAAAGAGGCCAGGCCGTCCATGTTTTCCCTCCCTGCACCTGCAGCGGCGCCTGCGCAGACCCTGTGAGGCGCTCACGAATCAGGGCCGCTGTCAGCACGGCGGGCGCCTGGGAGAGGCGCGTGTGCGGCCGCAGGCTGGGAGTGGGGCCTGCTATTTTCATAGCTTCCAACCGCTTAGGAGATGCTAGAAATCCGGGTTTCTGGAGAGAAAAAAAAGGTGAATTGTTCCAACTTTTCAAACACTGAGTGAGCCAACCAAAACATGCCAAAACAGGCCGCATCCTGGCTCTGAGTGCCAGTGTGTAAGAGCTGGCTCTTCATTCCCAGCTCTGGCTGTGGCTTGGCCACAAGGCCTTGAAGAAGGGGAAGGGGTGGTGACATTTTCCGCTGGGCTCAGCTTGAATCTGGTCAGAGGAGCGCATGGGAGTCCAGAGCAGATCGCATCACGGGCCTCTGGCAGGGGGCTTGGCCGGTGATTGGCTCTGTGTTCCTTTCTTCTTGCACATAAGCAAATACTATCATCACCACCACCATCATCATCATCACTATCACCACTGTCGTCGTCATCATTTTTCTTCTCTACAAACACCATAATCACATTGAATTGAAACAAGAAAAGGATTCTGAGGCTGGGAATGCGGCTCAGTGGTAGAGTGCTTGCCTAGCATGCCTGAAGTCCTGGGTTCGATTCCTCAGTACCACATAAACAGAAAAGGTTGGAAGTGGTGCTGTAGCTCAAGTGGTACAGTGCTAGTCTTGAGCAAAAAGAAGCTCAGAGACAGTGTCCAGGCCCTGAGTTCAAGCCCAAGGACTGGCAGAAAAAAGAAAAAGATTCAGATATGAATTTTGCTCATTAAATGAGATACTGATTTTTCTAGATTTTTTCCCAAGGCCTGCTGTCTAGGCAGAGAAATGTTTTATATAATAGCATTTACATTTTGTTTTTTTTCCCTCCTTTAGTTTTCTATCACATATATTCTTTATTGTGCTGACATTGTTGCTTGAACTCAAGGTCTTGCTCCGCTTGTCTTTTTTTGCTCAAAGCTGGTATTGTTCTACCACTTGAGCAATAGCTTCACTCCTGGATTTTTGCTGGTTAGTTGCAGATGAGTCTCACATACTTTTCTGCCCAGGTTGGATTCTAAAGGAGATACTCAGATCTCAGCCTCCTGAGTAGCTAGGATTATAGCTCTTAGATTATTGTTGGTGGTGGTGGTCATGGGACTTGAACTCAGGGCTTGAGCTCTTTAGCTCAAGGCTAACGTTCTACCACTTTGAGCCACAGCTCCACTGTGGGTTTTCCGGTGGTTAATTGGAGATAAGAGTTTCACGAACTTTCCTGCTCAGGCTGGCTTTGAACCGTGATCCTCATATCTCAGCCTCCTGAGTAGCTGGGATTACAGTTGTGAGCCACCAGAACCCTGCCTTCACGGATGTTTATTGATCTCTTCCTCCCATCTTGTGAAGGAGATACATTCCCCAATTTAACCATTCCCTCATGGCTGGATAGCTTTTGTTGATTCTGACTTTCAAAATATTATGAATAATATATGATGAGCTTGTGCCTGTAGCTAGTGTTCCCTCCCTCCCTCCCTCCCTCCCCCTTCTCTCTCTTGAATTATTTTCTTGGGATAAAGTCCCAAACGTTTTACAGAAAAAGAATATGCCCATGTTTACCATTCATATGCCTCATCTGAATCTTTCCCAAAACTTTTTGTTGCAATTAACACTTTAACTACTGGGGTGTGACTGTGGCTTTTCCAGAATCTGGACATTCCGTTGATCTCTGTGAAGGTTCTGTTTGCCAAGGAGAACACGAGCACAGCACAGTGTTGGTTCAGTTTGCCTTTCTTGGATCGTGAATGGCCTTGAGTCATGATGATTCTGTTTGTCCTTTTACACATCATCCCTCTGGCTTTTCTCCTCTCGTTGGTCTTCAGCTGAGTGATGGGTTTTGAGAATTTTTATGAGCTCTTGGCACAGTAGAGAGAGGAACCTTTTCTGTGGTTTTACTTTTTACTTTCTTGGGGTGCGAGGATGGACCAGAGGGCCTTCTGCATGCCTCACAAGTACTCTATCGCTGAGTGCGTCCCTGGCCACGCAGGGGAGGTTTGTTATCTAGATCTAGGGCTGCTTTACATACACACACACACACACACACACACATATATTTGCACATACATATACATATGTATGTATATATACACTTTTCCTCAGAAAAGTCAGGTTGTGTGTGTGTGTGTGTGTGTGTGTGTGTGTTTACTACCTCACCCTCAAGTTATCATCATCATCACCACCATCGCCATCACTGGGCACCTGTGCCTGGAAGAATCAAAGGACTGCCTCAGTCCACTCACCCTTGTGAGCATTCTGAGTCTCAGGAGAGTCTCTGAGTTCCGGGGCAGAGGGAGGAGAGCCGTGTCACTGGTTCCACACACCGTGTCCTGAGTGGGTCCCATCTGGGGTGCATGGGGGGGGCGGGCACTGGAGCGGTGAGCGTTAGTCACATACCACACCCTAGTCTTGGGTCATCATCCTGCACACAGACCATTAATTCTCTCTGTCTGGTGCAGTGGGGTGAAGGGCAAAGAGACAGCTGGTTCTCAAGGTCAAGAACAATGGTCTGAGGCAGCCTGGGTCCGTGGTGCGCATGGCAGTCCATCTGTGCCAACTGCAGTTGCATGGGAAGCCCTGTCCTGAAGCTGCCCTTATCCTCAGGATATAAAGATCCTCAACACTGGCCCTGGATTTTCTCTACAAGGCCCCCACAGCTAACTCCCTCCTGCTGCCCAGTCTCAAAGCCGCACCCATGGCTTAGGGCTTGCTTACCCAGATACCCACTTCCAGATTTCAAAATGTGTATTCCATTTTCCATAACATGTGAAGCCGCTTCTACCGTACCATCTGAGCCAGGATCTTGGGGCTCAGACCTGCGAACTTAGTTCCTTGGGAAGCGGAGAATGAGAGGGCCATGGTGTAAGGCCAGCCTGGAAAGAAATGAGGCCAGGCTGGGAAGACAAGTTCAAGAAACTCCTTTTCTACCCATAACCAGACACAGTGGCATGTGCTTGTTATCCCAAGCGACAAGGGAGGCTGAGACTGGAGGGTCATGGAATGAGGTCAACAGGGATAGAAAAGTTCAAGAAAAGGGAAGAAGTGGAGGGAAGCTGGGTTCAGTGGCATGCCTGTTCCCCCAGGGAGGACAAGAAGCCCTAAAGTAGGTGGCTCATAGCTCAGTCATGCCTTTGAGAGGAAAGCTGGACCCTAGCCTAAAAATAAGCCGTGAAACCCAGACTGAGCTTGCCTAGCAAGTGTTCCGCCTTGAGTTGAAAGTCTCCACTATTGAAAACTGGTTGCTGGTGGCTCACACCTGTAATCCTCGCTACTCAGGAGATCTGAGGATCATGGTTCAAAGTCAGCCCAGGCAGGAAAGTCCATGAGACTCTGATCTCCAATAAACCACCAGAAAACAGAAACTGGCACGGTGGCTCACGTGGTAGAGCGCTCACCTTGAGCGGAAGAGCTGAGGGACAGCGTTCAAGCCCCATGACTGACCAAAAATTAAAAAAAAAAAAATCTCCACTACTGGAAACAAAAAAAGAGAACACTTGACTCCTTGTATGTTTGAACGGAGATAGACGTGAGTTCTGCATCCTGAGGATGTTTCACCCAGAGCCACTTCCGAGAGATCTTAGAGCAAGTCAGTGCCCCCTGAATCTGACCTCCTCCTCCATGGAAGGGAGCCTGGAAGGTTGGAAGGGATGAGGCTTCCCAAGAATGGAGCGTAGGGGTGCGGCTTCAGAAAGTGCCCCGGCTGGCCGTGCCCTGCCGTGTGTCATTTCCTGCTACAGTCCCATTTTCTGGGTGGGCTCCAAGGATTCTGCTGTTTCCTTAATAAAGAAAAGAATGAGAAATGGGCACACAATGGGCGTCAGGGCCTGGGCGAGGCCTTCCCGGGGCTACGCGTGGGCAGGCCTGGACTTTCCAGCCAGCATGGAGGGGCCGGCAGCTCCCACTGCCAAGACAGACCACGGAGGAGCAGCCAGCCCAATTATCCACATAAACACGGGCTGTGCACAGCGATTAACTGCAGTCCTGGGGTTTAACTATTGCCAAAAACGAAAATTAAAGTGGTTGAGTATCTTGTTATCACATGCGCTGTGGGGAGTAAATAGCACAGTTTGCCAGCAGCAGAGGATACGAACGAAATGCACGGGGGAGGGGAATAATAACCACTCTGTAAAAATGACAAGGAAACGGGAAGGGAGGAAGGAGAGGGAAAGAGGGGACAGCTACACTAGGCAAAAGGCAAGGCGTGTACACATCACCTGATGCGGAAGACATAACTTGTATTGTCAAAGCTCATAGAATTCACAACCTTTATAGACCATGATAATGACAATTTGCCTTGTGAAGGTTAAAATGTGTGTGTGACTTCAACTAAGTGTCACTATTCCACAATACTGTGAAATATGTGAAATTATGTAATCACCTATCTCAATTTAAAAAAAAAGTGGGAGAAGGGATGGGTTAGGAGGGATGGGGGACAATGTTGTCAGACATCTTGTACTCATAGACTGTTTTGTAGAATGAGAACTTCTTTGTACAATGACTTAAAGATAATAATAATAATAAATGTTTAAAAATAAAATAAAAATGACAAGGAAGCCTATAATCCTAGCTACTCAGGAGAATGAGACCTGAGAAATGTGGTTCAAAGCCAGCCCAGGCTGGAAAGTCTGTGAGACTCTTTATCTTCAATTAATGACCCATAAGACAAGAAGTAGAGATATGGCTCAAGTGGTAGAGCACCAGCCCTGAGCAAAAAAAAGACAAAAGCCAAGTAGGGCTGGGATGTAGCTCAGTGGCAAAGCACTTGCCTAGCAAGTGCAACGTCCTGGGTTCAATCCCTGCTACCAAAAAAGAAAAGAAAAGGGGGCTGGGAAAGTGGCTCAGTGGTAGAGCACTTGCCTTGCATGCCTGAGGCCCTGGGTTCGATTCCTCAGTACCACATAAGCAAAAAGATAAAAGCCGGAAGTGGCGCTGTGGTTCAAGTGGTAGAGCGCTAGCCTTGAGCTGAAGAGCTGAGGGACAGTGCCCAGGCCCAGAGTTCAGGCCCATGACCAGACCCCCCCCCCCCAAAAAATAAAAAGCTAAGTAAGAGCTGAAGCCCCATTACTGGTACACATTCACAAAAATAATGTATATGAAAAAAAATGTTCACAAATACAATGAGAAATAGAAAAGAGTAGCATAGAAAGTCTCCAGGAAGGCTGGGAATGTGGCTCAGCAGTAGAGTGCTTGCCTAGCATGCATGAAGCCCTGGGTTCAATTCCTCAGTACCACATACAGAGAAAAAGCCAGAAGTGGGGCTGTGGCTCAAGTGGTAGAGCACTAGCCTTGAGCAAAAGAAGCTCAGGGATAGTGCCCAGGCCCCCAAGACTGGCAAAAAAAGAAAGTCTCCAGGATCCCATGGTGGAGAAAGACATTTGCAGATAGTAAAGTGGCTAGAAGGGTCAAGGTCAAGGCTTCAAGGTCAACACAGTGTTTTGGTTCTTTTGTTGTTGGGTTTTTTTTTTTTACACTTTTTTATTAGCATTAACTAGTTGTAGAAGGGCATTGCACTTTGGGCATGCAATGTTCCTGGATCAGCCTCTCCAACTCCATTATCTACAAAGATTTTTAATTGTCATTGTTTTGTGGTTACTGGAGATTGAACTCAGGACACAGGATATGGTGGGCAAATGCTCTACCACTTGAGTCTCGCTATGTTTATCCTGGCTTGACAAGATCTTCCTGCCTCTGCTTCCCAAGTAGATGGAGTGCAGATTGTATTTTTCTCTTGATAGTGTTATTTACTAGAGGATCCTCACCCTTAGTTTTGGCTTCTATGTTTGTATGGGGTTTGAACTCAGGGTCTTATACTTGCTAGACAGGAGCTCTACCACTTTAGTCACATCTTGGCCCTTTTAGCTTTAGTAATTTTTTTCAAATACCATGTTGCATTTGTTTGCCAGGCTGGACCTTGATCCCTTGTAGTTGAATTGACTGTAATGAGCCAATACATCCAACTTATTTGAGCTGAAAGTCTTGCTAACAACTTTGCCCAGGCTGGCTCCAAACTACAATCCTTTCCATCTTTGCTTCTCAAGTAGCTGGAGGTTACACATGTGAGCCACCACACCCAGCTCACCTGTGCGTTCAAAATAGAAACCTGTGTTTATTTTGGACAGAAAAGTGTTTTACAACATCAGATGTAAGATAAATTTTGTAATTCTCACTGTTACGTTTTCCCACGCAGGCAGCTTATGGAGCAATTGTCCATTTCAGGAACAATCCAAGGGCCGTAACTTCACTCCTAGATAATCTTTTCGTGGTTTCTGGGATAGTTAAGCTTCACAAAAGAATAATTTTCTGTAATGTTTATGGGACATTTTACATTTCTCTCAAACTTGCCCCTCAGCCATTCCCTGCTGACAAACCTTCCAGCTTGACATGAATTTTAAGTTTTAAGAAAGTTTATTTTGTACTCTTTTTTTAATTATGTATTTTATTTTTGTAGTCTTTAAGGCATTAGCTCACAAACAAGCACCTTGAAACCCACAGTGACTAAAATCCTACCTCATCCCCAGGATTCAAAATACCTACCGCCTCTTCCTGTGAGTTTCCTTCTATGTCTCCTTGCTGTATCCCAGTTTCAGGCGTTTACATTTAGGTCTGATCTGCTTTCTTCAGACCATGTTTGCTTGTTTTCACTTCTCAAGGCCAGAAAAAGCATAGAATTTAGACTAAAAGTTGTCCAAGTACTTCAGTCTTTTCCCCAAAGTCTCTATCCTACCCCAGTTTGCTCCCTGTCTTCCGGCTCAAGTTCTCCTGGACATTCTCCTCATGTTCATGCTTCTTCCTTGTCTACCTCTACCCAATTCACTTTATATTCTGTGTCCAAGGCCCCGTCCTCTATAAAGCCTGTCTGGAACACTCAAGTCCTCAATGATCCCTCTGATCCTTGACCTTAGAACCTCTTGTCTGGCCTACTGCTTCCTGACATTTATTTAACTCTGGTCCATTACTACACCCGGTCTCTCATGGCTCCATTGCTGTTACTCAGATTTTTTTTTTTTTTTTTTTGGTCATGGGGCTTGAACTCTGAGCGTGGGCACTGTCCCTCTTCAAGGCTAGCGCTCTACCACTTGAGCCACAGCACCCCTTGCGGTTTTCTGAGTGGTTTATTGGAGATAAGAGTTTCACTGTCTTTCCTGCCTGGGCTGGCTTGGAACCATGATCCTCAGATCTCAGGCTCCTGAGTAGCCAGGATTACAGACGTGAGCCACCAGCACCCAGCTTTTTTTTTTTTTTTTGGTCAGTGACAGAATACCTGTCACCAACAATTGCAGAAAAATTTAATTTTTGTTCATGATGTCTGAGGTCCTTAGTTGATCTGGGTGAGAAAGATGTGGTGGAGGCCAAGAGCCGGTGGCTCACGCCTATAATCCTAGCTACTCAGAAGGCTGAGGTCTGAGGATTACGGTTCAAAGCCAGCCCAGACAGGCAGGAAAGCCTGTGAGACTCTTAGCTCCAACTAACCACAGAAAACTGGAAGTGGCACTGTGGTTCAAGTGGTAGAGTGCTCTCCTGGAGCTGAAGAGCTGAGGGACAGCGCCCAGGCCCAGAGTGCAGGCCCCACGATTGAAAAAAAAAAATGTGGGAGGGTGGGCAGAGCAGCTCATCTCATGGTGGCCAGGAAACAGAGGGAGAAACTTCCTCTTTTTCCTCATGTTCTTCCATCTAGGCCCCTACCCTGTGGTACAGTGATGCCCACATTCAGTGAGGATCTTCCTCCCACAGCAAATTCAGTCTCTGGAAATTCCCTGACTGAAGTGTGGTTCACTAATTTCCCAGTTCCAGGCGCTTCTCATTCCAGTCAAGCTGACCCTCACAACTGCATACCCTGCCTGACACAAGATGATGTCTTCATTCTGGTTTTTTTCTGATAGTACATAGCACAGCACCTCATCCTCCACAAATATCTTACTCTACTTAATATAGACTTACTGTCTGGTCTATTTCTATAATAACATACCCAAGAACAGATAATTTATAAGGATAGAGGCTTATTTGCTCATGGTTCTGGAGGCTAAGGCTGAAGGCATCATACCAGCACCCTGGGGTGAGGCAGAGCTAGAGGATAACTTGCTTCTCTTCCTTTTATTTAAAGACTTCAGCTTCATCCTGAGGCCCCACCCTTGTGATCTTATCTAATCTCAATTGCTTCCCAATAATAATAACATGACGTTAAGGGTTGCGTTCCTAACACGTGGACTTTTGTGGGGACATCTCACCATAGTAATACTTGTTCCAAATAATACTAATTTTTTAATGTAATTTTATTGTTAGCATTAAAGTGTTGTACAGAGGGGTTGCCATTCCAGAAGTCAGATAATGAGTAAATTTCTTTTTTTGGATGCCACCAATAATACTAATTATCATGGCATTGTATCAAGATGCTGAAAACATGGCCTTGTGTTTAGTGGTTCATTTCTTTGTGTGTGTGTGTGTGTGTGTGTGTGTGTGTGTGTGTGCGCGTGCATGTGCACATTGCTCCTGGGACTTGAACTCCCGACGTGGGTGCTATCCTTGAGGGTTTGGGGTTTTTTTTTTTTTGGCTCAAACTAATACACTACCACTTGAACTACAGCTCCACTTCCAGCTTTTTTTTTTTTAGTTCATTTCGACTTTTTTTTTTTTTTGGGTCTGGTAGTGGGGCCTGAACTCTGGGCCTGGGCGCTGTCCCTCAGCTCTTTAGCTCAAGGCTAGCACTCTACCACTTGAGCCACAATGCCACTTCCAGCTTTTTCTGTTTATGTGGTGCTGAGGCATCGAACCCAGGGCCTCATGCATGCAAGACAAGCACTCTACCACTGAGCCACCTTCCCAGCCCTCGACATTTTTTATTTTATATAAATTAAAGAGGCATGTAGTATCCGCTTTTAGTCTCACTGTGTGTATCTAGAATCCTGTATAATTACTCATATTCTAGCATATTTTAGATCTAATTTCTGCATATCAGAGAGAACATTCGTCATTTGTCTCTATGAGCTTGGCTTCTCTCACTTACTATGATTTCTTCTAGTTCTATCCATTTCTATCCCAGCAAATGCCATAATTTTATTGTTTCTAATGGATATGTAAAATTCCATTATATATAGGTTCCATTTTTTGGGGGGGGTTAATTAGAGGTAAGACTGTCACAGACTTTCCTACCTGCACTGTTTAGTGATTGATTTCATTCATTCACTCATTCATTCCCAAGTTATTTATTCGGGTATTAAAGTGCCCAAACACTAGAAATTAGATGATGAATAAGAGGAGGTAGCTCCTCACAGGGCTGTCATGTTCATGTGACGTGGACCGAGCCTTACAAGCCAATACTTCAACCAGTGGTTAGTTAAAATGTTCATTGAAATAAAAACGAGAGGAATTTTATTCCGTGTTCTCCACATTATTTTTTTTTTTGTTCTGTATGTAGAGAAGTCACCTAAGTTGCAAAGCAAAACTCTGAGCCCTTGAATCAAAAATATATCAGATTTTCAAGCTGACAGCCACAGAGCCTGGAGCCACGCTCAGGATTTGTGGGCATGCGCACGAAGCAGGTGCTTCCATCCTGGGTGCTCCAATGAAATGGAAGATAAAACAGAGGAACTAGCTTGGCTTGACTTGAAATGCATGTCAGTGTCTTTATTTCTAAGGAGTTCCATAAGGTAACTGGAGGCCAAGCATTGAACAGAGCCCGAAGTTCTTATTCTCTCCTTCCAGACTGCTTGTCTTATTCGGCTCTGCAAGTCCTATCCAGAAGGTGCTACGGTAAGCAGAGGTGCACAATCCTGGTCAACAATGACCACTTTGGAAGCCCCTGTCTGCCAGGAGTGAAGAGATACCTCACCGTTACCTATGCATGCGGTAAGAACAAATAAACCTGCAATAAGCTCATAAAGACACAGCCTCTCTGGGGGTGCATTCTGCTCCCCTGGTTCCTCCCCAGCCTAGGCCCTCCTGTCTCCCTTTGCTGTCCCTTTTTCCTTGTTTAGGACATTCATATCAGATAAACAACAGAATTTTCTCTGGTCAAAATTTGTTTTAAGAGTGTGTGCTTCAAGCAATCAGATTGGCAGTGCGTGTGGAGGGCGGGGCTAGAGCAAGCAAATAGGGATACAGTTGAGTTGTCTGAGAACCGGTGATTTTAATCTGGGCTCTTAGGAAGCTCTGAAATTTATTGGCGAGTCATGCAAGTTCACAGTCGTATTGTTTGGCTCCAATTTAACCTTCCAGCACCATTTGTGGGCCCAAAACAACTAGCTAGCTCTGCTGCCAACAGCTATTTTATCTGCATACCTACAGGACAATTAAAAATGTCTACATGACAGAACTACTTTGTTCTTCCAGTGTCTTTGTTTCGATTTTAATTTCTTAAAGCTACTTAAAAGCAGACGAGTGAGCCCAGCATTCGTGACTCATGTCTGTGATCTTAGCTACTCTGGAGGCTGAGATGTGAGGATCAAGGTTTGGTGCCAGCAAGGGAAAGAAAGCCCATGAGACTCATATCTCCAATTAACCAGCAAAAAAAACCCAAAAAACAAAAAACCAGAAGTGGAAGTGTGGCTCAAGAGGTAGAGTGCCAACCCTGAGCAGAAAAAGCTAAGCGAGAACACCTTGGTACTGAGTTCAAGCCCTAGTTACAAAAAAAAAAAAAGCAAATGAGAAATAAGTGGTTAATTATTTTTTCTTTTGCAAGGTGCGATGGATTACATTGCCTTGTTGTGTTTTAATGAGTACAAAAGCAAAAGAAAGCAAGGAACTCTAGAGAACATGATACCTTTTCTCTTCTGGCTATCTCTCTAGTCTTCTTTGTTACAGATTTTATTGAGATATAGTTCACAGGCCATACAATTTGCCCATTGAAATACACAAAACAGGGTTTTTAATATATGCCTAGAATTGTGCAAGTGCGGTGAGAGAGAAGTCGCAGTCTTGGCAGAGAGAGATGATACGTCCAGGGTTTGCTGTGGCCAGGTAACCAGGGACATTGTTCTTGGGACCCAGAAAGAAGAAGTGATCTAATAGGGAACGTTTCATGTCTGCCGCAGCTCCAGTCTCTGGCACGGTCATGCTGCTAAGACCAGTGGTCCTTAGCATCCAGGGCATATTCCTCAGGCATCTTCACCTGGCACCAAGGCCACGTGGGCCTCCTGGACAAAGGGGTCACAGTTTAGGAATGGTGTCTGGTTGGAAATCCTGGGACATTTCTGGCTTTCACTCAGCACTTGGGATACAAATGAGGTTTTCTTGCTGTAGAGATGCCTTAGGAGCTTTTCTAAAGCAGGGCTGTGTGTTGTGTACCATTTGTGTTAGCTTCCTGTCTGCTTCCTGTCATCGATTCTCCCAGATTTCAACCAGGCTGAAGTTTCTGCCAGGCACTGGTAGCTCACACCTGTAATCCTAGCTATTCAGTGAGGCTGAGATCTGAGGATCACTGTTCAAAGCCAGCCCCAGACAGGAAAGTCCATGAGACTTCTAATTCCAATTAACAACCAAAATCCAGAAGTGGAGGTGTGGCTCAAATGGTAGAGTGCCAGCCTTTGAGTGAAAAAGTCCAGCAATAGCATGAGGATTTGAGTTCAAGCTCCTGTTCTAACAAAAATAATTAAAAAAAAAATTAAACTGCAGTTTTCCTGTCAGCCTGCAGCAGGCAGCGCTTGGCCTTCGGAACTCGTGCTTTGCCCTGTTTTCGTTGTGATCTTTTGTCCACTGCTCTGCCTGCGGATCTTGACAATCAATCGCTTGCTCTTAGGGTCAGTGCGGCAGAAACGTTCACCACTGCCACGACTCCCACCTGTCTGCCTCGCATCTGTCCTCTTTCCTCACATTTAGTGCATCCTGTTAGCATCTCACTGCTAGAATTTTCTAGGTATATTATGGAAGAGGCAGAGAGCTCCGGAGGGAGGCAGAGGAGGAGCTGGGAAGGGATCAGAGGTGGTTTGGAGTGGGTCATGGTCATTTGCTTACTGTGGCTCAGGAAGCTCATGTCCCACGTTCATGCAGCTTTATCGCTGTGTTCTTTCTATACCTTAATGTCACCCATTGTAGGTCAGCAAATTTTACTGGTTTGAGGTAAACTTAGGGCTACGTGACCATTACCACACTCCAGTTTGAAAACATTTCCTTGACCCCCTCAAAGTTACTTGCACCCATTTTTACTCCTACCTCTGATCCCAGGGAACCACTGATACAATTGCTTTCTCTAGATTTACCTCTCTTGGATATTTGTACAAATGGAATCATGCAGTCATCTTTTGTGCCTGGCTCCTCAGGACATGTACAGACTTTCCCCTAAACAATACAGTAGAAACGCCCATGACACAGCATGGTAGGAGGGACTGTGAGAAGCTAAAATTGTCTTTTTTTGATTGGATTCTCCCACATGTTGACATTGGTAAATTTTGAGAGCTGCCCTTTCACATGTATCATTGTCTGTGAGACTCTTATCTCCAATAAGCCACTCAGAAAACCAGAAGTAGAGCAGTGGCTCAATTGGTAGAGCGCTCGCCTTGAGCTGAAAAGCTGAGGGACAGAGAGCCCAGGCCCAGAGTTCAAGCCCCATGATTGACAAAAAAAAAAAAAAAGGGCCTAAAATTTCTTGGTCGTTTGCTAATGGCCATGAATTATTGGGGTATGTGCGGGGGGGCGGGTGGCTGATGACCAGTAAGCAATATGAATAAATGGTAAAACATGCTTTCTAATAATATTTACATTGCGCTGCCAACATACATGAACTATGACAAAAATTTTTTTTTTTTGGGTCTGGTCGTGGGGCCTGAACTCTGGGCTTGGGTGCTGTCCCTCAGCTCTTCAGCTCAAGGCTAGCGCTCTACCACTTGAGCCACAGCGCCACTTCCGGCTTTTTTCTTTTTGCTTATGTGGTGCTGAGGAATCAAACCCAGGGCCTCAGGCATGCAAGACAAGCGCTCTACCACTGAGCCATCTTCCCAGCCCCTATAACAACATTTTAAAGTATGTATTTAAAATATTTCTTTTTGATTTTTAGTTCCCAAGCACATCCTCCGAGCAATTGATCCAGCCATTGCTAATCTACATCCTTCTTTGAAGCAGAAAGATGGCGAATATGGTAATTGTTATGGCTTAATAGCAGCATTCCTCTTTAGTAAAGGTGAATGTCCCCTGACTGCTGTCGGCACACGCTGGGAGGGATGAAAAGGGAGGCCAGGAGGTGTGTTTGAGGGGCGTGATCTGGTAAGGATAGTGCCAAAGCTTCCAGTGATTGCAGCGGGTGGCCAGTGTTTTGTCTTGAGCTGGGCACTGGTGACTTACCATACCTGTAATCTAGCTATGCAGAAGGCTGAGCTCTGAAGACTATAGTTTGAAATTATTATGGGCAGGAAAGTCTGTGAGACTTTTATTTCTAAGTAACCAGCAAAAAGCCAGAAGTAAAAGTGTGGTTCAAGTGGTAAAGCACCAGTCCTGAGGGAGAAAAAAAGGCAGGTGAAGCGATGCCCTGAGTTCAAACCCCAGTACTAGCACCAAAAGAAAAAGAATCCTAAGCAGAATAAATTCACTCGCCATTCTTCTTTCACTTGTTAAAAGCAAAACACCAGTCTCAACAAGAGATCTGCTCAGTAATAAATTGGGATCCTGGGCCGTACAGGGAGCTTGTTGCAGAGATGATCCTGGCAGTAACCTGTGTGGACCAGAGCCCCTGCATGTGGTGCCGCTTCCAGTCAGTTCCGCCTGACTATCATAAATAGAAGGGGAAGGAATGGCCATGTTGACTTTCTTCTCAGATCTAAAATGGAAATTCAGCTCCATGGAGCTTCTGATAGAAAATGTAGAGACCCAACAGATCACTTAAGATGGTAAGCTGTGGGTAGTAAGAGCTTCATCTTGTGTTACTTTCATTATATTTATGAAGTCTGCCCGCACATTATACAATTTAAGTAAAGCAATCCCTCTGTGTCTGTGGGAGAATGGCTCCAGACCCCCCACACATACTAAATTCATTTGATGCTCAAGTTCCTTTTATTAAATGGTATAAGATTTGCACAAAGCCCACACATGTATTTCTGTATACTTAGAGATTATCCCTAGGAGGCTTATAAGCCCCAGTCCAATGTCATGTGTACCGTAGCCTTCACATGTATTGTTTAGGGAATGACAGCACAGAGACAAGTCTGTACATGTTCAATACAGCACATTCTTTTTCTCAGAATTTTTGATCTATAGCTGATTGAACCAACAGATGTGCAACCCTGAGATTCAGAGCGCTGATTCCATACTTTACATATATAGAGTTGATACAAAAACCACAGGAAAACAGCGAAAAATAGAAATCATCTCCAGTCCAACGCTTAGAGAGACCTACAGAATAACCCTGGCTTTCTACCAGGCCCTGTGACTCAGTCTCACTTCTCTTTCTGACTGGGCTCCCACATGAGCCCCTGAATATTCTGGTCCCCCTGTAGTCAGGGCCTGAGAGCTCTGTGACATGTTCCCAAGAGACGTCAGCCCTGACATTCTTAGGAGTCCCCAGCCCCTAGCCTGCCTAGCGCCATTGCTATGCTCCATCCAGACAGGTTACCAGCATTAGACACTAGATCATTTTTTTCATCATATTCACAAAGCAGACATACGCAGCCCCACTCCATAACCCAAGATCTGTCTCATCTCTCGCTCACAGAACTGACATCAGCTCTGTAGCAAAGTGAGATACTATTTCCCAAGCCTCTGAGAGGACAGACAAACGCCCCTGGCTCTGGGATGGGACAGTTAGGCCCACCTGAAGTTGGAGTCAAGACTTGAAAAAAAAAATTTTTTTTTTTGGCTGTGGGGCCTGAACTCTGGGCCTGGGCGCTGTCCCTCAGCTCTTCAGCTCAAGGCTAGCGTTCTACCACTTGAGCCACAGCGCCACTTCCAGCTTTTTCTGCTTATGTGGTGCTGAGGAATCGAACCCAGGGCCTCATGCATGCAAGACAAGCACTCTACCACTGAGCCACCTTCCCAGCCCAAGACTTGAAATATTTCTAATCCTTCTTATCATTCAGTTTGTAGGGACTGCTTATGAAGCGCTCTTCCTGGCTTAGTCTTCGGTGATTTAGTCAGAAACCCATGTGTTTCATGGCCATGACTTTTAATTATTGTGGCAGTCAGGGAAGGGAACAGAGGGTGTTTCGATTGGGCACACTGTGAACAATGCTGATGAATTGATTTTGCTTTTTTTTTTTTAATGAAATAGATATCAACTTTAACCCCAGTGGATCGAGGGTTCTGCCGAAAGATGGAGTTATTGTTAGCAACTCTTTGGCAGCATTTGCTTACATTAGAGGTAGGTCAATAAATCGAAGTTTCCTGGAGTACTAATGTATCACTAACAAGTACACCCATTCAATTGCAACACTCAGATAGCTAAAGAAAAATGATCTTTGGCTTGACCTGCCAACTGAAGCATCCCAGAAACACAAGATACAGACACACAGGAGACTGAATTCAAGTGTATCTGCAACCTGGCAACCAGGAAGAAACCCACAGGCCTAATACCACACTACTTAAGGTTGAGCTCCACAGGTATTTTCATCCCCTTGGCAAGTAGGAATGCATTTCCCAGGTCCAGATTTTCAGAAGGACGTGTGATTATAGTTTACCCCTCGTTTAAGGAAAAGAAACCAGATTACTTAGTACACAAAACGGGTTGTCACACCCTCTCCTCCAAGAAGCCAGAGTCACAGTCACAAGTGTTCCTTCTCATGGTTGCCAAGGTTTTCCTTGTTAACCTTCCCTGCAAGGATCAGGCTCCACCTTCCTGAACTGGCAGACGAAGGCTGGCATTGGGCCTTGCCGTGCTGCAGGTCCTCTTCAGGGAGCAGGCAACAATTTTTCCTTGCCTCCTTTTCTGACTATGCCAACACATGTTGTACCTTTGGAATGTTGACTGCAAGTTTCAACAGCGCCCGCTGGCCTGCCTGCTCAGGGCTGTGTTAGCTTCCCATCACTGCCACTTATAGACCTGACAGAGGAGCTCTTGGTTCCTGAGGTTTAAGTCCCCATTGTATTAAGTCTCAAGTGGCATATCATGGCAGATGCACCTGTCACACAGCCAGTCACATTTTAAACCAAGGCAGAGAGCACACCAGGGTCCCATACACAATTCCCCTCAAAAGCATGTCCCCAATGACCTAAAGACCTCCCGCAAAGCCCCACCTCTTGAAGGTAAACAGCATCTCCCAATACTGCCACCTTGAGGACCAAACTCTTCCATATAGCCCTTCAGAGGGACTCTCATACAGAGATGAAAACTTCCCAGGGACCTTTGATGAAAAACACAGTAACATAATAAGTAACAGTATTACTTAAGGCTTAAGGGAGCTGTGGCCACCTGGATAAGCCTTCCTCAGAGGGAAATAAAGTCTTAAGAGAATGTCTCAATCTAGGACACCGAGTTTTGCCCTGTCACTCTGTGGTTGAACCATTTCCACATCAGTATTTCTCCTGTGAGTTTGTCATGTGCTGTTTGATTTTGGTTTCATTGTTGTTTTATAACCATGCTCGCATTTGTATGTTTTGCTGTTCCTGATAAATGTCAAGGTTAAGAAGTAAAGGTGTCGGTGGCTCACACCTGTAATCCTAACTACTCAGGAGGCTGAGATCTGAGAATCCCGGTGGAAAGCCAGCCAGGCCGAAAACTCCTCATGAGACTTATCTCCAATTAATCGCTCAAAAACTGGAAGTGGCGCTGTGGCTCAAGTGGTAGAACACTAAGCTTGAGCACAGAGGGGCTCAGAGACAGTGCCCAGGTCCTGAGTTCAAGCCCCACAACTGACAAAAGAAAGAGAGAGAGAGTCCCATATTTTCAAAATCCCTGCAGAGCCCCTTGGAGAGAGAGAACCCTGAGGTTCCTGCAGACAGAAGTAATAACAGGGAGAAGCAGCGATGTCACTTGCAGTGGTGTCAGACAGAACAAGTCAATCCAACCTAAGCAGTCAGTGGATCAGCAGCAAGCACCAGACTGCTGAATGCCATCCTTGTCGCTGCCAGACAGAGGTGACCAGTCTCGGCTCCGTTGTGGGGTGTGATCTGGAGAGAAGCCACAAGTGGGAGCAGCTGGGAACCAAAAGCATGACTAGTCCAGGTTCTAATCCAGACCAGCCAAATGACTGAGGGAGCCCTGAAGGGCGTTCCCACGTTGGTGTGGTCCCGTATCCGTGGGGACAGTGGACAGGAAGCCAGGGCCTGGTGCCGGGGAGCAGGACAGTTGGTAGAACAGACATAAGAAGGTGCTGTGGCGGCTCCTCCTCAGGGATCTGTTAGGTGGGTTTTTCCCAGCCTAGGGAAGGGAATGCGTATACGCATCTGTGTGTGCATATGTGATTGTGTCCATGTGAGTGTGTGCGTGAGCAGGTGTGCATTTTAGGAAGGCAATGCGCTAGCCGGCTCAGCATGAGCCACTGCTCCCTGGAAGATTGTGTTTAAGGGACATATTTATTGAGACAGTCAGGCCTCTAAGTGTGACCCCCTCCCGCCCCTCTAATTAGTGTTTAATTGGCATCTGGTGGTGTATTTGCCCTCATACCTTTTGTGGCCCAATATGTCTCCCGAGCTGGCAGGTGCTGTGTCACCTAAAAGCAACCCTAGAGTAGCAGACAAACCATGATGGAAAGTTTAATCCCACTCCCAAAGTCACAGTGATGCCATCCCCCGCTGGGCAGGACAGACATTACAGGAAGTTACTGTCACCTGCCTGCGTGCTGTCACACCAGGCTGGGGACACTTTGTATTTCCCTCATTAGGAGCAGCCAGGCTGCTTGCTGTCGGGCTCCTCTTGATGGTGGCAAGGCCCCCGGAAGCAGGACCCAAGCCATAGCTCCTGGTGCCTGATCTGGACACAAGCAGATTTGAGCCAGAGTTTGTCCTGGCCGCAGCCCAGGATCTAAAGAGCCAAAGGGGCCTTAAAGGCTCTCAAGAGTGCGCTGAGGATGATAAGGAGAAAGCAGTTCATGGTCTTAGTCTGTGATGATGAACTAAATTTAGAGGCGAAGTTTGGAATAATAATAATAAAATATAGCAAGAAGTTTCTATTCAGCCCCAGCAAGAAGAATAGCTTGATCTTTTCAGAGTATGTAATAGAAAAGGGGTCACAAGCACCTAAAGGGGTCCAACAGGTTCCAGAAGATCGAGGAAGTGAATGTGTGTGTGCATGTGTATGTGTCAGTGCCAGTCCTGGACTTGAAGCCTGAGTGTCTGTCATCTCTGAGCCTTTTTGCTCAAGGCTGGTGCTCTACCCTTTGAGCCACAGATCCACTTTGGGCCTTTTGGTGGTTAATTGGAGATCAAAGTCCATGGGCTTTTCTTTTTTTTTTTTCTTTTTTGTTTGGGTCCAGTTATGGGCTTGAACTCTGGGCCTGGGCGCTGTCCCTCAGCTCTTCAGCTCAAGGCTAGCGCTCTACCACTTGAGCCACAGCGCCACTTCTGGCTTTTTCTGCTTATGTGGTGCTGAGGAATCGAACCCAGGGCCTCGTGCACGCAAGGCAAGAGCTCTACCACTGAGCCACCTTCCCAGCCCCTCTATGGGCTTTTCTGACTGGACTAGCTTCAGACTGGGAACCTCAGATCTCTGCCTCCTGAGTAGCTAGGATTACAGGCGTGAGCCACCAGCGCCTGGCTGATGAAGCGCTTTTGATATAAAGCCTGGGCATAGCATTCCAGCCAATGGTAGCTTTGGATGGGTGAGTGGGCTACAGCAGCTGGGGTTAGGCCAGCTCATCCCTAAAGTTCCATGGACCCCATCCAGGGACCACGCGACTTCAAGTTGTCGATTTGGGTGAACTGGAAGCCTCATTCCCATGGGTTTGAGGCTCAGCCCATGGTGTGGAGCTCAGCCACGGTACACCAGGCCTGGTGCTTCCGCCCATGATGCCCCACCCAAGACTAGGGAAGGATGAAGAGTGAAGGGAGGGAGAGGAGGGAAGGAGGGAGGGAGACCAAAGGAAGGATATGTGCAAGAATGCCAAAGCAGGAAACCCTGGACACCCACACAGAATGGAAATGCAGTGTGAGCGAGCTGTGAGTCAGAGCTGTGACTGCAGAGCCGAGGGACAGCGCCCAGGCCCAGAGCTGAATTTGGCAAGGTGACAGGCTGGGTGCTGCAAGCTTCCTTGGCTGTGGTGGCGACTTTGAGCTGATGAGAAGTGGGAGACTATTTGTGTTGTGAGTCAGGCAATGATGTGATTAAATGTATGCTTTTGAAAAGATGGAGAAGAGGGGCTGGGAAGGTGGCTCAGTGGTAGAGCGCTTGCCTTGAATGCAAGAGGCCCTGGGTTCGATTCCTCAGCACCACATAAGCAGAAAAAGCCAGAAGTGGCACTGTGGCTCAAGAGGTAGAGCACTAGCCTTGAGCTGAAGAGCTGAGGGACAGTGCCCAGGCCCAGAGTTCACGCCCCACGACCGGACCCCCCCCCCAAAAAATGGAGAAAATGAAGGGGGTGAGGGAGGAAGTTATGGAGCATTTGCTAGCAGAAAAGATGAAGCAGCAGAGTTCATCGTTTTCTATAATTTTTTCAGATAAATTCACTAGGTCCAAAAGTTACCTTATGAAAGGGAAAATACAAGCTACCAGTCATGCGGTAGCCACCGTATACCCCAGATTAACCAATTATTAGCCAAATGTGGTGGTATACACCCGTCATCCCACCTACTCTAGTTGTGTAATTAGAAGGAGGATCATGGTTCAGGTTGCTCAGGCAAAAATGTAAGAATTGATTTAAAAAATAATCAAAGCAAGCCAAGCACGAGTAAACCCCTGCCTGATATTATAACTACTCAGCTGAGACCTGGAGAATCATAGTTTGACTACTCTGGGCAGAAAAGTCTGTGAGACTTCATCTCCAATTAATTGGCAGAAAGCTGAGCTGGAGGTGTGATTAAATGGTACAGTGCCAGCCTAGTGAGCACAAAGCCCCGAGTGCTGCCAAAAATAAGTAAGTAAAAAGTCTAGCACAGCTGGGCCCAGTACCTCAAGCCTGTAATCCCAGCTACTTTGGAGGTAGAGATTGAAGGATCACAGTTTGAAGACAGTATAGGGGTAAAAGAAGTTCATGAGATTCTCTCTTCGCCAGTGGACACAGTGGCAGGTGTGTGTCATCCCCAGCGACACAGGGTAGCGTAAGTCAGAGGATCACCGCCCAGGCCAGTGAGGTATACAGCAAGACCCTTCCTCAAAAATAGCCAGTGCATAAAAGGGACTGGAACACTGGGCACTGGTGGCTCACACCTGTAATCCTTCCTACTAAGGAGGCTGAGATCTGAGGATCACAGTTCAAAGCCAGCCCAGGCAGGAAAGCGAGACTCTTATCTCCAGTTAGCCACCAGAAAACCAGAAGTGCTGTGGCTCAAGTAGTAGAGCGCTAGCTCTGAGCTAAAGAACTGAGGGACAGCACCCAGGCCTCAGAGTGCAAGCCCCATGACTGACAAAAAAGGGACTGGAGTCATAGCTCAAGTGGCAGAGCATGAGCCGAGTGAGCAAGGTAGTAGTGACCACCGTGTGATAGAAGTCCCCTGGTGGAGGAGGCTGGGAGACACAACCCAGACACAGGCTGTCACCAAGGCTGGCAGTCCCTGTAGGAAACATATTCAGAGAACAAAAGGGATTAAATAAATAAAGAAGGGCCAATCAGTAGAATGTGTTGTGTCCTAAGGGTTATGACTAATTTAATTCCATTAATCTAAAAATCCTGAAAAGGAAATAAATGGACCCAGAAGCCCAGGGCTCATATCTGTAATCCTAGCTACTCAGGAGGCTGAGATCTGAGGATCGAGGTTAGAGGCCAGCCTGGGAAAACAAATCTGAGAGACACTTATCTCCACTTAACCCCCCAAAAGCTGGAAGTGGAGTTACAGCTCAATTGGTTGAGTGCCATCTTTGAGTGAAAAAGCTAAGAGTCAGATCTTGAGTTCAAGCCCCAGGGGTCTGTCTGTCTGTCTGTCTACAGACAGACACACACACACACACACACAAACAAGAAAAGAGTCACCATAGCAAGTCTGTTGTGTGGCTGAATCAGGCCTTGAACTTGAACTTGACCCTGCCCGGCCCGCACTGCACCACTGCTTGGACAGTAGAGGTGTCTCACTGTTCCTAGAGGCTGCACTGGGCTGGAATTCCTTCTTCCTGGAACTAGCCATTCTCAATCTGGATCCACTTCCTTATCCACAGCAGCCCACCACTACCAACAGGGCTCAAGGGTTCTGTTTTCCAAGGAGGAGGAGGAGCTGGGTGGTGGCTCACTTGAAATTCTGTACCAGGCACCACAGAATGGGTGGACTGCAGGGGAGAGAGGCTCAAAGATTTGGTGTGTGAAGGGACTGGAGGAGGGAGGAGGAAGAGGAACGGAAGAGAAGGAGGAGGTCTCAGTCCATTAGCTACTACCAGGGGCCCATCACAGACTGGGTGGATGATAAAGGAAGAGATTTTTGTTTGGCCTACTTGCTGGCAGAGTCCCAAGCAATACAGAGTATACACAGTGACAGACAGCCTGTGACATGTGTGTGTGTGTGTGTGTGTGTGTGTGTGTGTGTGTGCACGTGCATGCATAGGCCCTCCTGCTTCTACTCACAAAGCTACACTGGGGGCTCCACCCATGGCTCGATGTAGGCTTCACTCACTTAATATCTCATTTCCACATAAGACACCATGGGGGAGACTCGAACCCCAACCAAAGCAGAAGGCAACAGTGAGGCCTGATCTGCAGGCAGGGGAGAACGAGAAATGTTGGGTTGGAGTCTACATATATTTTGTATGTGACTAACAATTTCACCCCAAGTACCAAAGTGTCTCTCCATCGCCAGTCCGTGACCGCTGTGAGGGGCGATGAGCCTTTCCCATCCTCCGAAGCATATGTACCTCTATCTGAGCAATCCTTTATACACCTTGACTCCATGCAAGCTCCACCATTTTACCAATACCACTGTAGACATGGCTGGGCTTCAGCGGGGATCCAGAGAGCATGGATGTCTTCAAGAGAGGGAGGGGATGATGCTGTCAGGGCTTTGAAGTTGAGAAAATTCAGAGAGGGCTGATGGCTTGAACGCATGCTCGGGAAGAAAGTGGACTGGGCAGGTTCCACTTCCAAGAAGCTAAGGTGTCCCAGTTTCATCTCTCAGTGGACTGCATTCCTCCACTGCCCTAGTGTTTGAAAGTCCGCCTGGGCCTCGGGGGAAGTTGAGTGGCCGTGAAGACAAGTCTTCATTATTTGCTAGGATAAAGGGAGTGGCTAAGGAGCCTTTGTTCAGTTAGGGTGTTCTGGGAAAATGTCCTAGGGACCATGTGTGCCCCACTGGGAGCTAGCTCCCTGATCAAGGTCTGAGTTCTAGTCCTGGCTTGCCTGAGCAGGCCACCAACCTCCAGGAAGCAGCTTCCCCTCTGTGTCTGGCCTTGAACATCTATATTAGGATATTGGCAAACTATTGTCTGGGGACCAAATTTATGAATAAAGTTTTATTGGGACACAGTAGTGCCTTGTGTTTTCTACACCATCAATGAATGCTTTTGTACTCTAAGAGCAGAGCTGGATATTTGCAACCAAGACTATATGGTCCATCAAGCCTAAAATGAGTAGACTTGTCTGCTCATTTGTGGGAGGTCTGTCACCTCTTGGTTCCTAACAGGAAGGAGTTTATGGGTCCTTCTCTTCCAGGATGGAGATGCCAAGATCCCAAGGGGTCTCCACGACATGAAGGAGAAACAGGGACAGAATAAAAGTCTCTCTCCTCCCCCCGCCCCAGGCTAGTGTGAAAGTTAAGTAAATATGAGGTCCCAAGGCACCCAGTATGTATTAGTATGTAATTAATTTTTTTATTGTCAGTCATGGGGCTTGAACTCTGGGCTTGGGTGCTGTCTCTGAGCATTTTTTGCTCAAGGCTAGTGCTCCATCACTTTGAGCCACAGCTCCACTTCCAGTTTTCTGGTGCTTAATTGGAGATAAGAGTTTCACAGACTTTCCTGGCCCAGTTGGCTTTGAACTGCAATGCTCAGATCTCAGCCTCCTGATCAGGTAAGATCACAGGCATGAGCCTCCAGTACCAGGCTTGTATTTAAATTTTCTATCACTATATTTAGAGGATCTTTGTGGAGACTAGAAAAATGACTGGAACTTGTTTTTTTGTTTTTTTTTGTCGGTTGTGGATCTGAACTCTGGGTCTGGGCACTGTCCCTCAGCTCTTCAGCTCAAGGTTAGCGCTCTACCACTTGAGCCACAGCGCCACTTCCAGCTTTTTCTGCTTATGTGGTGCTGAAGAATCGAACCCAGGGCCTCATGCATGCAAGGCAAGCACTCTACCACTGAGCCACCTTCCCAGCCCAGAACTTGCTATTTTTTTAAGCTCCAAAAAAGAAAGGCATTAAGTTTTGGTAGCACAAACCACACAAATACTTAAGCTCTATCCTATACTAGATACAAAAACTAATCACTGCTACTAACAGCTGATAGGTGGTAGTTGAACAGGATTGCCTGTGTGGATGTGGGCACTCTAAGAGCTATTCTGAAATGAGCCCATTTCATCAGAAGGACTCTATAACAGCAAGGCATTGCTAGCTCTTTGTCCAGATAAGAAACTGAGGCACGGCTGGGCGCTGGTGGCTCACGCCTGTAATCCTAGCTACTCAGGAGGCTGAGATCTGAGGATCGCGGTTCAAAGCCAGCCCGGGCAGGAGAGACCGTGAGACTCCTATCTCCAATAAACAACCAGAAAACCGAAGTGGCGCTGTAGCTCAAGTGGTAGAGCGCTAGCCTTGAGCTGAAGAGCTGAGGGACAGCGCCCAGGCCCAGAGTTCAAGCCCCACGACTGACAAAAAAAAAAAAAAAAGAAACTGAGGCACGTGTGAACGGCAGGTCTGGTTTAAAACCCAGTGGAGACCCGTGAGTCCCCTTCCACGTAACCTCTCAGATGAGTCCAGATATCAGCCATTCTCGAAAACTTGTTCCTCTCTGGGGAAGAGATCCATTAGGTGTGGCTGGTCCACCTATGCTGCCCAGGACTGGGCAGGATGTGGAGTGGGAAAGAGGGACAGTCGCTCCACCTCCTGACCTGTCCTCTTCCTCCCTCAGCTCATCCGGAGAGAGCCGCCTTGCTGTTCGTGTCCAGCGTCTGCGTGGGCCTGGTCCTCACGCTGTGTGCGCTGGTCATCAGAGTGTCCTGCGCCAAGGACTGGCGGGAGCTGCGGCAGGGGAGGGAGCCCCTGGTGCTGGGCAGCGACGAGGCGGAGGAGGACAGCGAGGAGGACGAGGAGCAGGAGCACTCCTCTGACTCTGACTTCCCCCGGGAGCTGACGGGCCTTCGTCGAACTTCCTATCCAGCCTACAGCTCCATCGAGGCCGCCGAGCTGGCGGAAAGGATCGAGCGCAGGGAGCAAATCATCCAGGAAATCTGGATGAACAGCGGCCTGGACACCTCGCTTCCAAGACACATGGGCCAGTTCTACTGAGACTCAGTGGCATCTGAGAGGGGAGCGTCCACTCGCGTTCCTTGGGCTTTGATTTCCTTGTACCTTCTATGAAGGAGAATCTGTCATGTCACCCAGGACTGGTGGAGGCGGAAGGCTGTCCACGGCGCCTCTCCAGATGTTTACGGCACATCCCAGAATAAATGAGGAGGGAAGAAGTCTTTGTGGTCTCTCCTTACTTGGAGTTTATGTGCACATGTTCCCTGTCCTGTCCATAGTTACCGCCATACTTCCGATGCACTGTCCCGGCTGCTTGCGTGGAGGTCATTTAAACCCTCACTCCAAGCTCATACAGCTGCTACCCACCCCACAGGTGCGGAAGCAGAGTCGCAGGGACAAACGGCTCGCCGTAGCTGAACAATTCTTCCAAGTGCAGTCCAACCAAAAACAATCCAAGGAAAGGTCAGAAACAAACCTTTTAAAATCTGCATATGTTTGTCAGATGCCAGGGGCTTGCGCTTATAATCCAAGCTAGGATTACAGATCTCAGGAGACTGAGCTCTGAGGATCACGGTGCTCTGAGGATCACGGTTCGAAGCCAGCCAAAGCAGGACAGTCGGTGAGACTTTTATCTCTAAATAACCAGCAAAAAGCTGTTAGCAGGACTATGGATCAAATGGTGGAGTGTTAGCTTTGAGCAAAAAAAAAAAGCTCAGAGACAGTGTGCAGCCCCTGAATTCAGCACCTCGCCCCAAGCCCCATAAAAAAAATAATAGAAGTAAATTTTTTAAAACAATCTGCATGCATGAATGCCACAGCTCAGTGGACCAGGAGAAGCAGCCTCTCTGTCCCAGACTCCTGGCCATTGGGTTGAATTGGTGTCATCTGCTGAGGGTATTGTGAAAATTGCTCCTGCAAAAACAAATAGTGCCCCCCCAAAGCAAAGTAAAAGCAGAGGAGCCTAATTTGAGCATAAAGGAAAAATTTGAGATTTGGTGAAAGGTGACCTGCCTCCAGAGGAAGTCACATGGCGTTATGGGAAAAATGAATCAAGCATCCTCAATACAGCATGGAAGTCTGTGGGTCTAGAGGATCACAGGTTTTTCTAGGAGGAGGGGGCTCCTGGGAACCACAGACCAATGGGTGCCAAAGATCTACTATAAGCACACCAAAAAACCCAAACTGATTCTCAGGACCCCAAGCATGAGCTCTTGAGTGAGTCTTCATAAATCTTTCTTTTATGCTGATCATATGAGTGCTGGGATTACAGATGAACACCACCACAGGACCACAAGCCATCTTCATCCCGAATATTATTCCTTTCGTTTCTTTAACTCTTGAGGTATTCCATCTCCGCCCAATTCCAGAGAGGCAGCAGACTGATGATAGTAGTCTTTGTTTTCAATTCCCAAGTAGCCTTCTCTTGTGAGAAAATAAGTACTGTCCATCTCTCCTCCTCCTCTTCCTCTTTTTTGTGGTACTAAGGTTGCTAGGTAAGTGCTCTACCACTTGCTGGAATCTCCATCGTGTGTGTGTGTGTGTGTGTGTGTGTGTGTGTGTGGTGGTTTATTTGTTGTAGATGCTGGAGCTTGAACTCAGGGTCTTCTGCTCAAGTTTTTTCTACTCACACTTGGTGCTGAGCCACTCCCCCAGGTCTGGCTTTTTGCTGGTTCATTAGAGATGTGCATCTCATGGATTTGTCTGTCCAGGCTGGCTTCAAACCATGATCCTCAGATCTCAACCTCTTGAGTAGGATTCTAAAATATGAGCCATTAGTACCTAGCTACCCTGGGTACTTTTTTTGAGTTAGTCTTGTCTTTACGCCTGGACCCACCTGGCATAAAGACCTATGTTTTTCATGTAGCTGGGATGGCAGGCACACACCACAGTGCCCAACCTTTATTACTTGACATGAGGCAGGTAGATAAAACAGTCTGTGGTTACCCTGACCACTTGTAATACCAACCCATCAATATACTCTGGCCTAAAGAACGGCCCACGATGCCTCCTACACCTCATGACTGTCAAAAAGTACTGATAAATGCACTGTGCACCAGACACGTGGGCGTCTACTCTGATAACAAGGATAGTTGCTCAGCAAAATAAAATTCCTCTCAAATGGCACGTGCACAGCACTGCCCAGCACTTGGCTGTCTTCAGTCAACTCCCAGGAGAGACCTCTATTAAAGCCTCATGTTTGTGCATGGCATATCATTAATATCATCACAACAGAATGCATATGAGAATGGATGAGTGTGATAGGAAAACCACCACCTGCCACCCGCCACTCAACACTGTCTTTCATGACGGGCCCTCTCTTGAGGGACCCTTCCTGTTCCCCTCAGCCCACAGAAACCTTAGATTGTCTCAGACACCATTCCTCGGGAACGTGGGGTGCTCTTGCTCAGGCCTGCTCCCCCAAGGTGGAGTGTATTCCCACTTTCTGCTCTTTACTTTTTTTTTTTTTTCCGGTCATGGGCTTGAACTCTGGGTCTGGGCGCTGTCCCTCAGCTCTTCAGCTCAAGGCTAGCACTCTACCACTTGAGCTACAGCGCCACTTCCGGGTTTCTGGTGGTTCCTGCCTGGGCTGGCTTTGAACCACAATCCTCAGCTCTCAGCCTCCTGAGTAGCTAGAATGACAGGCGTGAGCCGCCTGCGCCCGGCTTCACTTCAACAAACCTGCACTTCCCTCACCACCCGTACAGCATTTCACTCAGGTCTTTGTTTGCGACCTGGAGAACCTCTAATAACACTTAATCGACACTACCACCTGATAGCAGAGCTGCGGGAGGGGCGCGTGGACTTTTTGCCCAGGCTAGCCTCAAGCCATGATCTTCCCCATCTCCGCCTCTCAAGCAGCTGGGATTGCAGCCACCATGCCTGGCTAGCTTGGCTAATGCCTTCCTTCTTGGAGCTGGAGAAAACACAGTGACAGAGGCTGTCCACTTATCTGTTGGAGAAAGAGCTGTATCTACACTGATCTCACAAACCTTCTCTGGAATTCTAGAATGTCCTCTTCTCTGTGTCTGCTACACACACACACACACACACACACACACACACACACACACACACACACACACACGATTCCCCTTAGGACCCTTGCAGCGGCAGCTAGAAGACAGGCCTGCCAAGACAAGGGTCAGTCTTTGGCCTGTAGAAACACAGCGAGTTATTAATTTGCATTTGCGGAGCCCGGCTGAAGAATGCCATGTTCTTCTGGAGGAAGAGCGGAGGATCCTACTGGGATTGTGTTTGGATGGGCACCAAGCCCAGGAAGCAAATGAGGAAACAAGCTTTGGATGAGTTTCTGCCTCTGGACCATCGCGGGCTGGGAGGGAGCTCCCAGGTGGAAATCTGCCCAGGCTTCTTGATGGCCATGAGCATCTCTGGCCAGCAGAGTCCCTGCCACACCCAAGCTGTGGGGTCCTGAATGTCAGCCATTGCTGGGTGATTTGCACACGTCACTACGTGGTTTCTTGTTGCCAGCGCTGACCTGCAGGACTGCTGGGCTCTGGGGCCGCTGTGCGGACTCATCCAGGGACCAGGCCAGGCTCCGTGGAGCAGCCCCACTGCAAATCCACCAATGGAGCAGTGCGCCATGCTGGTGGCTGTCCGCCTATCCCAGGCAGGATACCCCTGGCCCAGAGGCTGCAGGGTGGCTGGGAATGGCTCTCTTGCTGTCTTCTGCAGAGCGGAGGAGCACCACGTGTCCATTGGCATTTCTCTGGAGAGCACTTTGCAATAACCCACTCCTGCTGCTAACCCTGGAGGCACGCAGTGGGCCAGGTCTGTGTCCATCCCCGGGGGCCTGCATTACCGCTGCTGTGAGATCAAAGGCGTACCCACAAGAGCCTCCCCCCAAGCTACTCGGCCTTTCTCCAAGAGTATCTGGTAGCTTCCTGCTCCAGTTCCCCTGGGGAAGCCACAGCCTAGAGCTGAGACTTCCCAGGCAGGTCAGGGAGCTGAGCAAGTGAGTGTCTTCAGCTGTTTTTCATTGCTATAACAAACACCAGGGGCTGAGAAATGTATAACCCATGGAAGTTTTTCTTGGTTCATAGTTCTGGAGGTCCAAGAACACAGTGCCGGCATCTGCTTCACCACTGGGGAGGGCTGAGTTCTGCTCATCGCATGATTGATCTGTTCACCAGGGTAAACAGCTCTTCACTTCCCAACAATGTCCTGCAGACTGGTTCTTTACCAGGTGAACTTTGAGTGACAAACCATATACAAATCATGGCATCAGCCTCCTACCTGCTTTTTGTTTTGTTTTGTTTTGTCAGTTATGGGGCTTGAACTCTGGGCCTGGGCACTGGCCCTCAGCTCTTCAGCTCAAGGTGAGCACTCTACCACTTGAGCCACTATGCCAGTCCAGGTTTTTGGAGTGGGTTATTGGAGATAAGAGTCTCACAGACTTTCCTGCCTGGGCTGGCTTTGAACCATAATCCTGAGATCTCAGCCTCCTGAGCAGCTAGGATTACAGGCATGAAATACAAGCAGCCAGCTTTCTACCTGATTTTATAGCAGAGGAAACTGTTGTTCCCACAAACCCACATAACCCCCAAAAGCACCCCACCCTGCAGCCTCAACCTCACCCTGCCAGCCAGGCCCTGGAAGCGGATGGGCTGTGGGCTGGGGAGGAAGGAGGCTCTTTGGCTTGTGTAGGTTCTCACAGCTTTCTCAGGGGACTCAGGAAGGGAAGGTGACAGCAGTGGCCGGTTACTAGCCACAGTGGGGTGTTGCAAAGCAGAAAGGAGTGGATGGGGTGTGTGGCTGGGGCCATACCACCTTGGGACTGTACAAGGCCAGGAGCTGGGCCTGATGGGGACACACCCACAATGATGAGCAGAGCCTGGGGTATTTATGCCTGATGTGCCCTTGGTCAGAGATACCTGCTTTATTTTGTCACCATGAATTGGACAGCTGACTCTGACCTCATGCCCAAGATACTGAGCCCTGGAGATGTGAGGCTGAGATCTGAGGATCGAAGTTCAAAGTCAGCCTGGGCAGGAAAGTCCATGAGACTCTTATCTCTCTTATCTCAAATAAACCACCTGAAAACCAGAAGTGGCACTGTGGTTCAAGTGGTAGAACACTTGCCTTGAGCTGAAGAGCTGAGGGAAGTGTCCAGGCCCAGGCCCAGAGTTCAAGCCCCACAACCAACTAAAAATAAAAATAAAAAATAAATAGATGTTGGGGCTGGCAAAGTGGCTCAGTGGTAGAGTGCTTGCCTTGCATGCATGAAGCCCTGGGTTCGATTCCTCAGCACCACATAAGCAGAAAAAAGTCAGAAGTGGTGCTGTGGCTCAAGTGGTAGAGCGCTAGCCTTGAGCTGAAGAGCTGAGGGACAGCGCCCAGGCCCAGAGTTCAGGTTGCGTGACGGAAAGAAAAAAAAAATGTTTCAAGAGATAGATGTATGTGACCTGGTTTAAACATTATACAATGTCTCTAATATATTGAAATGTCACGTGGTACCCACTCCATTCATCTGGACAATTTTCATGTTTTTATGTACAAGTTAAAAAAAAAGTTTGGGTGTTTCGGGGGAGGTAGTACTAGGGATTTAACTCTGGACCTTGAACTTGTGACAGGCTAGCTCCCTACAACTGGAACATACCCACCAGCCCTTTTGCTTCTAATGTGTTTTTCTCCTAGAGTTTCCAAGAAAAGTGGGCTTTTCTTTTCCTTATAACCACAATCTTCCTACCTTCACCCTCCCCCCCCAAACAGCTGAGTTTACAGACATGAACGACTATGCCTGGCCAAAATAATTTATTTTTTGAGATAGGGTCTCACAGGGTAGCCCAAGTTGGCTTTGAACTTGAGATCCTCCAGTCTCAGCCTTCCTCTCAAGTACTGAGATTACCGGCATGCGTCATCATGCAGGCCCCAACGTTTTTTTTTTTTTTAATTAAAAAGGCTGTTAACCACTACCCAGTTAATATTGGCTACTTGAAAACCAATCAAATTATCGCTTATTTCTGTGGGGGAAACAGAAATTGGGTCTTAGTAAGCTAGTGTTGGAGCTGAGTCCAGTGTAAAATGTGGCTAATATCACCATTCAAGTGGATGTTAAGGGATCTTTTGCAGCAGAATCCTGTTTTGAAAGGTTCCCAATCTTTACTTCTTTACTTGAAGATTTCTCATGGCCTAATTATGTTTCTTTCACATCATTCTCCAGAAAATATAATTGTGAATTTATCTTGGGGTACAAATGTTGCCTTCCTGCGCTTAAGCAAACTGCCTGTGATATCATGCACTTCGCCACCCAGTAGAACAAAGAGAGGAAAGCTGGTCACTTCCGATTTCGGGGGGTACACATGAACCCCCTCCACGCTTTCTCAGTTCCAAGCTCATGATTCTGTGGTTCAAATGCTTTCAAAGAAAAGAAAAATAGAGCTTGGCATTTCTATTGTTGCACAGCCGAGATCCAGCCTGGGAAAGATGAAGGGGAGAGGAAGGGGGACTGGGCCGGGAGCTGACCTGGAAAAGGCCCCGTTTGCTCCTGGAGAAGGGATGGAGCTCCAATTAGAGGCCCGGGTGAAATAATGTCATTACCTCACCAGAGGAGAAGAAGGGGACTGCTCTTTCCCTTGGCAAACAATGAACTAGGAAGAAATCGCGTTACTAATCTGTAAGGAATTTGCAAGCCTGGTGAGTTGCCCTGAGCCCCCAAACTTCCTTCCTTAGACCTTGACCTCTGGTCGCAGAAGCCACCGGACCCTGGGAAAACGAGGTGGGGTGCCGCGGGCTGGCCATGTTAGTTAGTATCTGGTACCTAGTTATCTGGAGATAACTTATTGAAAAGGTCCTGGAAAGAATTCCAACAGATCTGAATGCATGCTGTTCTCTGTACTTTAAATGAGGTAGATCTCCGTGTACCTATGACAGGAAACTTCTTGAGGTCTTAATTAAATGCTAAGTGGAGAGCTGTAAAATAGAATCCACAGATCTTGCTTGACACTATCAAGGGCTAGCTGCTGAGTGGCTGAGTCTCGTGCACAAGTTTCTGCACCCTCCCCCAGGGGTGAGCACCCTCCCTGCAGGGCTTTTAGCTGATATATTTTTTTTTCCCTCACTAAATCTCTGGGTTAGAGTTCTGGCAGATCTACAGACAATTTCACGTGTTGCTACTGGTATCCCAGGGCTGCTAGCCTGAGATTGCTTCATTATTCCATCTCCATTGTTCCACAGTGCCCTAAAGCCTGAACTTCTGCAGGCTGGGTTCCAAATGCAGTCAGTACTCGCCTGCAGAGCTGTGCAGCTCAGCCTAGCATCATAAAGTGTGTGTGGGGGGGAGGGGGTCTCCTGAGGACATTCTCTTTCCACTGCCCAGGGGCCAAAGGGCAGATGGCAGCCTCTGGTCTTCCCCACTTGCTCCTCCCATGAGGTTACCTTGGCCCTGCAAGAAGCTAGTGTGAGGGTGACGGCACTCCCAGAGACAGACTCTCAGCCTGGGAAACCCGGGGAGTCCCAGCCCCTCCTTCCCCTCTCCCCCAGGGGAGCCTGCCCAAGGTGGGGCTGAGCTGTGGATGAGGGATGAGGGATGCTGGCAGTGTGCCCTTCCTTCCCCAGGTGTAACTTGAGCCCCAGACTAGGCCCAGGGAGGCGCGGGTGCTGTTTTCTTGGCCACATCTGCCCAGGGTAAAGCTCCTGTCACTCCAGGCCACTGCAGGTCACGGGGTCCAGGCCACCTTGTCCTTACAGCAATGGACAGCTGTTTTCTTGGAAGTCTTCTTCCATCTGCCCTCAGGACACCCTGCAGTGATTTTCCGATGGGGTTTTGTGCTTTTGGAGGGAAGCAGTGATTTCACTAGGAAAAAGGTCCTGGAGCTCCTCACAAAGTGCTCTGGAGACGTCCGTGGGGACCCCCTGCTTACACTTTGCCTCACCATCTTCTCTGCAGCCCCGCCACACCTGTGCCTACATTTTCTTTTGTTCTCTGTTTAGCATTACTTAGTTTACAAAGGAGCTTTATTGTGGTATTTACATGCAAACATGCATATATAGATAGTGTGTTTTCCCATCTATATTATTCTTTTTTTTTTCCATCTGTAGTGGGGCTTGAACTCTGGGCCTGGGTGCTGTCCCTCAGTTCTTCAGCTCAAGGCAAGTGCTCTACCACTTGAGCCACAGCACCACTTCCAGTTTTCTGGTGGTCTATTGGAGATAAGAGTCTCTGCCTGGGCTGCCTTTGAACCGCAATCCTCAGATCTCAGCCTTCTGAGTAGCTAGGATTGCAGTCGGGAGCCACTGGCCCTAATGCTAATTTTATTCTTCGTTATTACTGAATAATATTCCATTGTGCATATTTTCCAGCTTTTCTTTATTCATTCATTGGTTGCCTGGTCTATTGTGAATGGTGCTGCTATAAAGATGGGTGTGCAGGGCTGGGAATGTGGCTCAGTGGTAGAGTGCTTGCCTACCATGCATGAAACCGTGGGTTTGATTCCTCAGTACCATATACACAGAAAAAGCCAGAACTGATGCTGTGGCTCAAGTGATAGAGCTTGATAGAGCGCTAGCCTTGAGCACAGAGAGACTCAGGGACAGAGTCCAGGCCCTGAATTCAAGCCCCAGGACTGCCCCTCACCCCCCAAAAAAAAGATGGGTCTGCAGGTGTCTCTCTTGAGTACCAAGCTTACATTCCTTTGGGTTTCTAGCTATTTTCTAATGATCACTTTGCTTCTCTCCCAGACATGTGGGCATCCATGGACTGAGTCCATGGCGGACACACCCCACTGGGATAAGCTGCTAGATCTCATGGTTCTGCACCAACTGTGTCTCCTGCAAAATTAAGCCAAGTGGAATTCAGCCCTATACAGTCTGGCCAGATCATGGTTCTACTAAGGAGAAAGAAGAAAAAATGTTTGTCTTGCAAACTTGACTAATTTGTCTTGCAAATAACTTAAAGCAAGTGGAAGTGTGGCACAAATGCCAGAGTACCAGTTTTGAGTGAAAGAGCCACGTGAGAGCAGGAGGCCCTGAGCTCAGGCCCCTGTCGTGACACACACACACACACACACACACACACACACACACACACATAGAACTTAGAGACTACCAAACACAACAAAGTTTTTCTCTCATCTCATGCCTTATAGCATTTTACCTTCTGTCTTTTCTTTCTCTCTCTCTTCTTCCCTCTTTTTCTCTCCTCTCTTGCGCCCCCCCCCTCCACTAATACAGAAGGTATCTATTCCAACTAAATCCTAGGTTTCCCATAGGCAGGGAGCAGAAAAGGCCAGGCACTATCAACCCCTGTGAAGGGCCCTGGTCCGTGCTCCTAGAGCTAGCGAGCAAAGGGCAGTTGAATGGAGTTCCCACAAGTGGCCTCAATACCTGCCTATAACTTCTGATCAGAGTATCCAGCTACTTTGCTTTCTGCTGGAATTATTTCTACCTAATTCATGCTGATGAGAAGGGTCACCAGGAATTACAGCTATCTTTAGTTAACAAAAACAAAACACTTTCAAACCATAGAATCTGTGAGCCCGAGGGAAACTAATAAAAGGGGTCTTGGCAGTGGTAAGGCTGGGCACTGCTGGCTGTCGGGGCAAATCCTCTCTGCTCCCACACCTGCCTCCCGCTGGGGCTCAGAGATTACTTCCAGGTGGATTAAAACTGATAACAGACACAGTCCTGACCAACTGTGCAAGATTCTGTCACAAGATCCCAACTCCACAAATGGCTCTGGTCCTTCTTCCCTACACCCTCAATAGATATGACCTCTTCCTTTCCCCTTCATCTGTTGTCTATGTCCATCTGGATTTTGTTCACCCACCTATCCGTCCGTCTGTCCGTCTGTCCATCCATCCATCCATCCATCCAATCTCCTCCAAGTTCACTCTGTGCCATGCACTGTACTAAAACCACTAATACAAGAACCAAAAGATGTTGCTCCTGATTGCAAGTTTACATTCTGGCCTTGGACACCGACATTAGTTAATGAAAAAGAGACAGCCACCCTCACGCTACCAGGCAGCCCATAGTCCTTCTCTTGGTCATCTTGGAAAGATACTGCTATGGTTTCTGTTGCAGTAATTCTACGGCAGGTTGGAAAGCACTCCTCCTCCACCCAGAACCTCAGAATGTGACCTTAGTTGTACACAAGAGTCTTTGCAGATACAATGACTTAAAAAGTCATCTGGGGCTCGAAGTCCAATGGCTTATACAGAGACCCAGACACACGCGGCCATGTGACAAGACAGGTATGGACTGCAGGACACGCCCCCTCCCCTCCGCTCCCCAGCAGCCCCAGATGGTTCCAAGAGAGCAACGTCCTACCCACACCTCGCTGTCACACCTCTGACTTTTTGGTGGCCCACTCTTTGGGCGGCTCTCAGCCATCTGTGCCTGAGGGGCTCCCAGAACATTTTCCCCGCATCTTTCTCCCACAAAGCTGGGAGAAGGTGAATTGCTGCTTTTTATACCATCTACTTTGTGGTAATGACTTCTAGTAGCCATTGGAACTAAGTAGAATGGATGCCCATGCATGTCCACTCACATGCATTCACAAAGGTGAATATATGCACAAATGGGTGGTGTCACACATAGGTACACAACCATGTCACACATACATGCATACCCCATCTGTATTTTTACCATGATAGCAATCTCCGGTCTAGACTACTTATTAAGAGCCATTTGTAATCAGGAAAAAGCCCAGGCACTGGAAATACAAAGAAAGCAAAGCTTTTGCCTTCTGGAAGTTCCTAATTGGACAAGTGGCTGTGTTTACCCATAGCTGCCTGAGTCACCTTCTGGGGCTAATCTGAGACACCTTTGATTGTCACAAGTCTCAGCCAGCCGGGCCTCCACTATCAGCTCTGAGAGCTGAGCAGGACAGGTGCCCCAGGGAGCTGCGTTTGTAAGGGAAGCAGGATGTCGTTTCGAAAGGCCTCATAGTGCCTGCATAAGGGACTCTATGCAAGGCATGACAAAGATGGCACAAGAAGCTGGTGGCCTGGGAAGTACGGTCCCCTGGCTGGTTGGGTGGCACTCTGTGAGCACTTCTGGTGGCGTGACCAGCCGTCTCGCACAGAGGGGACTCTATTCAACACAGGCCATTCCGTGCATAGTCTGGAGACTGGCCACTGGGACAGGCTGCAAGGTGTCACCTCGTCCTTCCCTTGCCTCTGACATCCAGGTTGAAGACTGAGACCTAAGAGGACACTAGTCTCATGTCACCATAAGTAGTCACTGGTTCTAAATCTCATTTTCCTCAAATCCGCTACCCTGTGAAATATTATAGCATTTACTCCTTTCCACTTTCTAAGACACATTGAATAATAGCCATTCATTCTAAATCCTTCTTTTCAGTCACTTTTAATATTCTTTTAAAGAGAGAAAAAAAGACTCTTGAGACTAAACCCTTACATACTTGGATGAAGCTCAAAGGTGAACATTTCTTTCAATAAAACTCATTGGAGGTCTTGAAAGTCAAGTGCGTGGATATAAAATATACTTTGTCAGTCTCTGAAAATGGCTTTGTCTGCATCTGGCCATTGAACTAGGCTGGGTGCAGTGACATGCTTGTGCCCCCAAGAGTGTGATTGGGAGAGAAAAGGCGGGGAACAGGCTGAGGGGCCACCTAGGGCCCTCCTGCTGGAGCTCACGGCCACCACAGCCTCCCGCTGCCCCTTCTCCCAGTGAGCCAGCGGGGTGTCTGCAGTGTCATGGTGTCATTTAACTTCTTAAGCACAGCTGTCAGTTGATTATGCTTTGGCTGCTCCCATTGCCAATGGCAGCCCGGGGAGGTGTGTGTTCTCATAAAGGGTGGGGTGAGGGGATCTATCAACACCTTCAAATTCCAGCCCTTATCGCTCCTACTGAGACAGCGCCAGCCACAACTGACACTCACAAAGCAACGCCAGGCTGGAGAGCTCCAGAAACAGACAGGCCTTTCTTCCTCCCCCAGGCTCATTTGGTCTTTCCTGCCAGGACCTGGAGACACTAGAGAAAGGTGTGACTTATTTGATCTTACTTAGTTATTGGTTCATTACACATATTTTCATTTGCATAACTTCTTTACTGAGGTGCCTCTTTGTGTGTAAGTACATTTGCATCTATGCAGATATTTCTTTTAAAGTAGGCAATCATAAACAAGCCATCCTGGCTCAAGTCTGTATTCTAGCTATTTGGGCGGTAGATATCAGTTAAGGTTCAAGGTCAGCGCAGGTGAAAAGGAATTCAAGAGACTACACCTCAACCAAAGGCTGGGCACGGTGGCGTGTGCCCATCATCCCAATCACGGGGAAAGTACAGTGGCGTGGTAAGTTGGCCCCTATCTGTCATCCTCAGATGACATGGGGAAGCCTAAGTAGTAGGACTGCAGTCCAAGCTGGCCTGGGCCCAAAGTGAGACCCAAATAAGTAATACAAGAAGGGGCTGGAGGCAGACCTGAGTGGTTGAGCACCAGGAGAGCAAACGTAAGGTGCTGAGTTCAAGCTTCAGTACCGTCAAAACCCCAAAAGCCAATCAACCAAGCAAGCAAACCAACAATCAGTTTCCTACCCTGATTGTCTCTCAGAAGCCAGTGCATGTGTCCTGACGTTGGGCCGCAGGTGGCTGCAGCAGGCTGTTGAATAAATGTTTAATAACTCATTCATCTGGTCCCCCATCCAAGCACTGCAGATGTTTCCAATCACTTGCTATGGCAATGTCACTATATCATAGGCAAAATGGTGCCCACCCAAAGATGTCAGCTTCTATTATCTCATGTAGGAAAAAAGTTCTCTGTAGATGTGACTAAATCAAGGATCTTGAGGTGGCCAGATCCAGCAGGTCATGCCTGTAATCCAGCTACTCAGGAGGTAGAGGTTTGGAGGATTGATACTTGATGGCAGTCCAGGCAAAAAGTTAGTGAGACTCTATTTCAACCAACCAATATAAAAACATGCAAAGACCACACACTTAAGCTGATCAATAGTCTGTTGCTGGTAGGCTGAGATCTGATGCTATGGTGACTTCCTGGGAAGTCCTCTGTGTGACCTTGGATGAATCAGAGGATAGATAAGTGAATTCCCACATAGTGCAGCAGGCACAGAGTAGGCTCCAGGGTCTTCTTTATGGACAGCTGTGCCCTTATAATCTGATGAGCGGCTGTGTCTGAACATTTAGTGCTGGGGGTTTGGGGCAGAGAAAAGCAGGAAGAGGACTCAAGCCAGACAGAACTCAGCTCCTATAGATAGCATGGATAGCATGGACTGTGTAGGACAAGTATGTGGCTGGCGGCCTCTAGTGGTCACTGATGTCAGCTGTCATTAGTTATTAAAGAAAGGACTCAAGAAGAAAAAGAAAGGTGGTAATTACCTATGTAATACTTCACCCTAGAAAACCTTGAGATATACAAATGTCTTGAGACAAAAAATAATTTACACATTTGCTTTTGAGAATGTATTTATTATTAAGTTCTAAAACCTTAAACAACTGTCATTTTACAATTTCAAACCAAGAGAAAAGTAGGAAAATAGAAATTTCAACCTCGAGTAGCAAGGCGAGCTGGTAGTTTCGGAGTCTTGCTGGCCGTTGAGCTTCACCTGGGTCTCCACTTTATGTCTTTCACCCCATGGAAATGTCTTTTCAAAGCAGTGTTATCTGCCCACGGCGAGTTCAAACAGGAGTCGTCTTCATTCTCTTCCAGTTTCTGCAAATAAGCAGGTTTGCCTCAGGATGGTATTTTCAACTAGAGTTTTGTACGTCCAGAGGAAAGGAAGAAGCCCTGGGCAAGCTCCCTCACCCTCACGCTTCCAGCGTCTAGGGTCTGGACCTCCTGGATGGAAAGGCTCCTTTCCCAACATCCCAGGGTCTCAAGATTCCCCACTGCTGCCCACAGCTACCTTGAGCTCCTCCTGTCTTCTGTGATAATAAAGCATCAGCTGCTTCTGCTCCTCGCTGCTAATAATGGGTTCTCGGGCCGGTGCTCCTTGACCCCTCTGAAAGACAAGAGCAAAGCAAACTGTGCTCTGAGGCATTCTGCTTGCAGTGACAGTTCGGCAAGTTAGGGAGAATCTTTCATGACTGCCTCTCACAACCGCTGGTGGGTGGGCCATCCATGTCTGATGACCTAAACTTGATCAAGGGGCATCCTGGCTTCATCAGGACCCACGTGCTCAGGTTCTGTACTTGCTGAGGCCAGGGGTTGCATTTTATATACTTGTGCCCCTGTGAACTTTCTCCTCCAGTACCGAGGTTTGATCTCAGGACCTTGCACTTGCTCAGTTGGTGCTCTACCAGTTGAATCCACGCCCTAAACCAATTTTTTGGAGACAGTCACATAGACTTTTTGGTCCAGGCTAGTCTCAAAATGTGATTCACCAGATTTCAGCCTCTTGAGTAGTTAGGATTGCAGATGTGAGCCATAGGTTCCTAGCTCCTGATTTTGCTCTATTTCTTCCAATTGTGTCATGTGCGTAAAAGATATTTTAACATTAGGCCTGAGCCAAAAGAACTAAAGTATTTGCACAAGCAGATTTACTGTAAATTCAGATTTACTGTAAACTTTCATCAGTTTGAAGATAAATGACAAATACCGACCCATTAAGCAAAACAACGTACTTGCTGAATCTTGACAATGATTTTGGTTTTCTCGTTTTTCCCCACGTAATCGGAAAGCTTCTTGCTTCTTCTGAGCTCTTTGGCTGCCCACCACAGCTGCGCCTGGGACTCTTCGATGACGTTCAGCGCTGCCTGGGGTAATCACACAGTCACAGGGAATGGCGCAGAGCAGGGCTGCTGGAGGAACCCGGCTGGAGACTTGCCCTGTCCTCCCAGCGTGCCTCCCTCTGTCTCCCATCCCTGCTCAAGTCTTTGCTGCCTTCAGTACTGCCCGTTTCAACCGAATCCTGAGCTCTGGGAAGGAGGAGGTCTGAGGTCCTGGGCATCCTCATCTAGAACGGAACAGGGTCCCTGGTCCCTAGGAGATGGTGTGAGGGCCACAGACACAGAGCACAGGCTCCCTGGGTTTGTAAGCAATGGCACCAAGGACTGGCTGGCTGCTGTTGCTGCTGCTGCATAATCCCCTGCTCATGGTGACTTAGAGCCAGATGCTGGCCAAAGACCAGGGATTATAGGAAAACCAGAGGAAGAACTAACACGCGGCATGGGTTAGTTACTGCACACTATGCCTTGCAGAGGAGCCAGCACACTCAGGGAGAAATTGGCATGAGGGAAGTTTCTGGTTTCCCAGCAGCCAAAGAACATGGAATGTGTTCGTTTACCCCTGGTGGTCAGCATCCCTCCCAAACATTCCCACTGGCCTTCAAGTGCGCAGGGCTTCTTGCAAGGGCCCTTGCCCGAGCTCAGAACCTGGAACTCTGCTTTGAAGTGTGGCAGAGCAAGGCTGGATAGCAGTATCCTTAAAAGGATGGTCAATGTGAGCAGCAGGGGGGGACATGGGACCCCAAGGGTGCTGAAGGACCACACACCTGAGTTCCTGACAGATCTTCTTTGTTTTCAAACTCCATCCGGATGGGATCGTGTGGTGGCAGCCCCATGGGATACACGATCATCACTGCACCCCGAAGCTGGTCCAAGGCGTCTTTCACCATCTCCATGGTAACACACACGCCAGCTTCCACTTGTTTCTGAAAATGAAGAAAACGTCATTATCAATACTCATCAAACCATTGCATTTATTTTTTAATATTATTATTGTTGTTGTTATTTTGCAATGATGGGGACTGAGCCCAAGTCCTTCCAACAGGCTAGTCAAATGATTACTTTTGGGGTTTTGTGTCACAGTCTCCCTATACTCCAGGATGACCTTGACCTTATGATCCTTTTGCCTCAGCCTTCCCAGAGCTCAGATGACAGGAATGAACCACCACACGCTTGGTTTGGACTAAGAGGTGGTGAAAGACTCTTGCCAGATCCTGCCAGCCCAACAAACACAACCACAGTTCTTGCTTCCCAAGTGACTACTGTCGACTTCAGAGCTGAGCCAGTGGTGGTCTGAATCATGCACAGACTGTGAGCTGCAGCAGAGAGGAGTGCAGTGTGGAGAAGAGAGCCCCACATCCAGCAGCACAGACAGGAGAGGATGGATCCTTTGGGTGGTTTCAGACAGAAGGACGGGAAAGGCAGGGAGCTTAGAGGCAGAGAAGAGCAGGTGCTGACACGCTTGGTGTCAGCCTACCTGAATAGCCCTTTTGGCACATTCGTTTATGTGCTGTGACACAGTCTTGGGGGGTTCTTTCCATAGGCCAAATAGATTGATCCACTAAATCTTGTACTTTGAAACTCCAGATATGTGAGCAAAACAAATCTCTTTTCTTTATAAGCTTCCCAACTTCCGGTAATTTGCTTTAGCAACAAAAAAGTAAGCATTCACCTTGCCATCTTAACGATGCAGGAGGCTGAAATAAAAAGGACTGTGGTTCTAGGCCAGGGGACTTCATTGCAATAGAAGAATCTGGGTGTGGTGGCATGCCCCTCTCATTGCAGCCTCAAAGGGAAGCAGTCCTTCAGTAGGAACAAGACCAAGTCTCAAAAGTAACTAGTGTAAAAAAGAACTGGAGTCATGACTCAGCATTGGTGCACCCTAAGTTCAAACCTCAGTAGTGAATAAAAAAAAGATAACTTCCTTTATATGCATATATCTGCGTATCAATAGTACTATTTATGTTGATCTATGCAATAGACTTTATATAAATACTGAAGATGACTATAACAAGCAAACATATGAAATATATACTCTGTCAATCAAGTTTATCTACAAGGGTGCTTTAAAACCATAATACTAATTATAATTAGCTTTTTTAAATTCCTCAAAAAGGCAAAGAAAAAAAAATCAAGTCATGTTTGTATTTTATAATAACCTACACTTTTGCAAGTCAACAAAAACACTTATCCATGGAGTTGAGGCTCAAGTAGAGTGCTAACCATCATCACAAACCAGAGTGCCCAGGCCTTGAATTCAAGCCCTAGGACCAGCATCAAACCAAAAGCAGAAACAAAAAACCAACCCCCAAAATAAAAACAAAACACTTATTCACCAAGTAAGAAATAGGAGGAATCAAAAGCTGTCCTAACAGTATAAAAGAAAAGCTGGGGTCCATTCTAAACATGCTTGTTTCCTTTGCTTCTGAAAGGAAAAAGAAAAAAAAAAAGGAAAGGAAACAAAGAAGGAAGGAAAAAGGAAGGAAGGAAAAAAGGGAGAAGAGCAAAAGCCAAAGCTGGCCAACAGGTAATTCTAAAAGCCTTCACCAAGAGTTTATATTTCAAAGGGCAGTTTTAGAGCACCATGGTAATAAAGCTTACCTTAGATATTATTGCTTTGGCCTCTTCTATGGTCTTCTTTAGAACCTGCTTCATCTTTTCATTTGGAGCTATAAAAATGAGAGAGGGAGAGACTCAGCCAGCGAACACATAGCTTTGTTAAAAGCAGAATTCTGGAGCCCTTCTGCCCATGAAATATCAGAGCATGCAGGTTGGGATCTGAGGTGAAGGAAAAGTGAAGCATAGCTGGGGAAGTTAGGTAAAGGTCTCAGCCTGACAGTGAGCTATGCCAAATTCAACTTGGCAAAGACTACACAGAACTCAACTACATATCACTCTGTAGACAGGGTGAGCAAGCTTTGCCAGCAAAGCATGAGAGACTAAACATACTGTAGGCTCTGCAGGCCACAAAAGCAGCCACAGATAGTTCTGCCTGCTTTCCATTATTTTAAAAATAGGCAGCACCTGTTTTTAAATGTGGCCAATAATCTCCCCATCCCTAGGTGGGGAAAATTATCAACAAAAATGGTGCTCCTGAATGAGAAGAGACAAAAATAATGGAGACAGAGTAGGCAAATCCAGGGAAATGGGACAAGTTCAAACCATATCATATCTCCCCTCCCCCCACCAATAATTAGGGCTTGAACATAGGGCGGGCCACTGTCCCTAATTTTTGTGTTCAAGACTACCACTCAACCACTTAAGACCTGGCGAATGGGAATTAAAAGTATCTGGGATTTGTATGCCCAGGGTGGTTTCAAATTGTGATCCTCAGATTTCAGTCTCCCAGGATGAATTACCTCGCCCATTTCGACGTCCAATGTCATCTTTCTTAATGACTGCGCCCCCACTGGGTATGCACTTTTCACCCCATTCATCCTTTAATTTCAGCTCTTCAATCTGCTCATCAGTCAATCCTTGCATATTGGGAGGGAGAAATGTGCCATGTTCTGCTAATTCTTCCATTTCTTAAAAACAAGGGAAAGTTAGATAGTATAATCATCATCATAACACCTTTGACCCACAGTAATGTAAGCTCCTGAGCCTTGGGGTATCGCCTACAAGGCTGTTACATAACACTTATGTAGCACTAACTATGTGCTGGGTAACTGGAGATGGGTCTCAAGGACAGGGCTGGCTTCCAACCAAGATCCTCCTATCTCAGTCTCCTGAGTAGCTAGGATTACAGGTGTGAACCACTGGTGCCAGTGCTATTTATATTTTGATAAAGCCTAAATAAACATACTCCAGTCTTATATAGCTATTTTATTATCTGGACTATATATAAAATGCATATTAAGTGTATATTATATTAAAGATATGTATTATAACCAATATATAAAACAGTATGTATTAAAATAATACATATTATTTTACATAGTTCTTATCTACCCATAGGTACTCAGAGAAACATTTACTACTCTAGGCCACACCTGGAGAACCGTGGTAATCTCTACAGCTGTGCTGTCCAATGTACTAGTTACTGTCCATGTGTGTCTTATTTATATTAAGATTAATTAAAATGAGAAAGGAAAAAAAACCCCAAACGTTCAATTCCCTGGTCCCATCTCAGAAGTCCCAGTCACGTGTCGCCCACTCCCCCCTGCAGAGCACCAAGAGGTGGTGGCACTGTGCCCGCAGGGCTGGGCCTGTGTTTCCAAGGAGACAGACAACATCAAGGCTTTCTCTCCTCACTCGTGAAGGCACGGTCCCGAAGCCACAGGCTCGCCGTCCCAAGCTGCTTTCGCTCCCAAGTCTTACCGGGAGCCAACCAGTCCCCTCTGGCAAACCCACGCAGCCCTCCCACTTCCTTCGTCCCACCGCATCTCTCCGTCGGCCTGGTCTCTCAGCGGCCTGCCTCGGTCCATAACCGCTTACTTAACACCCCAGATCCTGGCTCCAGACACCCGTGGCCTCCGCCGCTGCTCACCTCCCGATGGGGCCGGGGCGGGGGGGTGGGATACGGGGAGGGAACGGGGGGGGCGGCGGAGGGTGCCACCGCGCCCCACCTTCTCCACTTCTGCTGGACCATTTCCCTCCAAGGCACATCACGCACCTGACTCCCCCCTTCCCCCCCGCCCGGCCTCGGCTCACCCGAGCAGAGCCGCTGCACCTTGAGCCGCCCATTGTAGACCTGGGCCACCCGCACGGTGAGCTCCCCCAGCTCGGTGCTCCCGGGGGCCTGCAGCAGGAACTGGCTCTCGTCGCCTCTCTTGACGTGCAGGAGCACCATCGCGGCCGCGGAGGCGCCGGCGCGGCGGGAACGCCACCCGCAGCCCCGAGGCCGGCACCCGAGCGGCCGCAGCACAGCCGCCTAACCGCTGCCGGGAGGCGGAACTCCGGCGCGACGGCGCCCGCGGCGCCCGGAAGGGGGCCGCTCTCGCTCCCGGAAGCGGCGGTTGCTAGGAGCAACAGTCGACCGCTCGGTGTAAAAGGCCTCCGGCTCGCGGGCGGGAAAGCAGGACTGGGAAGGCCCGGCCGTCCACGCCCGAGAAGCAATCCGCACGGCCCGCCTGGGCCGCTGCCGCAGGCCGAGCCGGAGGTAGCTGTTGTCCTGGCAGCCAACACCGCACCAGCCGCTGCAGGGGAGCGTGGCCGCCCGCCCGGCTCGCCCCCCGGGGAGACGGGCGGGAGATGAGGTTGCTAGGCAGCAAGGCGTGGGGCTGGTAGGCACCGTGGGCAGCCCGCTTCCGCCGCTTCCGGTCACAGCCTTTCTGCCCTTTGCAACCTCCACTTCCGGGAATGTGGCTCCTTGGTCCTTCCGACCGGGGCAAGCCTGCAGCCTCCATTTCCGGGAACGGCTGGCAGGTACTTCCGGCTGGGACCTGTCTCCCGGGAGGCTAGGCGACCGAACAAGCAGTCTGCGTGCGTCCCACGCGTTCTTACCCCAACGCCTGCGGGGCCCGGCGCTGCTTCTCCCGAGGAAACAAAAATAAGTGGACAAGTCGAATGCAAATAGAGGTGTAAAGAAAATTAACCAGGATGATTATGGATTAGCTTTGAAACGAATTCTTTCTTTCTCAGATCCCCTATATTAGAATTTGGTACGAATTCCTCCCCTCCCAGAATGTTACCCTAAGTTCTAACAGCTCCCCAAAATGACACTAACTACTGGGCTTCAAAATACACACAAACAGGAGTTTTGACCAACACAGAGCTGAGGGCCACGCATTGTTGGCTGCTTCCTAGAACAGCCCGTCCAAGGCTCAGGCCACAACCGGGCAGAATCCTGTCAGCCAAGTGTGCTCTGAATTCGAAGACAAAGATGATGTGCAGTGTGTGTGCCTGATGGCTGATTTGCCCTTGAGTATTTTAGGTAGGTGGCTTGCTTGGATGAAAGGCATCTGGCGGCCATTTGCTTCTAGTCAAGCGATCTATCAATGAGGATCTTCCTGGAGTGGATAAAGATGGATAACTCAGGGTGGCTGCAGAATACGTGGCAGCCAAGAAGAAAAACGAGAAACTTTTACTCTGCAGATAACTTTGTTTAAAGAGGTAACACATTACACAAAGCTTCTGTGTCAGCCTGTCCCCTTCATCTCTTCCTAGAGGCAATGTGTGTTCTGGATTTGGGTTTTTACTGTTCCACTGCAAGTTTTTATGCCACTGGCACATATATGTACCCCTAAAGAACATATTGTTTAGCCGGGTGCCGGTGGCTCCACCTGTAATCCTAGTAACACAGGAGGCTGAGATCTGAGGATCGCGATTCAAAGCCAGACTATTATCTCCAATAAACCACTAGAATACGGGAAGTGGCGCTGTGGCTCTAGCGGTAGAGCGCTAGCCTTGAGCTGAAGAGCTGAGGGACAGCGCCCAGGCCCAGAGTTCAGGCCCCAGGACTGACCAAAAAAAAATAGTTTTGCATATTTTAATTTATAGCTCCCAATGAGAATATACTATTTTCATTCACTTCTTGCTGTATATTATTCCACTGTACAGATATAACATTCCATTCCCACTGACATTTAGTTTACTTCTAATACCATTATAAGCACCACATCTCGTATTCAAGACATGGACTAAATTGTCTAGAAGCCCAATTTCTTATAAACAATCTGACACTCTTAAATTTAGCTTGTTTTCTGGAGTTGATATACCAATTTACTCTTACCAGTAGTGAATTATTTTTTTTGTACTTGCTCATCCTTGATGAGTTATTTTTCTTATGTATCAATTTCTTGTGAGTATGGTTATCATATGCCAATCACTCTTACATAGCGTCCAGAACCTGCTGCAGATTCTGTGCAAAGACTAAATACAGTTAGACTGGAGAAACAGTTGCAAGCATGCCCACCAAAGATCATCTTGAGTATACAGAGAATCTTGAAAACTCAACAGAAAAATACCTCCAACCAGTCAGGTGCCAGGGACTGACACCTGTAATCCTAGCTATTCAGGAGGCTGAGATCTGAGGATCCAGGTTCAAAGCCAGCCTGTTCAGGAAAGTCTGTGAGACTCTTATCTCCAATAAAATCACCAGAAAACCGGAAGTGGCACTGTAGCTCAAGTGGTAGAGCACTAACCTTGAGCTGAATAGCTGAGGAACAGCGCCCAGGCCCAGAGTTCAAGCCCCACGACCAACAAAAACAAAACAAAACACCTCCAACCAACCAGAAAATGAGCAAAAAAGAGCAGCCCTTACATCGAAGATGATACAAGAAAGCCAATAATCACTTGAAAAGATGTTCAATATCATTAGCTACCAGAGAGATAGATTAAAACCACAAAGAAATATAAGCAGTAGGGCTAAATCAAATGAGAACAAAGTATGTGGCAAAACAATCACTAGCACGTTGCTCACAGGAATGTAAAATGGCAGGTTTTTTCTTTTTTCTTTTTTTTGTAGCTCTATAAAAACTGAAGCATGCCACACATAACCAAGCAATTACACTCATGGTATCTATTCTGGAGAAATGAAAATTAAATCCACAGTAGATTACTTTCAATAGCCTCAAACCGTTAACTGTCCAGATGTCTTGCTGTAAATGAATGGTTAAATGAACTGTAGTATGTCCAGACCATGGAATAATACTCAGCAATCAACAACAAATGATGGCATGTACAATCTAGATGTTTACTAAGAATTATACTAATTGAAAAATTGAAAAATGCAAATTTCAAAATATATACCATTTGAAACCATTCACATGACATTCCTGATGTGAAAAATTATAGAAATGGACAACAGATTAGTGGTTTGCAGAGTACAGGAAAGATGGAATGGAAGGAGAGGAAATGGAGGGGCAGGGGATGGAATAGTGGAGGGAATAGGAACAAGAGCAAAATGAAAGGTCCTGTGCTGATAGAAATGTTCTTACACTGTTAAGTATTCTGGTTGTACTAAAGTATTATAATTTTGTAGATCTTCCCACTAGGAACTAGGTAAAGAATACAAAGCTCCCTCAGTATTATTTCCCACGATTTCATGTAAATCTATTATTAATCTTAAAAATGTCATTTGTTTACTTATTTATTTGGTGCCAGTCCTTAGGAGCTTTTTTCCCCAAGGGTAGTGCTCTACTACTTGAGCTACAGCTCCACTTTGGACTTCTTTTATCTTTTGGTAGTTAATTAGAGACGAGTCTCACAGACTTTCTTGTCCAGGCTGGCTTCAAACTGTGATCCTTCGACCTCAGCTTCCTGAGTAGCTGGAACTACAGGCATGAGCTGCCAACACCTAGCTTGAAAAATGCCTTTTAAAAACCTAATACTCAAGCTGTAACCCACTACTAACCCTAGTTTCTTCCTTTGGGTCTTTTTAGCCAGCCTCTTTTTGGTTGGCTAGTCATGTCTTAATACCCTTCTGCCCCACCCCCAGGTATTTCTTCTTCTGTAAGTCAGAAAAACCTCATTCATGCCTCATGGAGTAAAAGCAGAAGTTTCATAATGGCAATTAGTAATTTCCAGTGATGCCTTCTTTCTCTTTGAAGATGAAAATAATTGCTTTAAAAACACCTGATTCGGCAACAAAAGCTAACCTATTTTCCCCAAATGTAACTTATGTTTGTAAAGTAAAAGAAAAAAGGATACGAAAAATCTCTTTTAAAACAAAGTAGTCTATATCATAAAGACAGGTATATTTATTTCATATGACAGCACATTTCACAGGATATGTACAGAATGTCTGTATACCACTGACTTTAATACTGTACTTCTATAAAGTATATAGTTATAAATATTATATGCCACATAAGCAGTAAAATTCTTACATACATATAAACAGCAATCTACTATAGAGAACAAAAAAATCATAGATTCTTAGTGTCTAATTTCTGCTCTGCTTTGAATAGAACTAGTAAGTATTTAATAATACACAGAATACTGGCTAGTTAATGGCAGCATACTTCTAACTTCCATAACTGTGCATTTTTAGCAACTTACCAAATATAATTTTCCTGACAAAGGCTGAGCTGCTACTGCTATGCGTATTTTAAGATAGTAGTTTATATCCAATAGGAGACACTGCTCACAGAACTGTAACTTGTACTACTGAAGTTAGCTAACAATGAATTTTTTTGCTAATGGAGAGAAAACACACTAATCACATAAGATGTTAAAGCCACAGTTTCAACAAGTTAATTCACATTTTGAAGCACATTGCTTATAGTAATACTGCTGTTTAAAACATACTACAGCTGAAATGGTTAGAACCCCAAAGAACACAATATAAAACTCACAAGTTATTTCTAACAGCAATTCCTGGCTGTTGACAGAATTATATCTATAAATATAGTATTTTGATAACACTTGAGCATTTAGAAAAGTGCTTTTTCTTAATAGACCTGCTTTAGGTTGGGAGTGCAATGCAGTTTTCTGTGCTTTTTATACTTTAATGTTCTTAGCCATGGACTCTTTTCTTTAATATACATTTTTATATTGCCCTAATATACAACTTTAAAGGTTAAATGTGGATATAGGAATTTAGGTGGATATACATAACTTTTTATATAAAAGGAATGTTAATTAAATATTAACGAGTAGAGATAATTTTAACTTAGAATGACAACAACTACTGTTTAAGGAGTTTTGTGATTGGTTTACTTAATGATATCAAAATACTACATTCGGTAAAAATTCTTTGTATGTCTTCATAAAATTAATAAAAGCAGGATCAGTCGCATATTGGCAGTGCAGGAGATAAAATCCACAGCTAATTTGAGGTATAGCCTCTAAAAACTTAAAAGCAGCATCATAGATGTGTTAAGTGGCCTCTTAAGTGGGAGAGAACATACAATGGCTATGTTCCCGACTCAAAGCACTGCTTTCCCTGCTAAAAGCAAAGTTCCAGAGAAAAAGCAGCAAAAAGAAAAGCATGGAAGGGAACTGTGCAACATAACCTCAATGCACTGCTGTTTCTCATTGGGTTCCATGGTGTGCATCTTCTCTACATGGGCCATACTACTGTGAGGAGGGCCAGAGTATCTGTCCAAATGGAGAAAACTGACATGCTTCTGCCAGCTGCAAGAACCTCCTCCTGGAGAAAAAGTACACAGAAGATAACAAGGGCGGGTGTATTTGAGAAGGGCTGGGTTTTTGAATAGTACTGGTTCCACAGTGAGATTACTATAGTTTGGAAAATAAAATTAATTAAATGTCCAAATCACTGGTAGCCATCTTTTTGGTAGTGAGATATTGAAAGGACTTTTTAAAAAGAACTTTTAGGTAAAATTTGATCTTTTTTATGAATATTTGTGTATATACACATATAGCTTTTTGTTTAAGCAATGCCTTTGAAAACAGTTTCATTATAACTGTGGCAGCTCTTTGGTAAATAATCATTAATACCAATTGTTAGTATCATAATAAAAAGGCTGACAGTAATACCAGGTACAGACATGTGGCCTTTTTGTGATTTTTCAAAGACTGAAAAGGAATTTCTGATAAGGACTATCTTTTAAAAACACTTTTTATGGCTACTCCTGTCTCCTATTCATCTGAAGAGAAACACACCATAACTCCAGTTACTATAACAAGAAGCATCTTTCCTTATTTCTAATATACACATATTCCAACTTTGTACACATAAAATAGTGGTACTTTATGAAGATATCAGTGCACTTTACAATGACTTATTGCACATAATGAATATCTAATGCCCAATTCATTTGGCTCTTTATCTTGCTCAAACTAAAAAACAAAAGGACCACAAAACCTTCTTTCTGCCATACCGCATTATCTTTCTGTAAAGTCTATTGTGGGAGACGTCTTAGATGTCAAGGCTGTGACAGGATCTGCAGGAGGGCTGGTGCCAGGCGGGAGCAGGGGGACAGGTGGTGGAGGTGGTCTCCTGGCTGGCAACACACAGAAAGACACACTTGTTCCTTTGTTCCAGTCATCATCAAATGAATCTGGCGGATTTCCCAGGAAACTGGAGCAAGATGACTTTGACTTCCTTTTCACACCAAAGTCGTCCTCTTCCTCAAAAGTTACCCATCCTTTTGGGTTGCCTGCTTGTACTGCAGACGGGCCCTGTGGGTCAAAACTGTCCTTAAAACCATCATGGGAACATGAAGGCCTACTTACATTTTGACCAAGAGGCATGAGCGGAGGAAAAGGACTATTTGTATTAGACTCTTCTTTGGAGAACCATGAGGTTGTCTCTGATTCTTGAGTCTGGGCTCTAAATGGATTTCCCGGAGCAGTAGTCCTATCAGTGAAAGGGTTTGTGCTGGTCAAGCTAGCAATAAATGGATTTGGAGCACTCTGAATACTTTCCTGCGATTTGCTCCTGGCTGGAATTGGAGGCATGGTTGGCATGCAACTTATAGAACTCAAAGTGTTAACAATGCTTTGTGTTGCAGAAGGCAATTGAATTAACCTATCAGGGTCTGGGGTTAGAACAGGTGATATCTGAACAGGTAGCTGAGCCTGTGATACAGCAAGCAGATTAAATGACAGATCTTCAAATGGGTCACTCTTGAATAGTGGCTCTTGTTTGACACCAGAGACTCCATTTGTTTTTACCTGAAAAAGATTTAAGAGCAGTGAATCATCAGTTCACATTATTAATATCCTCTCTTCCTCCTGTCTCAATCTTTCTGCCCTTTCTTGGACAGCTATACAAATCTGGAAATTAAAAAGTACTGTTCTGAAACTTGTAACTCTTCTTGTAGGATAAAATAACTAATTTTTTTTTTTTTTTGTCGGTCGTGGGGCTTGAACTCTGGGCTTGGGCGCTGTCCCTGTACTCTTCAGCTCAAGGCGAGCACTCTACCACTTGAGCCACAGCACTACTTCCGGTTTTCTAGTGGTTCATTGGAGGTAAGAGTCTCATGGACTTTCCTGCCCAGGCTGGCTTTGAACTGTGATCCTTAGATCTCAGTCTCCTGAGAAGCTAGGATTACAGGCATGAGCCACTGGTGTCCGGCACTAAAGTTTTATTCTTTAAAAATCCCTTAATAAATAAATCCCTTTTATTAAATCCAGTTTTTTTTAAATCCTAAAGAAATAATTTTTTGTGTGTGTGTGTGGTGTGTGTGTGTGTGTGTGTGTGCGCATGCACATATGTTTGGCTGGTTGTGGAGCTTGAACTCTGGGCCTGGGCACTGTCCCTCAGCTCTTCAGCTAAAGGCTAGCACTCTACCACTTGAGCCACAGCACTACTTCCAGTTTTTTGGTGGTTACTGGAGATCAGAGTCTCACAGACTTTTCTGCTTGGGCTGGCTTTGAATCACAATCCTCAGATCTCAGCCTCCTGAGTAGCTAGGATTACAGGTGTGAGCCACCAGCTCCCTATTCATTTGTGTGAGTTTTAAAATAGTAAGGAACACAATTATTCAAAACTAACAAATTTATTCAAATTTTAACATGAACTTAAGAAACATATTCAGATCTTATGCTCAATCTGTATAATAAACTTCCAACACCAATCTATGAGAATGGTAAGGTTGTTCTATTATTTGTTTTTTAAAGGCATAGTCATTTAAATTATTACAAAAATAAACATTTATAAATGCTAATTTATTAATATATCTAGATTCATAAGCTGTAGATGGTATCTTTTCTATTTGGAAAAATTTCAAAGTTTTTTTACCTTGTAATTTAAGTTCTCTTTTGCAGAATAAACTGTGAATAACTATATAACTTAATCTTTCTCATCTTGTCAGACAAAATAGGTATACTATTCTAAATAAAATGATTGTTTCAAGCAGTAGAGAGGGGATTTTGCTTCCACGTGATGTATTATTTCTTTCTTCTTCTTTTTTTTTTGGGGGGGTCCGGTCGTGGGGCCTGAACTCTGGGCCTGGGCGCTGTCCCTCAGCTCTTCAGCTCAAGACTAGCGCTCTACCTCTTTGAGCAACGGCGCCACTTCCAGCTTTTTTCTTTTTGCTTATATGGTGCTGAGGAATCGAACCCAGGGCCTCAGGATGCAAGGCAAGCGCTCTACCACTGAGCCACCTTCCCAGACCCTTGATGTATTATTTCTAAGATCAAATGAAGCTGTTCCCCAAATAGTGTTGCCCATGAGCTGATACCAGCAAGAAAGGGTTCAGAATGACTTTAGGACCATGAAAACCTTGCTTAGTACATAAAGTGCTGTTAAGAGGCCATGGAGCCTCCTGACCGGGAAATGAACAATGATCCTGTCCTTTGGAGCAAATAAACATTATTAATTTTTTTGTTTTTTGGTCAGCCGTGGGGCTTGAACTCTAGGCCTGGGCGCTGTCCCTCAGCTCTTCAGATCAAGGCGAGCGCTCTACCACTTGAGCTACAGTGCCACTTCCGGTTTTCTGGTGGTTTATTGGAGATAGGAGTCTCACGGTCTCTCCTGCCAGGGCTGGCTTTGAACCGCGATCCTCAGATCTCAGCCTCCTGAGTAGCTAGGATTACAGGCGTGAGCCTGTAATTATTATTTTTTTTAAAGCCCTATATAATTCAGCTATGCCAGCTTGAAAGAAAGAAAACATCCATATTGGAAAAAATAGGGAAGGGAGAATTTCAGCTCAAGATCTACAATGCAACAAAACAGATCATTACCCAAAGTAAATTTAGATAACTGCTATAGCGAAATAATGACTCTCATTATATATATTGGGAAAATATAGCAGTAGTTCCTATAAAATATGACTGTATACTATGAAACACTTAGTGCTTAATAATACTTAGAAAACAGTATGGATAATCTTGTGAATGACTTTCAGGTATTTGATTTATTCAAAGGACAGTTTGTAATTGAATAAACAAGTATGTTTGTCTTCAAACACCATTGACAATTTATATGAAAATAAAAGGTCATGAGTCTACGCTAGTATAAATGTATTAAGGTAAGTAGACTCCTATGTTACCAATAATCTATGAATTATTATGATTAATATTAACAAAAATAGAAAAATTTTATTGGGTTTAGGATCAAATTCTCTGATGGGAAATAGATTCATAACATTATGAAATAGATTCATAACATTATGGGGAAAGGAAATCTTATTTTTGCATAGCTTAGAATTATGGGTGCTTGCCAAAAATAAATGCTATTTAAGAATCTTTAATTTCATATGTAAGAAAAATTTTTATTCTAAAATAAGTTATATAGAAGCAGGATCACTTTTTCCAACTGTACTTGAAATTACAAAGAAAACCATACCATCATTCATTAAATTAATTTATAATCTAAGCAGGATTTGAGAGACAGTAAAATTGGTGATATTTTACAGAGAAAGGTGTTGGAAGAATCTTTAATCTTGTTATAATATTTTTATTTTTCTAAGTCATAGTTCTTCCTTACTGAAAAGAACCTTGCTAGTAGTTACAAAACTTTTTTTTTAATTGTGAAAATACTGTATAGAGGGGTTACAATTACATGGGCAAGATATACAAAACTTTTTGAAAAGAATATATCACAAAAGAAAGCTAAGAAAAAATATTGAATTTTGAGTTTATATTATTATAGTATTGTTAAAGAATGAATTTGTTTTTGCTAAACAAGCTTCCATATTTCCAAAGCTTACCTTCTTGAAGTTATACTTTTTAGTTTTGTTAAATTTTCATTTCAAAAAAATGAAGCAAAAAAAAAAGTAAAGCATTAGCAAGAACAACTAAAATGGCTTCTAAAAACCCAAATACTAAGAAAAGAAAAAGCAGGTTTTATGGTATGATAATAGAATTTAATTAATGTAAACAAGTGGTTTTAAATATGAGTGAAACTTTAGATGTATGAAGCAAATGATTCATACATCTAATGTGCTAAGAAGACAGATGAAAAGCACATGTAAGATTGATAAATAGTCGAATACCTGTTACCCTGATGGTTGCTCCTGCTTTGAGAAAGGGAACACAGAATCAAAGGAAAAAGTTAGGAAGATAATTTGAAACCAACCAGCAATCCTAGCAATTCAGTCATCAAAATACTTTTAGCTCTATGTTACATATAGAATCTGGGAACGGCAGGTTATAGCATAAGTTCAAAAGACAATGCTGATTCCTTGTAATTCTGTCGAATTAGGATCCAAATTTAAGTTTGTCTGAGATTGATTATTCTAAACAGCTCAGAATTTTGTCATTGCAAAAAAATTGTCAGAGCTCTAAAAATAGTTTAAGCAGCCTGTTTTGGACTGATCACTCCATGCTCCAGCCCCACAAAAACATCATATACTGAAACCCTAACCCTCTAGAGTTCATGGAGGGAGATGTTTTGGGAAGTAGTTAGAAGAACTCATAAGATTGGGCACCAGTGATAGGATTAGTGACCTCATGAGAGCAGATAGCCGATAGGCTGCACGTTTGCTCACCCCTCCCCGCCCCCTTTTCTAAGCACACACACTGAGGGAAGGGCATGGAACTGGGTGGCTAACAGTAGCATCCTGATCTTGGACTTGAAGCCTTCACAACGGTGAGAACTAAGTTCCTATTATCTAAGCCATTTGGATAGCAGCCCAAGAACCTAAGACAGCCTTAGGATAACCTCTGGGCATCAATAATAGAGAAAACATACAAAATATCATTTTTCTCTGAAATTAATATTTATTTTAACAAAATGGTCATGATTCAGACTTACGTTTTTATTCAAAATTTCTGAAGAAGATATTTTGATTAGTTCACACCACAATTGTAAGTTAAAAGGTACAAAATAAGAGGCTATCTTATATTTAGTGTTTAAAACAAAATAACCTTTCTATAAATAATATTTTAAATACCTAGTATTCTTAAGAAACTTGTGGGTAAATCTTCCAAAAATATTCCAATACCTAAAGCTTATTCCTTCTACTCTCCTCCCTCCCTCACTTCCCTCTTCCCCCTCCCGCCCTTTCTTTCCCCCCTTTCTGTTCTGCTCTCTCTTTTGCTAGTGCTTCAACACTTTGAGCCACATTTTCTGGTGGTTAATTGGAGATAAGAGTCTCATAGACTTTCCTTGCTTTGAACTGTCATCTTCAGATATCATCCTCTTGAGTAGCTAGGATTACAGGCATGAGCCACCAGCACCTGGTGTTTATCTTATTTTTTTTGGGGGGGGGGCCTGAACTCTGGGCCTGAGCGCTGTCCCTCAGCTCTTCAGCTCAAGGCTAGTGCTCTACCACTTGAGCCACAGCTCCACTTCTGGCTTTTTTCTTTTTGCTTATGTGGTGCTGAGGAATCGAACCCAGGGCCTCATGCATGCAAGGCATGCGCTCTACCACTGAGCCACCTTCCCAGCCCCTCTTATTTTCAAATAGCAAAACCAACTGTGACAATTTAGAAAAATGCTATCCTTATATACATATGTACTTTAAAATTAATTGCCTACTAAACATGAGATTGAGATTCTTTAAAACAATAACACAACAATAACAGTGCGTAAGGTATATTCCAGAGCTGTGTGTTCCATGATGGAGCTATCTCTCTCTTAGTATAAGATTGATACCACTAATTATTTTTAATGATTTTGGAATCTAGTACATCAGCTCTAAGATGTGCAATGTAGCTGCACTGTCCTTTAAATGCTAACATGCTGAGATTTTCTACGTGGTCTTCTCTTTTACTGTCAACTATCATATTAATAGTTTAGGTATGACTTCTGTCTTTCTCTGTTGAATTTCCTAGATCTTAGCTCATAATCAGATAACTAAGATGCTTGGAAGTGAGACAAGTAAGTGAAGCATATTTATGCTTTGTAGAGCATATACAATCATTAAAAGATTCATTTATATATAGATTTAGAGAGTCAAAGAACATTAATAGAGCAAAGCTGGGCTATGTGTATGTATTTAAAACATAATACAGCTTTACTCTTGTAGTTAGTTTACCTCAGTCATTTTTGGTGAATATTATCTACCAGGCCACACAAGGCAAATACTGTCAGTCACCAAATTACTATCCTCATTTCAATAAAAACCAGGTATCAGAACAAGGGAAAATGATGTTTGGCAATCATTGACCTGTCCCTTCTGCACTACAGATTGTCCTTTACTGAAAAGGGCAATCTTTGTAGACAGCTTGCCTTTCTGAATGTACAGCACTGTATTTGCTTCCAAATTGATTAAGAGGCATGTAAACCATTACAGAGTACTAGGAAGGAAGATGCACTTCTACTTTGTAACTAGTGTCCGTCAGTGAAACAGTAACCGACAGTGGCTAGTTTCAAAGTTATTTTGCCCTCCAATTACATTTTTTAAAATAGAACACATTGCAAAAAAAATGAAAAAAATATTCAAGGTTAACTAAAAGTGAATGTCAGAAGGAAAAGAGTAATGGGTAATTAATTATTCTTTGAAGGTTTCTATCATTATTAAATACCTTCACCACCTTCAATTTTCTGAACTAAAAGCATAAAGAATACAGTGTTAATCAGCTTAAATTTTTCACCTTTTACAAATGTGACCAACATCCAAATGAGTGTCAACAGATAACAGTATTCTTATTTACTTTCGCATTTATGTTTTGTGTTAAAACATTAAGAAACATAGCTCCTGCCAAATAGCTTGTCATACCCACAAATTTATAAAAACAAATGCAAACTATTACTTATGAACATACGTAAGAGACAATGCCAATATGCAGTATTTCTGTATTTTGGCAGACATTTATTTTTTGAGGAGTTTCTACATTATTTTCTTCAGCACTCAGTTTTCTGAACTAAAAAGTCTTTTCTAACTTTAAAAGCAGAGTTTTACAACGTATTTCTTTGGCCTTGATGACATTTTCAAGATAAAGACAACAAACTAAAGATAAAGAAAGCAAGATAACAAAATGTAGTTATTAAATTTCATTATACCAACTTTACTTAAATGTATTGGACAAAACTAAATGAAATAACATCCAAATAATACAATTTAATTTACTCAATTATCTCTGTATAAAACATGCATATGTATGCAGACACATATGCACAAGTGTTTTTAATGTGAGAACAAGAGCTCAGGCAATGGCACTAACACCAATGTGGTGATTTGATGTCTTGTGGTTTTTTACTTTGGTGAATGAGCCTACTTCTGCAAGCCCACACTATTTCTAATGATGAAGCAATGACTGCATCTGTTTGAGATATTGCATGAGCCCCAGTGAATAGAAAAGAGCTACTAATTGCAATAAGAACTGAAGAATTATTCCCTATTCATGAAAATTAACCACCATGCCAGTGTTCGAACAAACCAAGACTGATCTGATCTGACTTCTCCAAAATCATTTATTATCGTGAGCATTAAGAAAACTAAATTAGTGTTATCTACTTACTATCATCTAAAGCAAATTATGCATTATAAAAGCAAATACATACATTAACATGGGAAACCATCTAAAAATGCAGGAAAGAACTCTGATGGAGGATCAGAAAATTTTTTATGTAAGTAACATGTTAGAAATAAATCCCTAATGTCCCCCAAATAGCCAAAGCACTCATTTACTATGCACTAAATGCTAAGAATTATGACAAGTGTTTAAAGTCCCAAACCATATGTATCAAAGATACTATCTTCTTTAGTAGTAAGACTTACTTGCAGCTGTGGCGAAGATTCTGAAGGCAAGCTATGGGATGACCTGCTCCGAGGTGGGGGCTGTGGTGGCGTTTCCAAATTTAGCTGGGGGCCGGACTGAGGCATAGGTGCTGCCACGGGAACAAGAGGTTCCTGCAACTTTTGAGTAGGTGGAGGCAGAGAAGGCTGCAGTGGAGAAGCAGCCTGTGGCCTCAGTGGTTCTGGAAGAACAGCTGAACCTAAATAACACCAGTAACAGTCACACATTAGCTGTGCTTGAGAAAACCATTGGGTTTTTTTTTTTCTTCAGTGAAAAGTTTGATGACATTTCAGTTGTTTTTTATTCTACCCAACAAATACCTTCTTTTTAGTAGCATAAAGAAGAAAGTCTGTCCCTATTGGAAGAGGTAGGGAAGTTGGGAGATGGTAGAAGGGAAAACAAAACCAAAGTGAAAGGAAACAAACAAACAGAACACAAGTGGTATTTCTAATAGAGTATCTACCTTTTGATACATCTGTTGCTTTGCTTTGGTTTTCAGGAGTCAGTCTTCCAGCAGATGCCCGAGCCTGGCTCTGAGGGGCACTGATCACTCCAGCCCTGGGCGGAATTATCTATGGGTGAGAAATACAACACATGAGACATTTATTTATTTTCGGCAGGTAAGATTCAGTGATTTGCTTCTGCATCTCACTTAATCTCCTTTTTGGTATTACTTTCCATCTTGCACTTTGTCATTTTACTAAGATTGTCATTTAATTGTTCTATTAGTAGCCACAGAACAGTAAGTTTTAAAATCTTCCTTTTTATTTTGACTATTGACTATGTACCAGGCAATATTAAACAATGTTTAGGCAGTTTTATTTTATCTTCCAATTATTCTCCAGATAATATTATTATTGGTGGGAATGAGGATTGAATTCAGGGCCTTGTGTTTGCTAAGTAGGCACTTTACCACTTGAGTCCCTTTTTGTATTGATTATTTTTGTGTGTATTTATGTGTGCCAGTCCTGGAACTTGAATTCAGAGCCTAGATGCTCTTCCTGAGCTCTTTTGTTCAAGACTATTAGTGCTCTATCACTTGAGTCACACATCCATTTCCAGCTTTCTTTGTGGAAAGCTTGGTTTCAAACCATGATTCTCAGATCTCAGTCTCCTGACTAGCTAGGGCTGAAGCTCTTGACCATGTGCAATGCCTTCATGAAGAGATAGGTAGTTAAGGTACGTGAGAAGATAGGAGATACTGAACTAAAACTTCAGAAAAATGACACCATATGATTTTTTTTTAATTGTAAGTAAAACCCCTAAATAACTAACTCAATATTCCAAATTAAACACATTAGGGGACATTTTGGTGAAAATCTTTTCTATTTTCTTTTTTATTTTCTTTTTTTTGCCGGTCGTGGACTTGAACTCTGGGCTTGGGCGCTGTCCCTCAGCTCTTCAGCTCAAGGCAAGTGATCTACAGCTTGAGCCACAGCGCCACTTCTGGCCTTTTCTGTTTATGTGGTGCTGAGGAATTGAACCCAGAGCCTCATGCATACAAGGCAAGCGCTCTACCACTGAGCCACCTTCCCAGCCCAATCTTTTCTATTTTCATAGGAAACTATGATTCGAAATGATATTTATTTTAAGCAAAATAGGAACTTTTAGCCTCATAAAAATGCTGACTTTCCTACCCCGGTTTCACTATTAAATGAAATAGTGGAAAATAGTTCTATGGGAAGTGTGGTAGTATTGGAGTTAGTATATGGCAATTTCTCCTTTTTAAAATAAATAGACTGGGCCATAGAGATCTTCATATATATTCTACAGACATAAGGAATTAAAAGGAACCTTATGTATTATCAATTCTCTCATTTTAGAGTTGAGGAAAATTAGGCTAGGAAGGTATTGCAATTTCTCCAAAGTAACAGATTCGGGGCTGGAAGTTGGCTCAGTGGTAGAGTGCTTGCCTTGCATGCCAGAGGCCCTGGGTTTGATTCCTCAGCACCACATAAGCAAAAAGAAAAAAGTTGGAAGTGGTGCTGTGGCTCAAGCGGTAGAGCGCTAGCCTTGAGCTGAAGAGCTGAGGGACAGAGCCCAGGCCCAGAGTTCAGGCCCCATGACCAGACCCCCCCCCCAAAACAACAACAACAACAACAACAAAGTAACAGATTCACTAGCTGCAAATTCAGACCTAGAACACAGAGCTTATAGTCCTTTCCCATCAGCGTTACCTACCGGCCGGGCTGCCCCATATACAGCAGGACCTGGGCCTGCAAGTCCTGCTTGAGGCGAAGGCTGATTGCGTCCTGGAACAAAGACAAATATTTAAGTGTTAAAAAAAAATAAAACAAGAGCCATATATTTCTAGTCCAATTGTCTATTTGGTGGTCCAGTTTTCAAGGTAAATAACTACATTTTACCTATGGTATCTTTCCGTGTAGTTCCAGGGCTTTTGGGTGCTTTGAAGTAGGAAGAAAAAAAATTATTCACAAGTAACAATAAAACATTACATACCATCATTTGACTGTTTTATTTTATTACACTAAAAATGAGGGCATGGGTTGGAGTAATTAGCATTAGATAAGAATGAGTAAAATATTCCAAAACAGAAAAAAAACTAGTATTAGAGACACCATTATGGGAGACAAGTGCAGCCCTTAAGCTGGCACCTTACTCACAGGGACACACAGGGACACGGGTCTATCTATGAACCTTGAAAACATGGTCAACTGTGTGAACAGGTACAAGGCGTGACCACAGTAGCTGGTGCTACTCAGACAAGTGGCTCAGGAGCCACAGTCTGTGTGTGTTTCTAAGTTTCGTAAGTAGCTACTAGTAGCACTATTTTAGGGCTTCATTGTGTATGCATCCTTGTAGATAAAGTATTTTCTGTTGAGATCTTTTGGACTTGTATAAAATTCTATGATTGAGATAGAAGACGGGTATACTTATTACCATATACCTATCTGCCTTATGAAAGAAATGGTTCAAATGCATTAGAAATGTAGCTGAAGGATGAAACAAAAATTACTTTTGTGAGACAACAAAATAATTGACAAACAAGGATTATCTTCTTGACTTTCCTTTTAGAAAAGAAATTCACAAATAATTGTTACATGAAATATACTAGTCTCTTAATAACTATTATTAACAAATGGCTTCTAGTCTTAAGGACTTTTAAAGGAACTTAATCCAGAAACGCCTATGTATAAAATCACCCACAAAATACTACATTCTTCCACTTTAATAGATTTAATCTTAATTCTAATTTTTTTTTTTGGGTCAGTTGTGGCACTTGAACTCAGGGCCTGAGTGCTGTCCCTGAGCCTCTTTGTGCTCAAGGGCAACACTCTCACACTTGAGACACAGTACCACTTCCAGTTTTTTAGTGGTTGGAGATCAGAGTCTCAATGGGGACTTTTCTGCAAAGGCAGGCTTGAAACTGGCATCCTCAGATCTCAGCCTCCTGAGTGAGCCACTGGTGCCAGGCTTTAATTACCAATTTTTAAAACTTTAGTCAAGAACATTTCAAAACATTTGACTTATTCTGAAAAAAAAAACTCGAAGGCATTCTTCTTTAAACAGAAACTTCACTGCCTCAGTATATATTAAACATGTATGAAACAAGAGTGGAAACAACAGGAATCTCAGGGAAGTTAAGTGGATATACAAACAACAAAGAATGAAAAGTTAAAAACAAGGTATAGATGAAGAGGAGGAGAAGGTTACTACCAAAAGTTTTAGTATACTAAACACTGACGAGGTCCAACATTATAGAATGAGAGGACTCTTTCTAGAATGCAAAAATCTTGTTACCTTCCATCTCTCTCCTAGCTACCCCAGGACTGGGAGGGGTTCCAATACCTTTTTAGAGAAAGAACAAAAGCTGTATATTGTTCAGAGCCCACAGCATAGGATGAAAGGCAGGCACAATTACTTTTGTACAGAGGCTCTTTTATTGCTTTAAATCTCTTTGAAGATAATCAATGCAAGCCAAAGTGACATTAGATGTTGAGTTTGAACCTAAGTCCTTCTTTTCTCCAAGTCAAAGAGTAGGAATGGGTTGAATACTTTTTCTCTGTACCCGAAATTACTATCCATTGGGAATTTAAATATTTGTTAATGAAAGCCTTTGTCTTCTGATCTCATTCCTTCTATCTATAGTTAAATCACTGACACAAGCCCCATTATTTAAGTCAAAATGAATAATAAAGTTTCAATCTGATTTTAAATTTCTAAGATTGCATAGGTCTATTAGTTTTTGGTCTATATACATATTTTTAAACTTTAAGTGTAGTATCATGATTTTTCTCAAGCTCACTATCTTAGAGGAAATATTGCTTATTGAATAAAATATGTTGAAAACAGCTGTCTACAAAAGAATTCTGAAGAGAAGCTTTTTTAATTTTTCTTTTGCTAGTCCTGGGGCTAAAACTCTGGGCCTAGGCACTGTCCCTGAGCTTCTTTTTGCTCAAGGTTAGTCCTCTACCACATGAGCCACAGTGCCACTTTCTTGAGAACTTTATTGGAGATAAGTGTCTCCCGGGCTTTTCTGTCCAGACTGGCTTTGAACCAAGATCCTTGGATCTCAGCCTCTTGAGTAGCTAGGATTATATAGGCGTGAGCTACCAGTGCCTGGCAGAGAAGCATTTTTTTTTTTTTAATTAAGAGATTTCTAAAAGCTTCTGGGATGCTAGTGAGATACATTTTTCTACAAGTTGTAGAAGCAGATGATGAGAATCATTTTATCATGAAAACACAAATGAGTCTGAAATTAGAAAAATAAATGTATTTGTAGGTCAATGGAAAAATTACCATCCAATAGTTCTTTATGGAAGCTGGCCTGCTGAAATAATTTATACAAAGTTGTCAAAATCTCCACATAAGAGAAGTTGTTCTGTAACAAATGAACTTGAACTGACTAGAAATATCATAAGGCGGTTAGAATAAAAACGGACCAACTTCGAATGGACAGTGGATCTCAGTAATATTAACACTGGATTTGCAGTTCTAATTCTCAGAAACTAGACTGAATCAACTTATCAAATATATCCACTCTTGCAACTGAGCTAAGTTTTTGTATCAATCAAACTACACCTTAAACAAATTGACTGCATTTGTGAATAAAAATTTCCTCATTGAAATAAAGAAAAACCATATAGTTCTTACATAAACAAACGAGGAAGGATTTAGTAATGTTATATGAAATGGAAATAACAACTACATCTTAAATAATTACTTTGAGTTTAAATTGTATTTCTAGGAAAGCTTGTTAACCCACAAACTTTTTCCACTGGCAAAGGATTGTACTAGACATCACTAATCAAATACTTGGGAAATGTTCAGTATCTATTGCACCAGAACCCTCTTTGAAATGAACATGACATTTGGGAATTAATTCTTTATACTCAATTGACTACATTTGGAAGCAAAGTTCCGCATATATTTAAAGCTGACAGATAAATTTCAGCTCTCTCTCTCTCTCTCTCTCTCTCCATGGCTGTCCTAGGGCTTGAATACTCAGGGCCTGGGCACTGTTTTGAGCTTTTTGTTTGCAAAGGCTAGTGCTCTCTACTACTTACTTGAGCCCTTCCAACTTTTTTTTGAAAGTTTATTGGAGATAAGCTTGTCACAGACTTTCCTGTGCAGGCTGGCTTCAAATCATGAACCTCAGATCATAGCCTCCTGAGTAGCTGAGATTACAGGTGTGAGCCATGGGTATCCAGCTGAGCACTAATCTTGTACTTAACAGCAATGTAACAGAAGCTTGGAGCTATTCTTAATTTAATGTATACATGTTATTCCTCTTGACTTTTATCTAACAAACCTTAAGTGCTTCTAGGTTATAGGGATTAAACTCCAAAACATTCATGAGTCAGCATTCACACATGATAGCAAATGAAAATGGTTACCTCCAAATTCTTTTCTAGCAGGTGCAGGACTCCTAGACCCTTATAGTTCATAAGAAAATATGCAGCAGAAAGGAAATGACATTAAATGAAGAAGTAAAATCTCAAGATCTATATTATTCATACTGTCAAATATCATTAGGAATTATGAGTAGTAACATAGAAAGTTGATATTCAATGCATATAATCTTAATAACTGAAGAAACAATACTATATTTCAAAAGAAACATCTCAACACATACAATTTTATATTAAACAATGGGAGAAGTGTGTACTTTTCTAATAAATTTTATAGCAATTAGCAAATTTTTAATGATTTTATGAAGCTAGCAATGAGGATTTGAAAAATTAAACCTAGTTTTACTAGTTGGTAAATGTACAAGTTGGTACATCAAACTAGGTTTAACTACATCAAATTAGCACAATCAAACAACTATTCTTGTGCACTGGTAAGAAGACAGGTCTGTACAAATTAATCTATTTGGTAAACATACTTTACTGGTGCTGTTGAGACCTATCATGTCTTTTGAGAAAAGCTGAAGTAGTCAAAATGATATGAAAACATTTTAAAGTATTTTTATTTTTAAATAAAATGGAGAAGAAATTCTAAATCTAGCAGATATGGACAGTGGATGGTTACCTGAAGGCGGTGGTGGTCTCTGTGGGGGTGCGGGACGTGAAGGAGGAGCAACTGGGCGGGGAGGAGGTGGCCTCTTGGGCTCTAAAGTCTGGGAAGAATCTTTCTGCTGCAGTTGAGTTACTGGTTGAGTGTCAACAGGAGAACCTAAAGAAGTATAGTAGGAAAGATGAGGCTCCAAGTGGCTGCTGGTTGTTTGGAATGTAATTCATATATATGTACAATACATGTTCCACTTTACTAACTTCAAAAGTTTGTACATGAGAAATGGCATCTATTTTCAGTGCGAAGAACAAAACAGCCTACTATTAAACTATCCTTTGGTACCATAATCATAATGATGCTACCTATATGTGGATTTCTTACTTAGGCCCAAGTGCTGAAATCTAACTTACTGGCCCTATTAAGAAGGAACAAAGTACTGTTTGACTTAAACCATGTGTAGTCTGCTGGTCAGTAAAGAAAAACTCAAATAGTTATGGATTATAACCATACAACAGAAAATCACCAATTTTAAGATATAGACAGCTCTAACCATTTAGAAAACAGATTGAGAATTGTTTTCATCTAGTGGCATCAATGACAATGAGTTTCTGTTTACTTAGAGTATATTATCTACAAATTCTTCTTTTTTGTGTGCAGGACTCTCAGCATATGGGACAAAACTTAAACAACAAAGAGTCTCTAAAATAAACACATTGGCCAGAAAAAATTACACAGAGAACTTCCGAGGAAAACACGTACTCTGGGAACTTGGGGGCCCAGGAGTTCTTGATGGTGCCCGACTAGGTCTGACTGGAAGGGAAGGCACAAGACCCTCTGGAATTGTAGGTGACTGGCAGGGACTGGTCCTTGGTGAAGAGCTTGGAGAAGTGCCAAGACCAGAACTTGAGGATGGCTGCAGGTGCTGAGGAAGAAGCTCCTCCACTTCGGCACTGTAGTCATCGACATCACCTAAGGAAAGGCAAGGTTACAGTTTGGAATTTTCTTTTTCACTTTCAGATTTAAAGTGTTAAAATACACAAATCAAACATAAGGACACTGCTAACTCACATGGATAAAATGTAGGCATGTATGAGATTTGTAAGTATAAAACAGAAAATATAAAGCTATGTAACACCAGAGCAACTTGGCTCTGAGCTAGCTTGACTACAAGGTCTTTCACTATTTTTTGGGTAGGTAGTGCACTCAAGCTGATCACTCTTCTCCCTCTAAACCTGTCAAGTTGTGCTCTATCCATGTCTGGCTTATGGTAAACAAGCTCTTGGCCAGCCACACACCGTTAGCCAGGAGTCTCTCCTTTATATTCCCCACCCAACACAGACTTTTCTGGCTTTAACTGAATACTGATTATCTCCCAAGGTTTCTTCCTTGCTACTTACTGCCTCAGGTTAGGGTCAGAAGCCCTTTGCAATCAGATTCCAATTCCAGAACATTAATCTTCCACCCCTTCATCAACTTTTCTTTCTTCAAAGCTATACCACTAGGAGTTCATACTGTATCCTCTGTGCTACTTGTCACAGAAATTTCCAAACTCTATCCTTCTAGTACCTGTAAACCATTTATTAGTAGAGAATATGAGGTGAATATGTCTTGCCTTCTTTCTGTGTAACATAAATCCACATAGACAACCTGTTCAATAACCTAATGGCTTTGGTTTGGTCCTTACTGGCAATTTCTTCTAACAACACACACTCGGACTGTTCTTCAAGATACTAAACTGGAGAACTTCAATCTGTATCCTTGAAAGTTTTCTTCCATAAGTTACTCATTTTCCTTTAGCCTTCAATGAAACCCAGGACTTGATCTTTCCCATTTCAACCCTATTTAATTTTTCGTTCTTTTGTATATAGTTTTTTTTTTTTTGTCGGTCCTGGGGCTTGAACTCTGGGCCTGGGCGTTGTCAGGCTTTACAGTTCTGCATTCAGTCATTTCCTTAATTCATGTTTTTCCCACCTCTGCTGCTTGATAAAATCCTACCCACCACCCATCCCACTATTGAATCTTTGCTTCACTGTATTTTTGCCACCTTCCATCCATAAACACCAAGTGTTTGTTATCACAACACTGAAATTGGAGAGATATCACATGACTTTATCACACAGCTGAAATTAGTCTTAGAAAGGTCACCAACAGCTTTCCTCTATTACTAAATCAGAAAGACAGGTTTCTGTTCTCTTCTCATTTCTCTAACTACAAGATATCACAGACTACTTCTTGGTTATACTTTTTTTCCTTCTTTCCTTGATTTTTTTTTGAAAAATTTGCAATGGTTTATTTTGGTATAACAGGAGAAAGTTGGGAGAAATGGAGATTTAAAACATTTCTAGTTCCCCATGAAGGAAATGGTATTTAAGACTGGACTTTCCTTGATTTATTTATGCCACAAATTTCTATTGGCGCTGGGACATTTCTAATTGTTTCTTTCTCATGGTACTTTCTTCTTTTGTCTATTCTTGACCTCTATTTCTCCATATTCATTTAATTTCTCTTGTCTCTACATGATTCTATTGTCCAAAAAAAAAATGCTTATACCTACCTTGTGAATCAAGACTCTTTTCTTCTGAGTATAAGACATACATGACATCTGGATCAACTGACCCCACAGACATCTTAAATCCAATAGGTTAAAAAGAACTGTTTTCCATCCTACAACTGCATCTTAACCTCCCTCCCAAATACATTTGCATAATCAATGCACATCTTCTTTCTTCCTCTAATACTCATATACATGCTTTCTCCCAGTCATTCCTCTCTGCCCTCTTTAATTCAATTCTCCCTTACTCTTCAGGTTCTTAACTACATTTCAGTTCCTTTGAAACTGAAATTTGCTCCACTCTTCCATGAGCTACCATAGCATCTCCCACTTTCACTTCAATGTCACTTTATTATAGTTTATTTATATTATTATTATTATTATGTATAATTCCCAATACACTGAGAGTTATAGAAAGGCAAGGGCCACAACTATTCAATTTCCAGTACCTGGTATGTACATGGCACATAAGAGGTACTACACATGTTATGTGACTAAAGCATGTGAAAACTGGAGAAAACCTTGTAAAATGTTTACCTCTTATATGTGCTAACTACCTAAATGGGCCATCACAATGTGAGAATCTGTCATTTTATAAACTAAGGTATACATTTTTAGAGGACTGCTGGGGATTGAACCCAGGATACATGCTTAAACATATTCTCTACCATTTAATATACCCAACCACTTAGGTATAGCATATTGCATTAGAAAACAAATACATTTTAAAATCATGTTTAGGAAACTATGATATTTAATAATCTATACAAATTTGTAAGCTTCAAATGGTTAATTTTTATACATGAATCCAGCTTCAAAATATCTATATATATGTTCCTCTCCACACTCAAGCTTTCTTTTTTCAAATTATATTTTTATTATCTTTAAGTAGCTGCACAAAGGAGTTACAATTCAACATATCTATTTTTGAGTACAATGCATCTTCTATTTTTGGTAGGTTGTGGGGCCTGAACTCTGGGCTTGGGCACCGTCCCTCAGCTCTTCAGCTCAAGGCTAGCGCTCTACACCACTTTCTGCTTATGTGGTGCTAAGGGACCGAACCCAGGGCTTTATGAATGCAAGGTAAGCATTCTACCACTGTGCCACCTTCCCAGCCCAGAGTAAAATGCATCTTGAAACAACACACTGAGCCTTTTTAAATTACTTTGAAACATATCTTTTGTAGTAATTATTATGAACTAATTTCTGCTGTTACTAACATGAATGGCAGATACATTACAAAGTCTTAAATATAAGCAAAATAAATCTTAATACTGATACGTATATCTCAAGAAGAGAAAGGTAAACTTTATGGTAAGACCTTAGTGATATGAAGGAAACATCTCTAGTACTACAGAAATAAGTAGAGTAAACAAGCAAACCTTCCATGTCAAAATCTGCTGCAACCTCTGCATCTTCACCGAGTAGAGTAGAGCTTGTTGATGTAGGCAATGTGACACTAATTTTTTCTAAGCTCATTTCTTCCTCCAAATTTTTTATCCAGTCTGGACTTTTTAAAGTAATGGTTACAATCCGGTTCAATAACTAATGGGATAAAAGAGATATAAAATTAAATTCATCAACATGAAAGCTATTTTGTATGCTATACTATGCAATGGTATAAACAGCTAAACTAAACAACGTATAAAATCGATTTGGTTTCACAATTTAGACATGTTTTGCAAGCCATTTAGTACTTCTTAAAGTTAAGAAAACTCTTATTTTCACCAGAGTACTAATAATCATCTTTAAGCCCACATTACCATATAGCTATTTAAGATGCAAATTGTTTAGTAACACTTACTTGGCAGAGATCAGATCAGAGTCACCTATAAAGGAAGAAACTGGGATGGTGGTAATGAAAAGTTCAGAGAGTTGTTCATCTTCTCTCTGTACTTCTTATGCTATGTACCTTTCCATATTATCTTCAGAGGGGAAAGAACTGTCATTGACCCTCAGATTTAGGGCTGAAGTAATGATATTAGGAAAGGCACCAGTACTAGAGGCTTAGAAGTATGTATTTCTTGAAAGGACTGATTAAACATTATTTTCTACTTTCCACAAAAATACTGTTAAAGAGTTTTGAAAGCCTTTTAAGGGAGCCAAGAGGGATCTCTTCCTAAGAGTGTAGCATAAATGACTAGATTTGAAGGTGATGGACAGAGTAGAAAAGGGGAAAAACAAAACAAAGAAAAATAAATTATCAAGGTAAGAAAAAAAGGGACACTTTCGGGAGAAAAGTTGTCAATGTCAAGTTGAAAGGGGTTCTTTAATATTTACATCATGATGAGATGAAGAAATGCTAGGAGAGAAAGACTAGAATTAAATTGAAAGCTTAGTTATTTTCATAAAGTTAAAACACAGTAGAGTTATAAGACAAATTGGGGAAAGATTTCATGAGATAGAATTAATACCATAGCATAAGAGGAATTTCATAGGATGAATACCCTAGTGTGAAAATAGGCTGGGGCTGGGGATCTGCTCAATGGTAGAACATCTGCCTAGAATACACAGGCCGGAGCGTTTGATCCCCAGCACTGACAAACAGTAAGAACAGCAAAAAACTGAAAAATAAACAATAAACTAGAGAAACAGACCGCTAGTAAAGTAGAACATAAGATCTACAAATAAAATAAAAAAAGACTCAATTCATAATCAAAACCTTAAAATAGGAATGATATAATAAAACATTTCTAAGGAGCAATTTGGCAACAGGTATCCAATTTTAATGACTGTATTCTATAATGGAGCATATATACTTAGAAATTAGAAACACTGTCTAAAAGAGTTTGGAAAAAAATAGACTCAGAAAAATGATAGATATAGCAATTCATAGAAGTAAACTATTCCAGGCCATCAATGATTCCATTACAAAAACAAAAAACTTCTAAAATGAAAGGGTGAAAAAGTACAGCAGTGGAGTGTACTGGTTGCACAGGGCATTGATGAAAGTGAACTCATGGGTGGAGTGGGAGCGAGGAAATTGGAGAGAATGAGGGAACAAATGACACTATGTGAAAGGAAATGTACTTATTCCCAGATATATGTAAAGGTAACCTCCCCTGTATATCACCTCTAAAACAACAATAAAAGCTGGGCACCCCGGTGGCTCACACACCTGTAATCCTAGCTACTCAGGAGGCTGAGATCTGAGGATCACAGTTCAAAGCCATCCCAGGCAGGAAAGGCCGTGAGACTCTTATTTCCACTAAACCACCAGAAACCCGGAAGTGGTGCTGTGGCTCAAGTGGCAGAGTGCTCGCCTTGAGCTGAAGAGAACAGGGACAGCGCTCAAGCCCAGAGTTCGAGCCCCACAACCAACAAAAAACAAATAAACAAAAACAAAAACACCCCAATAAAACAATAAAGTAAATTGGAAAAAAAAAAAGTGGTAGATTGCTAGCTTTGAGCAAAAGAGCTCAGGGACCTGAGTGCCTAGGCTGAGTTCAAACCCCATAACTTACATAATTAAACTTAAAAATGAAGAAAGAATTATACACTCCCCCCAAACTTCTCAAATGCCTCAGTGGAATTATTTTATGCTTGGAAAAGAAAATTTGGCACCAAGAAACAAGCCAACAAAATAAATTCCTAGGAATGAAGAGCAACCTCTTTCCTTGTTGTTTTTTTTTTAAAGCATTTTCTTTATTCAATAGAAAGTTTTTTATATAGATAAGCCAGAATATCTATCCTTAATTCAACATTTAAAACATCTCGTATCATAAAATATAATGATAAAATAACCATTTCTTTTCTGTTTGTATGATGATTAATCTCTGGGGAGGACTAAACTACCCATAGGTAATCAGAAAACTGGTCTGAATTTTTAAAAAATGGAATAACCTTTAATATATTATAAAGCCTTTTATCTCCCCTAACTGAAAACACATTTAGATAATCTTGAGGCATGTATATAATATATAATCTTCAAACAGTTTCTGAATGGCTTAGAATCAACAAATCTTCCTTACCTCTTTGCCATTTAGGCTCAGAACACTTAAGGCAGAGCTTCCTTCCAAAAAGGTAACCCACATTTTATCTTCTACAAATCTTTAGGAAAGAAAAAAGCAACACACAACACCATTATTAACCCCATAGACATAATCTGTCCAATGCCTATGGCCTCACAGAGGCCAGGCAGTGGAACAGAGGAGGGAGGCCAGCCATAGGGCTGATATAACCAGGAGAGGGTGCTATTCTGTTTGTTATGGAAGTTATCTACAAACAGCACTACTCCTATATCTTTTAACTGTTACATTTAACAAAATAGCCAGGGAGAACAACCCTGTTCAACATGTCCTTATAGGACAGTAAGCTCTAGGGCTAGGAGCCAAGCCTCCTGACTCCACAATCAAGTTCCATGCATTTCCATTGCCTCATGATTTCCCTGAAGCACACTTCCTTTGAGCAAAACACATGGTATGGAGTGTCAATGAAAATGAAAGAACAAAGTTGAGGTCCTTGTCTTTAGTCACTGATATGTTTTTACTCTCCAGGGTCTTCAGTGGTCTTTGCTTTGACTCTAAACTTGTATTTCTGAAATAAAAAACCTCCACAGGAAATAGAGAAAAGAAATAAAGGAACATTGGGCCAGGCGCTGGTAGCTCACACCTGTAATCCTAGCTACTCAGGAGGCTGAGATCTGAGGATCACGGTTCAAAGCCAGCCCTCCCAGGAAAGTCTGTGAGACTCTTATTTCCAATAAACCACCAGAAAACCAAAAGTAGCGCTGTGGCTCAAGTGGTAGAGAGCTTGCCTTGAGCTGAAGGACAGCGCCCAGGCCTAGAGTTCAAGCCCCATGACCAAAAAAAAAAAAAGCACATTGGAACAAATTCTAAAGAGGATGGCCACAGATATGTAATATGCATAAAATAATAACATTCAGTTGCATTCAAAGCAACATGTTGGGGTTGAACTACCGAAGATACACAATACATACTCTACAGAGAAAAACATGTCCTTGGGTCTCTCTGCCTGTCTGGACACACACACACATACATACACACACACCAAAAATGGCTGATATTAGCCTATATTAGTCTCTACTACTCCAAATGTCATGTTCTTTGACAGTGGTACCAAAGTCTTCATGGTTTTGATACAAGGGCTAGTAGAAAACCTGGCAGGGAATTGCCACCTTTGCACCTTTAAAGATGGCATAAGCTGATAAGCCAAAATCTGATAAGAAAATGGGGACACAGGGCTACAAAAGGGACAGGGACATAGAAAGACATGCTGGGCAAGGACAAAAGAATGGAGAAGTGATAGCAAGATGGTCAGGGAATGCATGGCCTATGGCAAGTTAAACACACTTTGCTAGTAGTAACAAAGGGGCAAGTAGCTACAACAGAAAGAAAAATGATAGGAACAGGTAGTTTCTGCATTTATGGACTAGGGCAGAATAAGTTGATAAACCAAAAACTGCCTAACAACAAATGGGGACAGGGATTAAAAAAAATAATGACAAAATAATGAGGAAAAAATAGAAAAGTTTGAGTATTGGTGTTCTTCTTTAAAGGTCTTATTAGAATTCTGCTGTGAATCTATCAGGATTGGGAGATTTTTAAAAATTGATATTTCAATTTCATTACTTGTTACCTGACTCAATTTTGGTACTTTAAGGTTATCTACAAACACATCCATTTCTGCCAGACTTTCCAATTTGTTAAGAGTAAAAGGTTTGCAAAGCATTCCCTTATAATACATGTTCTGGATTTCACTTGTATTTGTTATAATATCCTCTTTTTCATTCCTAATTTTGAGTAATTTATCTTCCACTTTTGGTCAGAAAGGCTAACGGCATAATAGCTTTGTTTTATCTTTTGAAAGAATGGATTTTTTGTTTTGTTCATTCTTTGCACAGGTTTTTAAGTCTCTAGTTCATTTATTTCTGAACTAATCCTTTGGCTTGTTCTTATTTTTCTAAGAGCTAGAAGTACATTGTTGGAGTATTAGCTTGCGATCTAATTTGTTGCTTTAGGTACTGATAGCTATAAACTTTCCTCTTAGAACTGACTTTTCTGTCATAGTATTCAATGTACGTATGTGAATGTGGAACCTGAGGGGAGGGGGCCAGGGTTGGAAGAACTGGAGAGATTGATGGAATGGTTGACACTGATCAATATACATTATACTTATATACTGACATGTTGAATTATAACCCTCTACCTTTTTTTTTTTTTGGTCAGTCATGGGGCTTGAACTCTGGGCCTGGGTGCTGCCCTTGAGCTCTTCAGCTCAAGGCAAGAGCTCTACCACTTGAGCCACAGTGCCACTTCTGGTTTTCTGGTGGTTAATTGGAGACTAACATTCTCATAACTTTCCTGCTGGGGCTGGGTTTGCACCGTGATCTTCAGATCTCAGCCTCCTGAGAAGCTAGGAGTACAGGCATGGACCACCAGTGCCTGGCCACTTAAAGATAACTTTATAAAATTAAAAAAAATTTTTTTTTTGGTTGGTCGTGGGGCCTGAACTCTGTGTCTGGGCACTGTCCCTCAGCTCTTCAGCTCAAGGCTAGCACTCACCACTTGAGCCACAGTGCCACTTCCGGGTTTTTGTTTATGTGGTACTTAGGAATCAAACTCAGGGCCTCATGCATGCAAGGCAAACGCTCTATCTACCACTGCCATCTTCCCAGCCCTAAAAGTGAAAAATTTTAAAGAATAAAGATAAAATCTGGTGTCACAACCTTATAGGAAATGAAAAGGAAGCCCATTGAGGCCAATTTGTATAAAAAGGAGCTGGACAAGACAGCATAGCATTAAGCTACTGTCTTCCACATGACATCTGTATGTCACATTCTCTTTTTCTGTCCTATTTTTCTTATAATAAACTATTTTATCACCTTTACTGATTATTAGGTCTTACCTAAATCCTCCTGTCAAATTCAAGAATTGAGATTGTTTAGCTGCCCTAAATTTTCTGGTAACATATTTGGTGCACAGGCTGGGATTTTAGGGATTAAGTTTTGTCTTGTCTTTTTCTAATTTGGACTCATCAAATGGTCATAGTCCTAGGACAAGGCTAATATCATGGATCTTATACGTGATTTGGAAAGTGCTACTTATACATTTCTAAGATTTTTTTCCCCTGTATATACGATTTGACCTCAGGACCTTGTGCTTTGCTTGCTCAGCTGGTACTCTACCATTTTAGCCACACCTCCAGCCTTGCTTTTTGCTAGTTGATCTGTAGTAGGATTCCCAGTTCTGCCTTAGCTGGCTTTGGATCTCTGTCTTCTGAATAGCTAGATTTACAAGCATGAGCCACCAGCTCCTGGTTCACATTTCTAATTTTAATAAAGGATTCTTATTCTTACATCCAAGAATTTATATAGGTCCTTTTGAAAACTGTTTTCTTCCTGCCTACATTCACTCTTAGTCTTTCCTCTTAGTATATGTATCTGAATTTAGCCCATCTACATTTCCAGGAAATCTTTTATTTAAATACCAAGGAGTTTACAGACTTTAGCCACTCTAGATTCTAATGTAGTAATTTAGCCTTGCTGCTGACTATAACAGTTTTTTCCTTGTTTCCCACCTCCTCCAAACTTGGCTTTTGTCAGGTGTAACAACGAGACTATTCTAGGTACAAAGACAACCCGTGGTTTGTAGATCAGAGTAATGCCTTAGTTTCTTTCTAATACTTTTTCCTAGTAGTGACAAACATTTTGAGAAAAGCTTTGGCTCCAATGTTCAAACAGGAAGAACCAATGGATTATAAAGACAGTTTGTCTTCTGTATCAGCCTGGCATCCCATATACAATTTGGAGTCTTTCTAGCTGAATGTAATATTTCACATTTTCCATGAAGACACTGCTACTCTGCTGCCCACTCATACAGTCCACCAGCTGCTTTTCATGGTCTGGCATTTCTGTACTTGGCATAGCTTATGGTCATCTGTAAACTTGAGAGATGTCACTGTGTACTTGCTAGAGTCTTGAAATTTTAAGACACTTTGTTTTGTTCCTTTTTTAAAGGTTTAAGAAAAATTACTGTCAAAAGATTTAAAGGCAGTCTAAAAACAATCTGCTCTACATTTGTTCCTTTCTTTTCTAGAAGGACCTGAGAGGTTTTAGGCATGCTTTCTACTTTACAGAAACAAACTATCTTAATTTTGTGAGCTGTGTAGCTTAGATCTAAGGAAGCCATTCTGTTGACTTCCCAACTAGCTTACAAGTAAAAGTCATGTCTTCAGGTTCCTTGCTCTTCCACAACACCTGTATATAAATTTGCTCACCAAAACATCTATAAAACATACTTTAAAAAGGAAATAACACAAAAAATTCAATAGTATTTCTTCTCTATGGGAATTCAAACACACATACACATTCAATCTCTCAGCATAGCTATACATATGGAAGAGAGCACTTTTAAAATGAGGAAAATGGCATCCAGTTCTGCAAAAGGCAGAGAGTTAAGTCAACAAGTGAAGCCAAGATCAAGAGATGACTCCTGACTATTCATCATATCTGTATTGTTTGGAAATTAAACTGAGGGAGAAAAAAAAACACTCCACTGTATGTATGTATGTATGAATGAATGTATGTATGTATGTGAGACAATGTTCTTGCTATGTAGCCCATGCCGACTTTAAACTCAGGATCTCAGCCTCCTGGGATCCCAGCTGGGTTTCCAGGTGTGTGCCACCAGGTACATTCACTTTACTCATATCTGCTCTTAAAACAATAAAATTATTGGTAATATTTCACTTCGTTACAGGATTTGTTACATGTTCCATTGTACAGGAATCACCAGAAGCCATCCCTTATTTGTATATAGTTTATCTTTAAGTGTTTATCTAAAAGTGTCATAACTCAAGTTTTAAAGTAGAGAACTGAGTTTCAAAATTTGTGCTCTTTGAATAACACTTTTTTTTTTTGCGGTCCTGGGGCTTGAACTCTGGCCTTGGGCGCTGTCCCTCAGCTCTTCAGCTCAAGGTGAGCGCTCTACTGCTTGAGCCACAGTGCCACTCCCAGTTTTCTGATGGTTTATTTGAGATAAGAGTCTCATGGACTTTCCTGCCCGGGCTGGCTTTGAACTGCTATCCTCAGATCTCAGCCTCCTGAGTAGCTAGGATTACAGGCGTGAGCCACCAGCACCCGGCTTACATCTTATGATTTTTTAAAGACAGCAATCCTAAAATATTATTCAAACACTAAATTAGGTGATTTGTACTACAGAAACACTATTGTATATGAATCATGAACTGCTGGTGGATAAATACTTTACTCACCTTATAAGTATTACTTCACCAAAATTTGCAAACTGACGCAGAAGTTCATCAATCAAAGCATCATCAAAAAAATTATTTTCTTGTAAAGAACTTTTGATGGAGACCAATACTGTACCATCTGGTGGACCCTGAACTGCAATTACTTCTTTATAAATATTTTGTCTCTCTTCAGCTTCAACTTCAAATATATCTATATCAATCAGGGCGATAACAGGCCTTAAAATATAAAGATAGATAAATGTATTAGAAATGTTTCAAAAAGGGTATATTTCAAACAAACTTCAAAGGCCATTAAAAATATTGAGGTTGTTTAAACCTATGGTCAGAAGTCTTCAGCTCGGCTCTTCCATAGTGCAGCAAAGTACCAGGAGTCCATGTGTAAAGTATTTTGCTTTCATCTTGAAAACTGGCATTTAGAAGATCTAAATCTTCAGCTGTATAATAGAAGAAAACACAAGCAGATCTCACTGAACAGGGAGGTGCTGCCTTCCTTACATTAGCTTCTGCTATCTAGGCTGGCTAGAATGTCGGCTAATTATTATTATTATTATTATTTTTTGGTCGGTCATGGGGCTTAAACTCTGGGCTTGGGCGCTGTCCTTGCACTCTTCAGCTCAAGGCGAGTGCTCTACCGCTTGAGCCACAGCACCACTTCCAGTTTTCTAGTGGTTTATTGGAGATAAGGGTCTCACAGACTTTCCTGCCCTGGCTGGCTTTGAACTGCAATCCTCAAATCTCAGCCTCCTGAGTAGCTAGGATTACAAGTGTGAGCCACTGGTGCCTGGCTCAGCTACATTTTTAACAGTCAGGAACATTAGACACGTTCACATTAAAAGTGTTTCATATATAGTTCACTAGTGTTCCATAAATACATTGAATAAGCATTATTTATTTATTTAAAAAAACTGAATTAGCACTCAGAAATTTCATAAAAATATTTCCTTGCTTCTTTTTATATGAAATTGTCACTTAAAAGAGACTTAAAAATGAATGTTTATAGAATGTCTTCTATATTTGAATTTTCTATATTGTTCTAGATAAACTTTCTTAGGAAATTATTTCATTCTGTGTTTCCTCATAACATTCTCACTAATTCATCTATATAAAAGCCCATTTCTAACCTGATCTATCAAAAGGCCACTTCCTCCTTCTCCAGAGGACTCGGTCTGTCCACGCAGGGGTGCGGCATTTCTCACTGGTGTCATAGTCATCAGAAAACAAGTCATACTTATAGGTCGGAGCAAAGGTTACTTTCCCCTCTAAAAATCCTCTAAAAATCTGAAATAAATATACATAAAATAATTTCAGAGTGCATAATTTGTTTTTATTCACAGCCATTCATGAGATGTTTATTACATGCTGGATATTCTCAGACAAATTTTTATCCATTTAATAAACTCAGAATGGATCAAAGCTTTAAAAATGGAAACCCCCAACTTCATCTCTACAGCACATTTGGAACTGTATGATATTTCCAAAATCATCTAGCCTAATGTCATATTCTTCAATGTCAATGAGGAGCAGAGACCTAGCAATATTAAGCAGTGCTTAGAGTATAAGAATTCAAGTCTGATAATCCCCAAACACTATACCAAATGGTCTCTAAGATGCTAAATTACTGTCCTCTTCCCCACAATAGTTTATCTTTCCATTTCCTGTTTGAAAGAATATCTTTTTTTTGGGGGGGGGGAAGAGTCTGGTGGGGCCTGAACTCTGGGCCTGGGCACTGTCCCTCAGCTCTTCAGCTCAAGGCTAGTGCTCTACTACTTGAGCCACAGCGCCACTTCTGGCTTTTTTCTTTTTGCTTATGTGGTGCTGAGGAATTGAATCCAGGGCCTCATGCATGAAAGGCAAGCGCTCTACCACTGAGCCACTTTCCCAGCCCCTTGAAAGAATACCTTAAAGACTGAGAATTCTTCCCTAAGGGAAGAATTATTTATTTCTCTTTTCTTTCCTTTTCCCCTTCCTTTTTCTTCCTTCTCTCTCTCCCTCTTTCTTTCTTTTTTTTTTGGGTCCAGTCGTGGGGCCTGAACTCTGGGCCTGGGCACTGTCCCTCAGCTCTTCAGCTCAAGGCTAGCGCTCTACCACTTGAGCCACAGCGCCACTTCTGGCTTTTTTCTTTTTGCTTATGTGGTGCTGAGGAATCGAACCCAGGGCCTCAGGCATGCAAGGCAAGCGCTCTACCATGAGCCAACTTCCCAGCCCGTCTCTCTCCCTCTTTCTTTCTTTTAGGAAATGTAATTCTGTATACACACGTGTTTTTAAGTAAATGGTTTTCAATAAATTTAAAAATAATGCTTAAGGAAAGAATGTTTCATAACTAAAAAATCTCCTTCTACTTAATGCAAGTATTTTCTCAAGTTTGTATATACCTGTCCAGCATTTTTCTGATTGATAAGTTGATCGCCTGCTATGAGAGAATCCCAATTTTGCTGTCGTATGAGTTCTTTAACTTCTTCATTAGGGAGATCAATTCGATAGTTGAAATCACCACACCAAAATACATAGTCATGAGAAAACAGCATCCTTCCCTATAAGCATTGAGATGGAATTTTAAATTCAAAGCAATCAAATGAAAAAAGGTTTTACATTACTTCTTTGCCTCAGATAAGCTTGCTTCCATCCAAGCCTTCTTTCTTTACCCCAACAGTAACAACATACAAAAATAGTGAATATTGCTGATGTTCTAAGAACTATCTTAAAATTTCAAAAACCCTGACATGGATATTTGGGGTAAATTAAAATACAATTCAAAGTTTCTTTAAAAACAAACAGCAAGGGCCAAACGCAGTGGCTCATGCTTATAATCCTAGCTACTCAGGAGATGGGAGATCTGGAGGAAAGTAGTTTCAACCTAGTCCTTGCAAAAAATTAGGTAACAAATAATTGCTGTCTGACCCTGGTCCCAGGTAACAACGCAAAACCCTACAACCTAAGCAGAAAAGGGCTAGAAGCAAGGTTATCATGATAGAGATCTGCATAGCAAGGTTACTAAAAACGAATAGAGTCATGGAGAGATATATACTTCCAAAGGAAACCCTTCCCTCAGTTTAAGCCCCAATACTGTTAAAACAAAAACAAAACTACAAGTTGAAGAAGCTCACCATGGGAAAACTCAATTTTCGTGCTATTTCTACAAAATCTTCATTTCGTTCTTTGACTTGTGACTGCCCTGCAGCAAAGTGGCTACAGACAAAGCAAAGACTGGTGGTATGGAAAAGCATGCGGATTGCAACTGCTCCCTTATTTCCAGTTGCACCTCCCATCCCAGTCTTCACAGTATCAACTGCAACATCCCTTTGAAACAAAGAATTTTAAAGGGGAGATGAGTTCGGTGAACAGGAAATTATATGATTATATATAATGATATAACTTCATCATCATGTGGTATTTTAAGGAAAACTCTGTAAAATACTACAGTGAAGCTATTAGTGATTCTTGAATTGAAAACACAACTTTGACAAGTGTTTCTCTACACCTTTTTCTCATAGGAGAGTGTTTGGTTTACTGACCTGATAAAAGGAGCATGCTGTGGTCTGATAAAAACAAATAGGCAGACGCCCACCAACTGCTCAGAAGCCAGCAGCACATACTTGTTGTCTCGGGAGATTGTCTTCTGAAGCTCTACTGCCCAGAGCTTCTGATTTGTTGTGCTACAAAAATATTAAAAAAAGGAATCTTTAAGAAGATATTGTATTTATTTATTTGCTTTGTCGGTTGTGGGGCTTGAACTCTGGGCCTGGGCACTGTCCCTCAGCTCTTCAGCTCAAGGCTAGCACTCTACCACTTGAGCCACAGCACCACTTCCAGCTTTTTTCTTTCTGCTTATGTGGTGCTGAGGAATTGAACCCAGGGCCTCATGCATGCAAGGCAAGCACTCTACCACTGAGCCACCTTCCCAGCCCCTCCATTGGTTATTTTTGAAGTAGGGTTCTCACTCCATATTGCAACCTGGGCTGTGATCTTCCTACTTTTTCTTCCCTGAATCGCTAGGGTAACAGGTGTCACAGTATCCAGATATTATACCTCCTTTATAGCTGAGATAACAGGCACACACTACTACTCCCAACCATTAGTTGAGATGAAGTCTCTTGAACTTCTTTGCCTACACAGGCCTCAAATTTTCAATCCTCTCATTGAGCCACTACACATGGCTACAACAGGACATTTTAATTTTTACATAACTACAAGGCCATCATCACAGTTAAACATTAATATCATCTAACACTGAGTTAATATTGAAACTTCCAAAATTATCTACAAAATGTCCTGCAATACTTGGTTTGGTTCTCTAAAATGGGCCAAATATGGCCTAGATAACACAGTTAGTTTGTCAAGGCTCTTGAATCTCTCTCAGTCTTATTAGTCTCTCAATCCTCCTTGTAAACCTGTTTTAGTGCTATTGTTGTTGTTAAAGAAAACCAGGACATTTGCCCTTGATGTTCAACAATCCGGATTTGGCTGATGTGTCTTCCTGGTATTTTATCGCTCTATGACTGATACTCGTTTAAACTGACTGACGTAGAAACTTGATTAAGAAAGATATTTAGCTTAAGTTCAATGTTTATTTTGGCAAAAAAAAAAAATAACCTCCCAGCTGGTGCTGTGTACTTCCCCTAGAATCATAGGGAGAGGCTATTATCATTCAGTAAGTCTGCCATACTCCAAAGTTCCCCGATTAACCCTTCTAATATAATTGACAATCATTGCTTAAATCTATTATTTTACTAATAACTGCAAAATGTTGATTTTCTAATTTTATCATTGCATAGGCAATTGTAATCAGCTGTAGTTTGTCTAGACAGAACTTTTTTTTTTGTTGGTCATGAGGCCTGAACTCTGGGCCTGGGTGCTGTCCCTCAGCTCTTCAGCTAATAGCCAATATGAGGATTAGATTCTATGAGTCAATCTTGTAGACTGTCAGTACATATAGTGAACTTTTCTAAATAACCCATACATGATGTTATAAAATCATGCAAGATTAAAAAAATCAATGAACTTTAGTAGAGATGAGGCGTGAAACATATATAGTTTCAGATTCCTTTGAAATGAACAATTAGGACACTCATTTGTTGAGTTTTGGTATGTATTAGAGAAGAAATTATCTTAAAAAGTTAAAATATTTGCTTCTCTAACTAATTTTTAAAATTTTTGTTAACACATTTCAAAACAACACACTGCAAAACACTGCAGTGCAAATGCATGTAAGAATCCCTCTGTCTTAAGCTCAACATTAAGTACATTTCGACTCTGCAAATATTATTGCTTTTTTTCCCTTTATTCTACTTGGAAGTGTCATTTTTTTTAAAGTCATGCTAACTGTAATGGACCTATGACTGCTTTTTAAAAATAAATGTACACAGATTTTTAGTTTTATTTATTTCTAATATAATAAAGTCAAGAGATATAACCAACATTAATAAATTCTGAATACTTTTAAGTGTGCAGAGATCTTCCAACCAAAAAGTTTGAGAACTGCTATTTACAGTTTCAAAAGCACTTTTCCATCTATTATCTTAACGTATTCTCATAACAATTCATTAAGCTACCCTGTCTGCCTTGTCCCTCACAGCACAATTTTCCAGTGTCACTACCTGGTTAGCTTACCTTGCATTCACAATGTTTCCAGCATTCAGCTCTACCATTTCTTCAAAACCAATTGCAAATATATCAGTTGGCTTACTTCTTTTGTCTACAATTAAGCATCCAAGAAATACCTTTAAATATAGCCTTATTCAAATGGCAACCCACCTAATGTAACACAACACAGAACAGGATCTCATAAAATTCTTAGGGACTGTTGTTTGTATGCTTGTTTGAGACAAAGCTCACTATGTAGTCCAGGCTAACCTCAAGCTCTCCTCCCTTTACCTTCTGAGTATTGGGATTAGAGTTATGTACCACCAGGCCTGGCTCATTTTTGTTTTTAAGCTTAACCAAATTCATATTAAAAAGTAAAAACTCATGATTCACATAATATTGCTTTAAATTCAATGTCTGCTAAAAGATCTTTATAACTTGATTAAGATTAATATTTATTTATTTATACTTATTTATATTTATGTGGTCTGAACTCAAGGCTGCATGCTTACCAGGCATGTGAATTACATCTTTTCTCTGAAGACTGTTATTCTTTTTTTTTTTTTGGTCCAGTCGTGGGGCTTGAACTCTGGGCCTGGGCACTGTCCCTCAGCTCTTCAGCTCAAGGCTAACGCTCTACCACTTGAGCCACAGCTCCACTTCCAGCTTTTTTCTTTTTGCTTATGTGGTGCTGAGGAATCAAACCCAGGGCCTCAAGCATGCAAGGCAAGCGCTCTACCACTGAGCCACCTTCCCAGCCCCAAGACTGTTATTCTTAAAGATCCCTAAACCAAGAATCATTTAGAAAGAACTCTTGCTAAAGTTTGGACCACTGATAGCAGCGAAATAAGACACTTCTCTAAGGATAAAATTAATCAGAATTGGAAAATCAAGATCATTGGAAAGGTAAAGGAACTATTCAGAACAGGAACAAAGAATAAAGAAACTAGGAATCTATTTGAAATTGAAGATACTTGGGAAGCATTTTTCACATCCAAACTTGATCTTTCAAAAATTTCTTTTTTGTTATTTCCTGGTTGGAAGAAACCCAAGAAAATGAGAAGATAATTGAGGGTTATGTATGACACATCACTTTATTCCTAGCTATTCGTCCTCTCATAACTGAAAAGGACTAAAAAGAACAAAAGGTGCTCCAGATAAAGTAGGCCAGCGTATTTTATAGGTTCTAAGAATGGGAAATAATGACAAATAGCTAGAATGACTGAGCAAATACTATAGACTAATCTGAGAAATACAAAATATATATTGATTGTCATTATGTACAAGGCTCAAACCTTTGCCGTCTCATTTAATTATCATCTAATGAAACAGTTTTTTGCATTGAGGCCTTGGAGAACCCAAACAACTTGCTCAAGTTCCTACATAAAATGCAGCATGATACAGAGACTTTGGATTCAGATTACCTGCGTTCACATTCTGTGTCACTGACACTATTGACTATATGACTGAGAATGTTACTTCCCTTTGTGTCTACATTCCTCTACTGCAAAATTGTAAATCCATCACTGTAACAGATTTACTGTTTTGATTAAATAAACATATGTAAAGTACTTAGAATTATAGGAATAGCTATCTTGTTATTACTACTACTTTTATTACTTCTAGTTTGGATAATGTAAGTGAAAGTCACTCTTTAATTTTCCCACTTTAATGTGGGAAAATCTCAGAAAAATTCAACTGATTAAAAACAACTAAAACACCAGGTGTGGCTTACATCTGCAACTTAAGCTACTGAGGTAGCTGAAACCTGGAGGAACATGGTGTGAAGGAAGCCAGGCCATACAGAAGTCTCTGAGACTTTATCTCCAATTAGCCAACAAAAGGGCTGTGTGGAGGCATGGCTTTAAATGGCAGAGCACTAGCCATGAGAAAAAAAGCCCAAGGAGCATGAGGCTTTATGTCTCAAGCCCACATACCAGCAAAAGAAAAAAAAAATACTAAAAAAGAATGTGTATCTAATTTTATTTTCTACACTTCACCTAATACATAATAAAAAGTCTTAACAAGATGGTCATAAATTCTAGAATCTAATCAAGATCATAAGGAAAATATCCTTGGCTTAATGTTTGTCTATGCCTAGTAACAGCTTGGTTACACAAACAGAACAACAACCAAGTTTTTGATAGGATAAACAAGTACTATTAAGTTATAAAGTGCCAATAAATATTATAAGACCCACCCTGAAAAATGGGACAAACTAGAATTGAATATAAAATTCCAGTTTTCAATTACAAAATAATTGGTTTGTGTCCACTGAAAAGAACAAAACAAAATCAGTTTCTCTTGCATGTTTGGCTGCCTTACATATTTTTTCCTTTTTGTGCCAGTCCTGGGGCTTAAACTCAGGGCTTGGGCACTGTCCCTGAGCTTCTTTTGCTCAAGGCTAGCATTCTACCACTTGAGCCACAGCACCACTTCTGGATTTTTCTGTTTATGTGGTAACTGAGGAATCCAACCCAGGGCTTCATGCATGCTAGGCAAGTACTCTACCACTAAGCACACTCCCAGCCCACATATTTTTTTTCTTTTAATAAGTTTTTTATTATGAAAATACTGTACAGAGGGGTTACAATTACATGAGCAAGGTAATGAGTACATTTCTTATCAAGCATTGTGGCCGCCTCCTTTGTTTTTCCCCTACCATCCCTTCCCTCCCATCTCTACAACTATACTCCCTCCCCACCCTAAATTGTAAAGTTTGTTTTTCGACATAGCGTCTTGTACATCTCATTGTTGCAATTGGTCCACCTGTATCTCTATTTAAACAATTTGTTTATTCCCTTCCACTCCCCAAATATACCAACATCAAATACAGTGAAAATACATCCACATATTTTTTCTTATCTCTAAAAATCATTTAAGATTTTTTTCTATTATTGAAAAGAAAAGAGAACTAGGAATAAAAAAAGAGATAAAGATTTTAATAGGTTTAATGTATAGAAATGTTGGCTTTAAAGATATAAAAGAAGCCCAAATGTCTTTAATAAATTAATGCATAGTATGAAGTACTTGTTCCACAGTCAGTCAGAATTTAGTTAAACCCACATTATGAAAAGCCAACCTTGAAATTCTTGGATGCCAGCTAACTTGGGTGCATCAAGAAGCCAGTCTGTGAGTGTCTGATTTTTAAAAGCTATGCTGCGAAACTGCTTTCCACCATTCACATTCCAGGTTCCAACACATACTCGAATTTTCTTGGGCTTTGAATACTTGTAGAAGTTCTCACACATGCTCTTTAGTACTTTTGAAGATGCTAATCAAAACCAAGACACAACAGAATTTTAGTGACATTAAACCATTTATAGAAGTTGATCTTTATAACTAAGAGTATATCTAGAAAAACATAAAGAACATCATCACAAGCACAAACAAGATACATGCACAGGCACAAGAAAAAAAAGACCAGTCTTGAGTGCAAAGCCCGGAATGAGGCACCTAGCCAACACGGGTTTTTAAAACAGGCCACAAAATTACATATATAGCAATGTAAAAAAATTACATATTTAATGCAGTATACATGCAGAACAAACAGTTCTGTTTCAGTGAAATGGTATGCCATTTTATGATGTACAAAACAAAACCCATACATTTTTAGGAATATAGCAACTGACTTTCATTCAACTTTTATTTAAAATAAATATAAATAAAAAATTTATTTTTTTCCCAAGCAAAAACATTTAACAAGTACATTTACAGTCTTTACTACTAACAGGTGGTCTTGATGAATAATGGATCCCTAACCCCCCCACAAAATACACACACACACACACATATATACATATATTTATTCTCATATGTGTATGTGTGTATATATGTATGTATGTACACACACACACGCTCGCGCGCACACACACAGAGGAAGAAAATGAGATGTCTGAAAGTGAAATTGCTACTAAATGCTTCTCATCTCACTCAGGTAGAAGCCAGAGTCCTTAAACATTGTTAACAGGTCATACCTAAGATTTTGCCATTTTGCCCTCATCTGTGTATTCCACCTAGTTACTGTCCTCCCTGTTACCTTGTTTTTTGTTTAAAAAGAGATCACAGCCTGTTCCTACCACAGAACACACTGCACTGGGTTGTTCTCATAGTATGTAACACTCTTCATTCATCTCCTTTGGATCTTTACTTTTTTTTGGGGGGGGTTCCGGTTGTGGGGCCTGAACTCTGGGCCTGGGCACTGTCCTTCCGCTCTTCAGCTCAAGGCTAGCATTCTACTACTTGAGCAACAGCGCCACTTCCGGCTTTTTTTTTTTTTTGCTTATGTGGTGCTGAGGAATCGAACCCAGGGCCTCATGCATGCAAGGCAAGCACTCTACCACTGAGCCACCTTCCCAAACCCTGGATCTTTACCTTTAAGTGAGGCCTTCCCTTTCTATTTCATTAAAAATTTCTCCCTGCTCTTAATCTTCTATTCTCTGCCCCCCTCTGCTAATTTTTGCTACTGCATTTACAATTACAGACTACTATCTCTAACCTAAAATCTGAAAATCTGAAACAACATTTTTTTTGGGGGGGGTCCGGTCGTGGGGCCTGAACTCTGGGCCTGGGTGCTGTCCCTCAGCTCTTCAGCTCAAGGCTAGCGCTCTACCACTTGAGCCACAGCGCCACTTCCGGCTTTTTTCTTTTTGCTTATGTGGTGCTGAGGAATTGAACCCTGGGCCTCGAGCATGCAAGGCAAGCGCTCTACCACTGAGCCACCTTCCCAGCCCCATGAAACAACATTTTTTGAGTGCTAACACAATGCTCAAAAATTTGATTATCAAACTTTCAGATTAGAGATGCTCAGAAGTAAAATCTCTGAAAATATTCCAAAATGTGAAAAACAAATCTGCATTACTATTGGTTACAGAAATTCCAAGTAATTAATACTCATCTATCCTGTAACCAGTCTTTTCATGAGAAGCTCTCTGAAGGTAGAAATGCCCCATTTCCAGTAACAAAGAGTGCCTAGGACAGAAAGTCCTCAATACATAACTATTAAATAACTAATGTTCATGCATTTTGAATTCTCAGTCTCTCTCCTGCCTTTTTTGTTTGCCACATATCTTTATTCCTTCTAAGCCATATTCTATTTGCCTTAAATTCTTGGCACTTAAAAGTGAGCCAGTGGCTCACAACTGTAATCCTAGGTCCTTAGGAGGCTAAGATCTGAGGATCACTGCTCAAAGCCAGGAAAGTCCATGAGACTCTTAACTCGAATAAACTAGTCAAAATGGAAGTGACATTGTGGCTTAAGTGGTAGAGCACTAGCCTTGAGATCAGAGGCTCAAGGACAGAGGCAAGTCCCTGAGTTCAAATCCCAGGACCAGAAAAAAAAGAAATGAATAGAACCTTAACAGGAATTCAGGTTAAAGACAAAATTAATTTGAAGTTAACTGATAAGAAGAAAATTAAATCAAAACTATTTTAACCTCCTATCATGTATCATATTTTATTCTAGTATTACTTTATAATACCAGCAGTCTCCAGAGGAAAAGAGTGGAAAAGGTAAATGACATGTCACTATTTTGAAGATAATTTTGATTTGTGGACTACCTACAGGAACTGTGGATTTGGATGATAGTCATTTCCCCAGTGGTTCGAAGAGCAAGCATGCAGATTTTTTTTTTTTTTTTTTGCCAGCTGTAGGGCCTGAACTCTGGGCCTGGGCGCTGTCCCTGAGCTCTTTAGCTCAAGGCTAGTCCTCTACCACTTGAGCCACAACACTACTTCTGGCTTTTTCTGCTTATGTGGTGCTGAGGAATTGAACCCAGGGCCTCATGCATGCAAGGCAAGCACTCTACCACTGTGAGTCACCTTCCCAGTCCATACATGCAGATTCTTAACCCTCTTACTATTTGATACGATTATTTTCTACTAGGTAATAATAAAAGTAGATTATTTGCCCACCACTTTTTGTTGATAGGACTAACTATAATTAGAAAAACCTCAGTTTTATTACTATAGTTTATTATTGGTCTTTTTAAAATTTTTATTTGTTTATTTATTTTTTGCTTGGTGTTCTTCCTGGGGCTTAAACTCAGGGCCTGGGCACTGTTCCTGAGATTTTTTTGCTCAAGATTGCTACTCTACCACTTGAGCCACAGCTCCACTTCTGAATTTTTTGTGGTTAACTGGACATAAGAGTCTCTAGGCCTTCCCTATCTGGGCTGGCTCAAACCATGATCCTCCTATCTCAGCCTCTTAAATAGCTAGGATTACAGCACTGATCCACTGGTCTTTATAATTAAAGTCATTATCATCTTACTATAATGGAGACAGACTTTTAATGAACATATGGCTGAAAATATTCAGAGGACAATAAAAAGTGTGAACAAAAGTTTCCTACTTTTAAATCAGTAAAGTCAAATCAGTCTTTCAATGAAATTAGAAGGCAAAAAATATAAACCTACTTTGTTCATAACAACTGCCTGATAGTGCTTAAAGATAGGAGTTTGTGCCCACAAAACATGTCCATCTCTAAATACAGCCTAATTTCAGAAAGCTGTGTTCATTACATAACTTCAAAACATTAGCAATTCCTTTCCACTTTTCTCAAGCAACAACCACCCAGCTTCTCAAAAGCTTTAGATCAATAACTAGGCAAAATTATCAATTAATGCCAAATCTTAAGAATGAGAGAAACTCAGCTAAGTTTCTGGCAAGTTTTCCTTCTTTTTAGTTATTTTTTTATTTGTCATAGATTTATCTTTAAAGTTAGATCATCAATGTAGTCCAAGAAAGAGCCCGATGAATAAGTAGTGAAGAAAGATAATAACTATTATATATAATTATTCTGCCTTTGTTGGCAATATTGGTGAAGTTTAAAATTACAAGATTCAGGTCACATTTAAGTCTAAGTCTGCAGCTACAGGAAACTGGTCATCTACAATGTAAAAGAATGAGATAAGGCCTTCTCAAATACTTCATGGGCATTACAGATTTAAGTATTCATAAATGGCACAGAGACAGTACTCTTTTTTTTTTTTTTTGGTCGGTTGTGGGGCTTGGGTGCAGTCCCTGCACTCTTCAGCTCAAGGCGAGCACTCTACGGCTTGAGCCACAGCGCCACTTCTGGTTTTCTGTTTATTGGAGATAAAGTCTCAGGGACTTTCCTGCCCGGGCTGGCTTTGAACTGCTATCCTCAGATCTCAGCCTCCTGAGTAGCTAGGATTACAGGCGTGAGCCACCAGTGCTGGCTCGAGACAGTACTCAAATTAATCCAGTAGTCACATCTGATTTTTTTTCCAATAGCCTTATAAGAATAAGGTATTAACACTAATAATGCTTGAGATACAAAAGTAAAATTAAAACTAGCTGAATTATCTTAAATTAGAACTAAGCTTTTGATGCAAAACAAAAATATTGTATATTCCTTTCTGAATGAAATAAGTTGCAAAAACTTAATTTTTTTGCCAAATTAAAATAGCAATTAACCCTGTTAGATTCTGAGGAAAAATGAGAAAGTTTCAAATCTTATATCTTTGTGTAACACAAAGAAAGGACTTTTTATTTTCTTATTTTCTATACTGTACCTGACTGTAATGTCTGCTCAGAAACTACGGATGCATCAAGAAGAAAACAAAAGAATCATTAGTAAAACAAGTTACAGTTCAAATCTAGAGCATAATGACAAAACATTATGAGATGGCCTCAGTTGAAGTCAATCTGATGACCTGATTCCTTTCTGTTGGTTATAGACCCACCAAGAATTACAACCAAAATACCAATGACTGATAGAAACCCTCTGAAGCTAAGGAAATCCTAATGTGACTGGGTGATACTCACCATTTCACAATCAGAAGGTTATACCCTTGCTCTTTCAGCTGCTCCTGTGTATATGTGGGTGTTTTGGCGCATGTGTTTGAGTGAGACTATGAGTGTGAAAATGTAAAAGGCTGAAAGACACTGAAGATATGGAGAGTGTGATCTTATGTACCTTTTAGTACTTCTTCTGAGACTCACCTATTAAGACATACAGTTTAGCTATGACAAGATATACACATTCTAAAAATATCACTGCACTATGCAAAACTGTTATAAATTCCCATAGCCATGGGGCTTATGGGAAAAATGGGGTTGAAACTTGACAGTGACACACCAAAAATAAAATCAGCATAGTACCATGCATGTTGTTATAAAATGCATGAATACTTATAAGGCACTTCATCTTGGAAAAAATATGAAGTTGGCTTGGAGAAATGGGCACCAGAATGGTTTAACTGGGAATAATGGAAGAAGGGCTATTGGAAAATGGATGGAAAGCTGAAACATCAGGTTTGGATGGGTATGGCTCATAACACACATAGTGAACTGGGGTAGGAAAGACATCGAAGGTCTGTGCTTATGTGTACATGCATTTTATATGCTTGTACCCATCTTGGATCTGTTGGACAGTTTTCTGCATTTACCTAATGTTGCTTGCCAATGAAATTACACATAACCTCATGCAAATTTGGCATACTCAAATCATTCCCTTATATATCACCCATGTTGGAACAAATTCACAGTTTCAAAACAAGTATTTTAGCAGAACTGATTTTGCTTCTTTTTAAAGATGGTATCTTGATATTCAGCAGAAACTGGCCTCAAACTCATCTTGCTTCAGCCTCCTGAGTGCTGGCACTATAGGCATGAACCACCAAGTCCAGCTGACTTACTTTTTAAAAGGCATATGTTACATATAGTAAAGTGTGCAGGAAACTGAAAACTTGATGCTCAAATTTGGGAATAACTCAGGTTCTTTGTTTCCCTTCTTTCCTTCAACCACTTACTTTCAATTGTTGCTTAATAATGCCTCCACATCAAAGTAGGCATAGGTGGAAAGAGGTGACAAAACACAAATCAGTCAATCTCTACAGTTTTAGAAGCCAGGAAGAAAGCCTGAAGTTGAAAGTAGTAGCTGAGATTTTTTTTAAGAGTTTGGCTAGGCCCCAGTTCCCCTTACATCCCTGAGGAGCTGGTTGTAATTGGCTACCTTCAGCAAGCCATGTGGAATTCTGAAAGAGCCCATGATCATCTACCTACTCAAGTAATTACCCGAGAGGGCATTTCTCAATGCAGGAACAATTTTCTTCTGGGGAGCAACTGAGGGTTTCATTTAGGGGAACAGGAAAAAAAAAGTTCACAATGCTATAAAATAATAATGGAAAAGAAGTGGAACTAAGAAAGTCTAATTTTGTCAATTATATTTCAATAAACTGGGTGGGGAAAGGAAGTCTAATAAACTGTCTACAATGAATGCCAAGTTTTCCCATAATAATAGTTATATGCTTCTTGACATAAGTTCAAATTCTTTTGATTTTAGTAGAAGATTACAATAAAAAATAAAAAGTTATCTTGAAAGCTATATATTTATATTCAATATCAAAACTGGTAATAGCAATTAGTAAGCACTATTTTAAATCACTAATATGATTTAAACACTCAAATAGTAACTATTAAAAGACTACATTAAAGAAACTTGTTATTTCAGAAAAATAACTATAGTTAAGGGTTTTTTTAATAGAACATTTAAAAATACAATTAAATTGTTGAATGTTATTAAGAGTCAGCTGCATATGTAAGAAATTCTGCCTTGGATAAAGTTAGTAATAGTTAAATCTTAATCCCTCTATCATAATATCTAAGTATAAATAATCTAGGGAAAAAAATACCAAGTGTATGGCTAAATAATACCATTGATTAATATAGGCAAACTTCTTTTGGAGAATTTTTAAAATTCACCTGTATAGAATTCTTTCCAAAACTACTTTAATCAACTACAATTAAATGTATAAACAAGTTTACACTTACTTGTTGGACTTTGTGAAAGACTAAAAATAGCATAAGTAAAATAATTATAATGTAAAATAATTATGCATACCACGCAAACTTCCAGTAGTCAAAAGTGCCCGAGCTTTGTCAGCTAAATCACTATTTAGAGTATTGCCCAGGAGCAAAACATCAATGGCCTCTTGCTTGGAGCTGTCAAAGAAATTATTCTGAATTGTCCTGGTGACAGAACGCGCACCATCTTTTAACTTTCCAGCCTGTTGAGGGAAAAGAAGTATGGGCTTTCATTCTAAATATCATTAATTTAACTCAACAGTCATTTTGGAACATTCAGTTGGTTTATATAATGTCAGTATAAAAAGGACCTGATCATTATATTTTGAATGCATAACCAGTATATTAAAATACCACTATTAGTGGTCTACCCCTGTAGTTCTAGCTATTCAGGAGGCTGAGATCTTTGGATCACAGTTCAAAGCCAACCCAGGCAAAAAAGTCTTGATGAGACTCTTATCTCAAATCAGCCACCCCCAAATGGGAAGAGGCATACTGTGGCTCAAAGTACAGAATGCTAGCCTTGAGCAAAAGAGCTCAGGCACTTTGCCCAGGCCTGAGTTGAAGTCCCACAACCAAAAAAACAAAACAAAATGAAACAAACAAAAGGCCACTATTTTCTTTACTATTTGATGACCACTTCTCCACAAACAAATGAAAAGTCTAAGGTGCCTCAACCTCATACAGTGATATGTAGGGCAGTAAGTGTTTAAACTTGTCTATAATCAAGTCACAGAAATGTATTAATTTAAAAGAAAGAAAGTTCTTTTCACATAGTAGGAGAGACAGAACTTAAGGATGACATATTAAATATATACACTGAGAAAAACTGCAAATTACTTTTTTTTGGTCAGTCCTGGGGCTTGAACTCTGGGACTGGACTCTGTCCCTGAGCTTTTCAGCTCAAGGCAAGCGCTTCCTGCCCGGGCTGGCTTTGAACCGTGATCCTTAGATCTCAGCCTCCTGAGTAGTAGGATTATAGGCGTGAGCCACTGGCACCTGGCTTGCAAATTACTTTGATAGTAGAAAATAATTACTACTAAAAATGAAACTGAATCTTTTATTGAAGGACTAGCATTTTAAAAAGTTAATAAATAATTATATTTATTCCTAGAGTGAATTTACTGTAACTTTTGGTGAGCACATATTTCATGTAGGTATTGAGTTGCTGCAAAAAGCATTTTTTAAATCTTATATATTAGTGTCAATAAAACACTCTTGCCTTTAGCTTGTAAATTTCAAGTTTTGTAACTATTTATTTCTTAGAGAAACGATAGTACTTAAGAGAATTTTTTTTGCAGAATGAAGAGGCAATTTTTCTAAGTGCCACTAACTGCCACCATAATCTGGCATTAAAATATTATTTCCTTCCCTAGGACATTATACAAAGACATTCTGAAAAAACACTCACCATTCACATTATCAGGCAATTAATCAAAAGGAATCCAGAGAAAGGAAAAGAAAGAGCAGTTAAGATGTTAGATTTGAGCTCAATTCAGAGTAGCATATTTTATAAAGATTTTCATATCAATATATTATGTTAAAGCTAAAAGACTACTGAAAATATATGTAACCTCTACATATATTGTCATAGTCATGGTAGAAACAAAAAGGCAGAAGAATATAAAAGAATATTTTAAGCAATAATTGTAGAGAATCAGCTTTTAATAGTAAGAGTTATATTTTTTATTTTAAAAGAACAAATGAAAATTTAACAATTTTAGGTTTTAAAAGGCAGGCAGTATTTAAAACCTAAATACATATAAAAATCAATACAGAGGGAGTGGATGGGAGAGAAGAGGGAATAGCTTACATTAAGCAAAAGAAAGAAATGTATGTATCACCCAATATGGAAGAAATAGTTGGTATTGTCAAAGCTCACAGAATTCACAAACATTATAAACCATGATAATGACAATTTGCCTTTTGAAGATTAAAATATATTTGTGACTTTAAGTATTACTTTATCACACTACTGTGAAATTTGTGAAATTTATGTAATCACTTAACCTCAGTAAAAAAATCATTTAATAATTTAAAAATTAAATAAATAAAATAAAAATCAACACAAATGATGAGCTGAACAAAAAGCATTTCACATAAGGCCAATCCCTTTGGGTAGAGGCAGGGCATGCCATGAGAGGCAGAAAAACAGGGGGATCTGGAAACTGAAAGAAACCTTGGAGATAAAAAATGGTGTCTTTACAGAGTTTCAGCTGCTAGGCTGAAGAAGCTAAATGGTAACTATAAAGGGGGTGGTGGTGGTGGTGGTAAATGTCTCGTTTGTATTCCTGAAGTAATTTGAGGAACTGTATAGATTTTAGGCTGCTAATAAATTCAAGTGAGGCTGGGATCCATTAAAAAGTTAAATAATATTATTTAAGTTTATAAAATAATAATAATTTTTAAAAATCCCAAATGCTGTTCCAAAATCCCATAAAAAGGACAATTAGCAGAGAGGAAGGTAGTCTACAGATAATACCAGCAATTAAGAAATAATGGTGAGACTTGGAATTATAATTAAATAGCTCATACTTTGATACAGTTTGATAGCCTCCTTTTCAAAATAAAATAAGTAAAAGATAACAATTAATCCCTACTAATCCTGGGTTCATAGTTACTGAATAGATTGTTGATGTCTAGACCTTTCCATCTAGCATCTTGGGCAAAAGAGCTCAGGGACAGCGCCCAGGCCTGAGTTCAAGTCCCACAACCAAAAAAACCAAATCAAACCAAAACAAAGGCCACTATTTGCTATTTGGTGACCACTTCTCCACAAAAAATTGAAAAGACTAAGGTGTCACAACTTCATCCAATGATATCTAGGGCATCTGCCACACACCTATTAAGCAGCAAGAACTGATCCACTGCGTTAGACACAAAGCCAAATGATACAGAACATTTTATTACAATTATGGTAAAGGAAAAGCATATTAATGAGTATAAACAACTTAAAACTAAAAGATACAACAGAAAACAATGAGAAATAATCAACATATACACCCAAATATACAGTGTCTTAGTGGATTATCGCTAAATGACTATATATGTCATACCTAACAAAACATCTGCATTACATTTAATCTTTAATACCTTTGCAGAAGAAAGTATCAAAGAAGGTAAAAAAGCAAAAATGACACAATTCTAAACTAGATATTTAACTTGAAAAGTTTATCTGTTTTTTTAAAAAGACAATCTTAAAGCATTCTTTAGAGAATAAAAAAAAATGAACTTTGATAATGTTATGACAGGTCTAGATGTACCTTAGCCTTCCCTTCAAGAGCTCCAGTTCCTGCATATATCTTACTGATTGAGTCACCATTCACAGACCACATGGACCTAAAAACCTCTTGAAATCGAGTCACCAGTTGAGGCTTTTCAGCTAAGCCAAGAGCTTCCAGCTGTTTAGCTAGCATCTAAAGCAACAAAAGAGAAACATTTATAAATGTAATAATATATTATAACTTTCAAAAACTACTATAATCAAATTGAAAATTTAAACTTTGAAAACAGCAACAGTTTATTGGTCTGTTACCTCTCACCCACTTCAATGTAAAGCATCTGCAAAAACTACAAATAACTTTTTACTCGTATAAATAAGAATTTCTTTCTGATTAAATGTTAAAACCAATCTTATGGAGCCAGGCATGGTTGGCTCACGCTTATAATCCTACCTACTCAGGAGGATCGAGGTTGAGATTGAGGTGCTTGAGACGTTTATCTCCAATTAGCCAGCAAAAAGCCAAAAGTAGAAGTGTGGCTCCAATGGTAGAGTGCCAGCTGTGAGCAAGAATGCAAGGCCCTAAGTTCAAACCCCACTACCAGCAAAAATAAAATAAAGTAAATCGTACAGTATCCTCTAAACCAGAGGATCTAATTAAGCAACAGCATGCATTAGAACAAAGAAAAATAGCTAAATACATGTGAATAAATAAGTTTAATTTTTTCTTTTGCATTTGTAATGTTGCATAAACGATGTCAAGTAAAATAAAATAATATAGCTCACTAAAGTTAAGACAGCTTTTAAGATGTAAAATCTATAGTGGTAATGTAAATAAAAGAGAGCTGCATGTAAGGGGAGAACCAATATGCAAAGAGTTTGAGGACTTTTGAGCTACCATTTTTTACCATCTCAGATATCAATAAAAGCATTCAGAACAGTTACTAATCTCTACTCTGTGAATTCTAGCATTCAAAGCATTGCACAATCCTTACCCCATCTGTTTCCCTTACTTAGAATTCAATAATATTTTTGTGTCCTGAATTTTTTTGTGGGTATACTGGTCTGAGGCTTGAACTCTGGGCTTGGGCGCTGTCCCTGAATCTTTCTGCTCAATCTTTGGTGCTCTACCACAAGCCACAGCTCTACTTGTAGCTTTTTTGGTGATTAGTCAGAAATAAGAGTCTCATGGACTTTCCTGCCCAGGCTGGCTTTGAACTGAGATCCTCAGAGGTGAACTGAGATCCTGAGGTGGTTGTAGTAGAGTGGGTGCCCACTCTATTACACTTTTACTTAACTCCTTCCCATTTCTGGTTTCTTTTTTTTTTTTCTGTGAAATATGCAATTATCCATCATTACAGAAAAATCACAGAATACATAAGAATACAAAAAATTCCACATACGTTTATTACCTAGAGATTTATACTACAGTTGTTCTTTGTTAGCATAGAGAATTAAACAAAATAAGCCCCCAGGACCTCCTTTATTATTCCTTCTCCAAGGAAGTGGACAGAACCAACCTTGCCTCATTATTAGAATAGCATAGACTCTCTACCAGTAGTACAGAGTCAGCTAAGACACATCCTGACAAATAACATCTGCTTTATTTTCAGCTATAAGTTTAAAATAAGCTTATGCTGAATCCATGCAAATGTACTTGGTCACTTAAAACCACAAATTGAAACAAAATTGAGCCGGTGAAAGCTCTACTTTTTCTACTTTCTCCGTTTTTCTACTTTTCATCCATTTACATTTTCTAAATTAATCATAATGAAAAGCCATAAGTAAAATTTATTTAGTTACATAAAAAGTACATTTTATACATTGTATTTCACTTTTGAGATAGAAAAGATGCTAAGCTGGAGAGCAAGATGAATGCCTAATTTAAGTTCACTAACTAAAGGAAAAAAAGTTACTCATTATTCTTCTTTTTACAGTACTCCACAACCAACAAAGATCTTATGGAATTAAATAAAGATCTACCATAGACTTATGATCCTAACTTGCATAACAGGAAAGACATGGGAAAGCTCAGCATTGAGAGATGCTGTGGTCAAATGGTTGAGACTGTCTATATTAGACTGAATTTTAATAGGTACATGGTAAAGAAGAAAAACTTTGAAACAAGACCTTTATATAAAGTTGAATCTCAGGTACTTTCATTTTCATCATGTCATTTCCATCTCTTGCTGTTTTTTTATCTTGTAGCTACTGGTTTAAAAATGCTGGACTTTTACCAAAACATTCAAAGGGGCATATACTGTAAGGCACATATATTATAACTTATTTTTTACCTCTAAGCCAAGGAATGCCTGTACGCTATTGGTTCTATCAAGACAATCCAAGCAGTTAGTTCTCACTGTACCACTCTGGCATCTGTAACAAGTTCAATAAAGTTATAAGGCTAATTTGCATAAAACAAAAACAAAAACAGAATGACTGAGAATTTGGCACTACTTTTCCCTCTAACTTTTGGCTACCACAACTTTCAAGATACAACAAGGGTAAATTATGCTGTGAACATCCATATATTCACCATCTATCACTTAATGTTTTGCCATGTATTCTTTATCACACATCTATCACATACTTATTTTTAACTAGGCCCTTAGAAGCTAAATATATGTTCAGGTTAATAACAGGTTCACTGGAGACATAAGACAAGTATTTAAAAATGAATATTTAAAAACCTAAAATCTTCTATTTTATTTACTGTCCTATAAAATTGCTAACACTGATACAAAATGAAATACACAAATTGAAAAAATTAAAAGGCATTTTGTTCATAAAAATGTACTTGAACCTATTATTTCAAACTTAAGCCTTTCTTTCTACTTTTCCCTTTAGTTTCATCTGCAACTATTGGAAATTTAAATTACAGTGAGACAGAGAACAGGCAATGCCTTCTTCTTCAGTTTGTACTTAGTAATGTTTACTGAGGTCAATAAGTGTTATACTATTCAAAAAGGGAAGTGGGATAATTTCATAGATAATTTCACAGATAGCACACAGTATACTGCAGTCCCATGTATGTTCATTACTGAAATTTAATATTCCTATTTGGTATATTCTAGAGAAAGAAAACCAAGCCTAATATCAAGTATAAAGATACTTTCAAATTATAAGCCTAGATATAAAAACAGAAAATTTTATTGTTCAGTGTTAGGAATGATTGTTGAATTAGAGCAAAATTAAAATTTAAAGGGGCAGAGAAATGAGAATTAACAAACCTTTGAACTTCACTTCCATTGAAATAGAAAAACCCATAATCTAGAAACTTCTGGACTTGAGGTTTAAAAATACTATGTAATTTTTCTGCTTTTCCTCCTTTAACCATTTGATGATAGTCAAAATTCACCATGTGGATATCAGAAGCATGTTCAGAAGCCTTCAAATGACTCTGAAAGTAAAATGACAAATGTTCATCTAAATGTTAACTAAATATGATCTTACTGTTATGTTATAAATAGAAACTTAGATTTTAAAATAAAGCCTCATCCTGGCACCTGGAACTTTTACTAATCCCCCAAAATGACACTGGTAGTAAAATAGAAAACTGTTTATTGATACCTGATGATGACATCTGTTTTTCAAAACATTATGCACTATCCATGAGAAACCAACCCATGTAATTAACATTAAGAAAGCTATATAGTGTTTTCATCTGGTTTACAAAATGGAATATTCCAATCACAAGTATTTTATTTTTAAAACACAAATTTAGCCATTGTTCATACCTAAATATCCTGTCAAATAAAGATTATCAGGTATTAAAAAACTCATTTCACTAGACATGGTTGTGCATGCCGAAAGTGCCAACTACTTAGGATAGACTGAGGATAAGGTTCAAGAGTACTCTGGACAAAAAATTTGCGAGATCCTCATCTCAACGAACAAGTGGGGCACAATATTACATGCCTATTATCCTAGTTACATGGGAAGTACTGATACAGTAATTGTAATCCGAGAATGACTCTAGGCAAAAACTCATTTTCTAGTGTGGAAAATAAATGAAAAACAAAAGGAACTAAGGGCATGATGGAGTACCTGCCTAGAAAATAAAAGGCCCTGGCACTGAGTTCAACTACAGGACTGCTGAAAATAAGTAAATGATTTCTTTTATACTTCCATCCAATACACATGCATACATATACATAAGAATACACATATATACATTTCCAATTAATCCAGTACACACATACATATATAGATGTGCATACATACATAAATATACATACATATATACATTTGCAAATAAATGTCATTCTTTTTTTTTTTTTTCTGGTCGGTCGTGGGGCTTGAACTCTGGGCCTGGGCACTGTCCCAGCTCAAGGTGAACGCTCTACCACCTGAGCTACAGTGCCACTTCTGGTTTTCTGGTGGTTTATTGGAGATAAGAGTCTCATGGTCTCTCCTGCCCGGGCTGGCTTTGAACTGCAATCCTCAGATCTCAGCCTCCTGAGTAGCTAGATTACAGGCGTGAGCCACCAGCGCCCGGTATAAATGTCATTTTTTAAAAGTATACTCTGTTTAGTAAGTATACTTATTTTATAGGGTTAAAATAGCTAAATACTAAGTTATGCTTAGACTATGACACTAAACCTCAGTAAATATTTATGAGCCATTTCACTTGCCTTTTATAACAAAGTAATATATGTTGGTCCATTATTAACTCGATAAATATTAAAGGGGGCTGGAAAGTTGGCTCAGTGGTAGGGTGCTTGCTGTGCATGCAAGAGGCCCTGGGTTCAATTCCTCAGCACCACATAAGCAGAAAAAGCTGGAAGTGGTGCTGTGGTTCAAGTGGTAGAGAGCTAGCCTTCAGCTGAAGAGCTGAGGGACAGTGCCCTATGGTCAAGAGAAAAAAAAAAAAATTAAAGGGTTTTTAGAATTCAGTCATGGAAGTGGTACTGTAGCTCAAGTGGTAGAGCGCTCGCCTTGAGTTGAAGAGCTGAGGGACAACGCCCAGGCCCAGAGTTCAAGCCCCACGACTGACAAAAAAAAAAAAAAAGTATATAGAGAATTCAGTCATTTCTTTGCATTTTTTCATTGAAATTCTCAAGTTTTTCTCATTGAGACAGATTAGCTTTACATATACACAAAGGGTGCTGTTTACCATTTCATATGTTTAAAATCATTGCTCTAGCTTCTAGGAAGCAGGCAGGGCAAAGGAGGAATCTGCCTCGTATTTCTCTACAATTGAAAGTGAATGCTGGGGAAAAGAGTATTTGTCTGCTTCTCGACAAAATTAAGTAAGCAAATAAGAACCCAGAGTCAATGTCTGGAAACCTTTCCATAATTCAAATTTCAGCAGCACTAGACTAAACTGATCCCTAACTGCCTCCAAGAATTAAAGGATCAAACTTTTTTCTATGAAATGTCTTATTTCCCAGGACACTGACCATTGAATTATTTTAAAGTATCTTTCTAGGTAACTATAAGCCAGAATGGAGGAAAAAATGACCATACCTACCTGGAAAGCCTTACTTAGCATATGTTCACCTTCCTTCGATCCAAGCAAATTTACTATTATTTGTTTTCCATATAAATTTTTAAGTGTTCTAAAATGCCTATTGAGAAAAGGAAATGAGCATATGTTAAACGATAAGCCTTTTATTTAAATGTGTATACACATATACCCCATTGTTAAATAGTACCTAGGTAGCAGTATTTTAAACTGATAAAATTGGTTAAATTGGGCACAAGTCCATTCTACATGTTCTCAAATCTCTGAATTTATAAAATTCAGAAAATACGATTTCTGCTCTGACTCACTGACACAGAAACTCCCATTTTGGAAGAAGCTCCCCTTCTCACTCTGAGGATAGCTCCAGACAAAGCAGAGAACAGGCCTCACTGGCTGCTCAGGCAGTGGGAGCAGAAGGGGCTGACCTTTCCATGCAAGTTTATCACATACTCCAAGAGTATTTAGTGCAACTTCCTTACTAGATCTTGCTTTTGAAAAATAGGCCCCATGTAAGAAAGAGGTGTTTTTCTCTCCAGCTTCAAGGCATTACATAAGCAGCACGATATTCCCTATCTATGGTCCTGTTTTCTATTATTTTGGTTACTGAGGTCAGTCACAGTTCTAAAAATACTAATATCTGTTTTGAGTCTTTCAAAAGAGAGAAACCACATTCATAAAACTTTTGTTATAGTATATCATTACAACAATCCAAAAGTGTTAATAGATTTTTGTAGTTAATATTTTACTGTGCCTAATTTATCAAACTTTTAACTTAGGTGTATCTCTTTAAGAAAAAACTCAGCATATATACATACATACATACATACACACACACACATGCACTAATATATATAGTTTCAGGTAACCAATAGGCTAAGAGGAGAATACTGTACATAGAAATGTTATATAAATATAAAATAAGCCTTATCTATCATTTAAAATTTTAAGATTAAAAAAAACAAAACAAAACCAAAAAAGCAAAAAGGAAAATTATATATACCTTAATTCAAAACATCTAAACTATCATTTCAACATAAAATCAATATGGAAAAATATTGAGGTTTTCTATTTTTTTATCTTATGTAGTTATGCACCAAATCTTTGAATCCCAGTGTAGATAATTACAGCACATTTCAATTTGATCAATCACATTTCAAGCACTGAGTAGCCACACGTGGCTAGAGTCTAGCATTGTGAACAAGGTACCAAGAGAGGCCAGATCAGACCCACAGTTAGAGCATTACTGCCCTCAGTCTAGGAATCATGGTCTTCTAGGAATTTACTTCGATGAACAAAGTTAAAATGAATAAATGAATATAACTAAGTAAACTGCTTAGCAATGACAAATGTTACAGCACTACATATAATTAATCAGCTTTTACCTGTCAAAAGCAGGTGCATTGGCTTCAAATCCCCTTGACATCCGAACACGATGAGATCCCACCTTAACATATAAAATACATTTAATCATACCAGAAGAAATATTATTGCTTAAAATACATAACAACTCATTTGCTGAACATGCAGTACCAAAATATTTGAAAACAGTAATTTTTGGATTAAAAATCTTTGAAGGGCTGGGAAACTGGCTCAGTGGTAGAATGCTTGCCTTACCTGCATGAGGCCCTGGGTTCCATTCCTCAGCACCACATAAGCAGAAAAAGCCGGAAGTGGCACTATGGCTAAAGTGGTAGGGTGCTAGCCTTGAGCTGAGGAGCTAAGGGACAGCACCCAGGCCCTGAGTTTAGGCCCCATGACTGACAAAAAAAAAAAATCCTTGAGTGTTTTGATAGATATTATGACCTTATGCTCAAAATACATGCCCTATGTAAATTAATAGATGTAACTAGTCCTCTAGAGTTACACTACTAATTCTAAAAAATAGCTCAAATGAAATTTCTATGTGTCCTCACTAAATTCCTACTCTTTTAGTGTCCATGTGTTTTTTTTTCCCTAGTCACCTCTTCCATCATCAAAACTCCAGTGAGTTTAAACTACCATCCCCCCTTCCTGGCCAAGCAGACTTACCAAGTCAGCCTCACAGTCACACAACTACAGTTACAGCACAGTTGGCAGAATTAGAAAATTTTAATTAAGTGAAATAAACAAGATGGGAAATATTTACTAGTGTGTATGGATACGTTTTCTCTTCTCACATCCGATGGTGGCAGAGGTTAAGTAGTTTTGAGAAAGACATAATAGATACAAGAATAAAAAGGTGAGATTGTAAAAAAGAAAGCTTCTGCTGGGTCCTTTGAATGTGTGCCCTTTGATCTGAACTATTCTCTGTTATAGTCAATTTTGCAATCACCTTGTTTGCTGGACAAAGACTAGATTCAATGATAATCATCTTGTGGGGAAGGCAAATTGCCCCTTCAACAAGAATGTCTTCTATATTTTAAAGTACACAGTCAAAAGTTCAGGAGACCACCTTGTTCCTCTTCTGTCCCAGTAATAAAGTATTAACTTCTCTGGAACTGCTTGAAGGACAAGGGCAAAGACTAAGCTAATGGTCAACCAGGCCATACCTGTGATTTAAGGACTATTTTACTATTTTATCTATGCATACTTATCACAGACCCTGCCCCCAATTTTCTCTACTTAACTTGAAGTCAATGTCTGTACCTCTAAGACAGCTAAAGATGTATTAAAGTGTTCTTTTGCCATGTAGTAAGTATTTCTCTGCCCTTTGCCATGTCTTTTTCTTTGGCATATAGGGCAAGTGGCTAGATCTATTTTGAGACTCAGAGACTTTGGACCTAAAATCTCAGTTTTAAAGTGAGAACTTCATTTTAAACCTCCCTTCCTCCCGCCCCCCATCTTTCTCTCTTTGAAGTTTTGGGATCACAGTTCTCTAGAATATATTCATGCTAACCTGTCAACAAAATGACTTTAAAGAGGGTGTAGAAGAGTTGCCACATCACTCAAGGCAGTTTGACAAAGACAAAAAACAAAAAGAATAGAAAACAAAATCCAAAGTGCTTTTTTGTTTCAAGATTGAATTAATATTATCAGGCTAGAGGAATGGCTCAAGTGGTACTCTGTCCAACAGTATCCTCTAAAGTGTTAAATATTAAGTTCAAATTCTATCACACACAGAGAGAGAGAGAGAGAGAGAGAGAGAGAGAGCCAAAAGTACTATCTCATTCATTAAGAAACCTAGCATCCCTAGCAAGGAAAAGCTGAAGCCTCCACTATAAGGAAGCCTGGTAGCCTCCTCCATACACTGGCAGATCTAGCTATATGACAATTCCAAAACTCTTGCAAACCTTAAATTCCAAGGTGGGGACTTTGTGGGACAGTGAATGCTTCAGTATGACAGGCATAAGACAAGATAAGCTTTTGCTTGTTTTAGACTGGAGAGTGCAAAAATGCAGTGTCTGAGTAAGGATCTCCTGCTTCATTCCAGGTACCTGAGTTATCAGATTACATTAACTGTATGCAAGCTGCTTGCAATTTGCTAAGCATTCTGGAGACACTCAAAGAAACAGCTAGGATAAGGAAAAGGCTTGGATACAGGTAAGCCCAGAATTCAAAGCAGTAGCAGTGACTCAGGCAATAAATCACCTAGATGCTATCCACTCTCCCTGGCTAGAGCAAGAACCAATGCCTGAGGATTATAACAGAAACAGTACCTGAGCTCTATAGCTAGTAAAGCACTCAGCAACCAGTGATTCTGGGGGCTTTCTGCAGGCAGGGCTAAGAGTTTCAGAGCTCCCATGATACCCCATCCCTCCAGCCTTAGACTTCCCACAGGATGACAGACTGCAGGGCAAGATGTGAAAGAGCTGATTCCTACAGGCAGATCACTTAAGTCCCTTTGTGCTCCACTAGTGCAGAACTAAGTTGTCTGTTTCCCCCATTATCAGGTACATTATGAGGATACTCCATGGGTAGTCCATCTGCTGCCCCTGGGTACAAATGGAGGAACTGTGCAGGAACTGGGGCTTTCAGTGGCTCACAATAACAGATAAGGATAATCAAAAAGAAAGAAAGCCCAACTCAAAAGCTTGACTATAAGAATGATCAATAAAATAAAGAGAACATGTATAAAAGACTGAACGAATTAGAAGACAATAAAAATCAACAACTAAAAGAACTCCACATTGGCTACAAATACACACGTGAATGAAATAAGAACAACAAAGGGTATGAAAAAGGAATTTAATAAAGACAGAGAAATCTTAAAGAAGAATCAAACTCAAATTCAGGAAATGAAAAGCTATTAAGTCAAAACACTGGAAAGTCTCTTCAGATGAATGGACTGGCAAGGACATGGCAGATGTACATGGTGGAAGAACAGTCAAATAAGTAGAAAAAAAAAGTACAAGTGGAACATGAAAAACCTCTAGGACTATTTAGAGATCAAACCTAAGAATGATGGACATAGAAAAAGAGGTGCAAACTAAAGGGACAGAAAAACATTCAATAAAAAAAAAATCCCAAATCCAGAGAAAATTTGAATTAAAAATCCCATTTTATTATATGTTATATGTAATATATATTTTACTGAGCTGGGAGAAGGTATGGAACTGTCAAGAGGTGTTTAGGTCAGTGGGAAAGCTGCCCTCAGAAGGGAATTCTGGTTTCCTGGTCTGGGATCTTAAGGGAGTGAATTGTTAGAAAAGCCTATGTCTGGACTCCTGAATCTCTCTGTGGCTTCCTGTTTCAAGATCTGGTGTTGTATGAAAGGAGAGAAGGTTAGCACTTGACTTGACAAGGATGGAAAAGGCCCTTGGGCCTGACAACATGCTTACAGTTAAGGTATTGCCACCTACTTCGTGGCATCTAACCATTGTTTTTCAACCCAGATGCCCCTCAGTAGACGAATGGATCAAGAAAATGTGGTATATATACACAATGGAATTCTATGCCTCCATCGGAAATTATGGCATTACCCCATTTGTTAGGAAATGGAAAGATGTGGAATAAATTATATTAAGTGAAGTAAGACAGGCCCAGGGACAAAGGTCCCATGGTTTCCCTTATTTGCAATAACCAGCATATGTCGGAGACAAGCAGAAATGGTCAGGTAAGTTGATGTTCATGAAATGAACCTCAAGATAAGGATTTAAATGTTTTTTCTTTCTGGCTATTGTTTCTAACATAATTATAAATATTTCTTTGTTGCTTTGTATGTCCCTCCCCCACGGTATAGCCCCTGTTTTCACTGTATTTGATGTTGGTATAATTTGTGGAGGGGAAGGGAAAAAAACAAATTGCTTAAATAGGGATACAGGTGGACCCATTGCAACAATGAGATGTACAAGATGTTATGTTGAAAACAAACTTTACAACTTTGGGGAGGGGAAGGAGGGATGGTAAGGGGAAACAAAGGAGGAGGCAACAATGCTTGATAAGGAATGCATTCATTACCTTGCCCATGTAATTATAACCCCTCTCTATGGTATTTTCACAAAAAAAAAAAGAACTGGTCTCTCCGCCAACATCACTTCCATCCTTCTAAGGTCACAATACATCCAGCATTACATTCTCACCAGAGGTCAAACTAAAAGGGGATGCTAAATCTTGGCCTTCAGCCTTCAGAATTGTGAACCAGAATAAATTTCCTTCCTTTATAAAGTTGAGTAGCCTTGGGTATCTCATTATAATGAGACAAAAGTGAGTGACACTTTTTTTTTTTTGGGTCCGGTCGTGGGGCCTGAACTCTGGGCCTGGGCGCTATCCCTCAGCTCTTCAGCTCAAGGCTAGCTGCTCTACCACTTGAGCCACAGCGACACTTTGCATGCAAGGCAAGAGCTCTACCACTGAGCCACCTTCCCAGCCTGGAAGTGACACATTTTGAAAAAGCATTCAAGGAAAAAAACTTAAGCTTGTAAAAAAAACCTCATTTGTGAATCTAGATATTATTACATGAAATAGAATGATCAATTAACTAATCAAATATCTTGAGAATCCTGAGAATATAGTTTATTTCCAAGTAAAGAAACTAATAAGTAACTATTAAGCAACATACTTGCAATCCTGGTTGCTCCCAGAACAATGGAACAGATCCGCGGATTTGTATGAATGAAGAAACAGAGTCATCTAAGTATACAACCTACAAAAAGTAAGTAGATAGATACATAGATAGAACACTTCCAAAGGAAAAAGCAGTTACCTCTATTTTAGAATAACAAACTTACTAAAATCTGTTGTAGAGTAGTACATTTTATGACATATTTCTCATATACAAATGGTTCTCATCAAGGTATCCAAAATAGGTCAATAAAAATGTAATTGTTTTTCAGTTAATAATAATATTAACTAATAAAAATATAAGAATAACAATCACAACTCTTAAAAGGGAACTTTTTATATTTTCATATTTTATACATATATATTTTATATTTTATTTAATTCATTTTCCTGAGTTTTATATTTTTCAAAACCTATGTGGGAATCCTGAGTTGGAAATTACAATTATATAGTTTCATAACCAAAAACCCATAAATTTTCATTTTTAAGGAGTCCACATATCTCACTAAGAATTAGATTTAATTCCGCACAAAAATACTTTTAAGGTTATATAACTATAATTAAGGACTTTGAAATTCATTTTCAAATGAAACTCACTGACTATGTCATATCTTGTCACCTATCATAACAGTCATACCTAAATGATTTAGTTTTAGGGAAACCGTAAGGCCAATACATACTTAGGGTCATTATAAGTCAACAATATATCAAAATGTGTTCTCAAACAAGTAAAATTCTGAAATTCTTGTGTTTTCTATGCTCCAATAATTCATGAATAAGCAATATACAACATTATATACCTGCTCTGTTTCTACAAAATTGGCAACATGACCATCGTCATTTGTTCCCCGGACATTAAACCTAGTTCCAGCTCGTTCACAGCTTAATCTTGAAATGAGGCAAGCCTTTGCCTGTTTATGAGCAGCATAAATCGTTCTGATTTCTACTCCCCCACACATTAGGCGTAATAACCAGTCATCACAATTCACACCATAGTGTTTAAGATGCAAATGCAAAGATTGGTTCCTAAGGGAAAAAGAAATAACTGTATTGAGTTATTAAGTCCTAAGTAACAAAAAATTTAAAACATTAATTTAGAACATTAATTTAAGGTTAATTAAAAGGCAACAAATACTAATCAATTGATTTATATTTTCTATGTTAATTATCTGAAGATAAGGCTATAAAAAGAGATCAGTGTTCTTAAGTTATATAATGCATTGTCAGCATTAAAGAATCTTTGTGTGTGTATGTGTAGTTTTAGCACTGTGTCTCATTTCTGTTATATCTTTTTTTTCCTTTTTTTTGGTGCTAATCCTGGAGTTTGAACTCAGGGCCTAGGCTCTGTCCCAAAGCTTCTTTTGTTCAAGGTTAGCACTCTACCACTTGAGTCATAGCTCCACCAATGGCTTTTTTGGTAGCTTTGATGGACTTAAGAGTCTCACAGACTTTCCTGCCTGAGCTGGCTTTGAACTGCAGTCCTCAGATCTCAACCTCCTGAGTAGCTTGTATTACAGGCATAAGCCACTGGCACCCAGGTTCAGTTTCCTTTATTAACAAAAATGTGTTGTTGTTTTAATTCTATGAATGTCTTCACAGCTGCTGACTAATGGCAGCTTCAACTTTCCACTGGGATAAAACCATTCAATTTTCAAGTATTTTATACTTTAGCTATAAAACATATTGTATCCTAAAAAGAGGATTTAGGTTGTTACAAGTGTGTAAATTCTAAAATCTTTCATTTTCTTATGTAAATTGAAACAAGTTTTCCAATCCTTAGTAAAATAACAAAAACGAAAAAGAAAAATTCACCTTCCGTGTACTCATCATCCTTTTGTTCAATCTATCTCCTACTGGACAAACCCCTTAGGCTCTCTATGATCTACCCTTAATTGAATGAAAGTATGAATGAATTACTCTTACTGGTTAATCTTGGCAAATGAAACTGCATCTGTATAGATTTCTACTTTGGCAGAAAAGCTTTTCTCTCCAGACTAAGGAACTGAGGATAAGAATGATCAGGGAATCAAAAGGTGAGTACAGTGCCCAATGCACGGCTGCAATGCTGAAGTCCTTTCAAAGGACTTTAATATCTTCTACTAGAAAAGGCACTGAGTTGACACAGGTCAAGTTTGGAAAGCCTATTTCTGAATGCTAGACAAAAATACATTCCATTACTACTAGGTTCTATGAGCTAAAGAGTTTCATGTTCATGTTCTCTCATTTCCTCTATTATCTTTTATATTACGAACAAGGTCTTCTATCCCGTCATTGTTTCCTCCTTTACTGAGCCCAAATCTCTGATCATGTTCTACAGCTTTAGCTCATTCTGCCCTCTCTGTTCCCCTATGCCGTTCCTCTGGGCCAAGACTTCCATGTAAATTATGAAGCATAACTAGAGCTTAGTTTTGTCTTTTAAGATTGTTGTTGACTTTGCATCCTGCAATAAACAGGGCAAATGTGTCAAACATAAATGCACACTACTCAAGAACCATACAAATGATGATGAAAGAAATAGGGAGAGAAAATACACAGGTTAAAGGCTTGAATCTCAACTATGGAGGGAACAGAGAGCGGGAACACTGGTTTTACAATATATGTTAATACAGTGAAATACAGTGAAATATAATTTATACCTGACATTAAAGAGAAAAGGCACCAAAGATGATGGCTGTAGACAAAAGTCACTACACAAGCAACCCAGTATGCTATCATAAAGGAATACTAATTATATTCTCATGTGATCTCACCATTTTATGCCTATTTATAATACAGCACAGTGATGCATTATCAAGTAATGTATCTACATAAGCTTTATTTACTGTAGTACTTTGTCCCAGTATACTATTTTTTTTGGGGGGGGGTCTGGTCGTGGGGCCTGAACTCTGGGCCTGGGCGCTGTCCCTCAGCTCTTCAGCTCAAGGCTAGCGCTCTACCACTTGAGCCACAGGGCCACTTCCGGCTTTTATCTTTTTGCTTATGTGGTGCTGAGGAATCGAACCCAGGGCCTCAGGCATGCAAGGCAAGAGCTCTACCACTGAGCCACCTTCCCAACCCCTCAGTATACTATTTCTTTACAGTCTGTTGCTTTTAGATTAGTATACTAAGTCTGGGGAGCAGCTCAATGGGAGAGCATTTGCCTACCATGCTCAAGGTTCTGGGTTTAATTCCTGATATTGCAAAAAAGAAAATCTACTTACCATCTCAAAATTTAAGAGGAAATGTTGGTTTAGGATGGTGATAATACAGAGACAAGAATGAAAACTAAGAATGATAAACAGTATTGTGTTATTGTGATAACACAATTTCATTATAAATAATTCCTGAATCTTAAATCATATTTTTGAAATGAAATTTATCAGAATAAATGGATTTCATGTTAGATGCCAAACCAATAATGGCTGATCTGCTGAAGACTTGGAAAAAGAAAAGAGGGGCAATGTCCACCTCTTGCTATCTCTGGAAATAGTAATGGCTGGATGTATCATGCCCTAAAGTCACCAATCTACTCATAGCACATGATTAAAAAGGCAACAATGAAATTTGGACTCACCAGAAAAACCTATTGTCAGTTGTGTGTTCTTGCATGCTACGGTGTGCATTAAGACTCAGATCTAAACTGACTCCAGATGCAGACCATGCAAAATAAAAGTTTCCTGAATTCAAAACTTTTCGTACTTCTGAAATGCGATCCTCATCTGAAGCATCAACTCGAAGTGATATAAATTCAGTGGAAGTAACTCGAAAAACTTCAGACTCTTGAATTTTTCCAACAGACATACATCCAGTGACTAGGACAAGATAATGTAACATGGTATCACCTGCAAAAAACAAAGATTTTTTGAATTCTTTTTTTTTTTTTTTGGTCGGTCGTGGGGCTTGAACTCTGGGCCTGGGCGCTGTCCCTCAGCTCTTCAGCTCAAGGCGAGCGCTCTACCACTTGAGCTACAGCGCCACTAAAAACAAAGATTTTTTAATTGAAAAGCTGGCTGAAAATTTTCAATATTTTCAAGCTAATCTGACTTTCTTTTGTTTCCATCTTTTAAATTTGACAGTATAACAATTTTAATTTATCATGGATATACTGAAATTCACAACTAGGCTTTTTTAAGTTATAAAAAAAATACGTGTTAAAATACATTTTGAAGCAAGGCATGATGGCTCACTCCTGTAATCCTAGCTACTCCAAGGAAGAGATCTAAGGATGGCGGTTTGAAGTCAGCCCAGGCAGGAAGTTCATGAGACTACTATCTCCAATTAACTACCCACAAATGCAGAAGTAAAGCTGTGACTCAAGTGGTAGAACTCTAGCCTGGGCAAAAGAGCAAAAGAGCTCTGGGACAGTGCCAAAATTGGCACAAAACAAAACAAAAAAACATTTTGTGTATCTAAACATTTACAGGATAAATTCACATTCACAAAATAATACTTAACTTGGAGCTATAAACATTTAATCAAAAAAATATGTTTTGCCTGTACCACTTTCCCTAAAGATGGCTAGAAGTTGGGATAAAATAACCAATATTGAAGTTCTCTGTAAATAGTATAGTTGAAAAAAATGGCATAAATAAACGAGCTGCTGATGCTATATGGACAATAAATCCTTAATAACCATTTTAAAAAGCAATTTGATATAAGTAACATTTTTGGGGGAGGATTGGAGTTGAGACAATTACACTATATAATGCATCATTCCTGTCTCCACTTCCCAAGGGCTAAGGATAAATATATGGCTCCATGCCTGGCTAGTAATCTTTTTTTTTTCATTTAATTATATCAAATCCTATGAAATCAGTATGTATTTGAAAGCCAGCAGTAAAGTACTTTAACATAAGCAGAAATGGCGGGCTGGGAATGTGGCCTAGTAGTAGAGAGCTTGCCTAGCATGCATGAAGCCCTGGGTTCGATTAATCAGGACCATATAAACAGAAAAAGCCAGAAGTGGTACAGTGGCTCAAGTTGAAGAGTGCTAGCCTTGAGCTGAAGAGCTCAGGCCCAAAGTTCAAACCCCATCACACAGACACACAGACACACACACACACACACACACACACACAGACACACACACCTATCCTTGAGCTGAAGAGCTCAGGCCCGAAGTTCAAACCCCATCTCACACACACACACACACACACACACAAATGCTAGTAAAAACAGTTAATCCTAGCTACTCAGGAGGCTGAGATTTGAGGATTGCCAGCGCATGCAGGAAATTCCATGAGCCTCTTATCTCCAATAAACCATCAGAAAACCAGAAGTGGCACTGTGGCTCAAGTGGTAGAGCGCTTGCCTTGAGCTGAAGAGCTGAGGGACAGTACCCAGTACCCATGCCCAGAGTTCAAGCCCCATGACAAAAAAAAAAAAAAAAAAGACAAACTGAAATCACAAATACAATACTCTGAAGCCCATAGTGGTGACATTAAGTGACAGACATGGGCTCAGGATGAGACATGAATTCAAAACAGATGTGTTCTCCACTATATACCAAGGAGATCAGTGTTATTCCCATGAAGGCACCTTTTCCCAAAATGCACGGAAGCATTAAGCACTCTTAATGTGTTCAAAAGGACATCAGCTCTGGAACATGAAATCATATGAGCTTCAGAATGCAACACTGTCTTCTGGGGCAACAAACATTTTATAATATTAGCCTAATTAATAAGACTAGTTTTTAATGTTAAAAATTAATACTCAATTGTTGAATTTTCTTAAAAAATGTTTAAAAAGTATACTACACTTACAATAGAGGGGCCAATCAGCTGCACTGGACATAGATGAAATGAACTAAGCAACCCAAAGACAGCAATGGGAAGGAAGGAATCACAGGGAAGGAAACAGCTTACATTAAGCAAAAGGAAAGAAATGTTAAGTATCACCTGATGTGGAAGAAATAAGTGTATTGTGTGTCAAAGCTCATAGAATTCACAAACTTTAATAACAACTGAAGGTTAAAATGTGTTTGTGACTTTAACTATTTTGACTATCACAATACTGTGAAATATATGAAATTTATGTAATCACGTAATCTCAATTTAGAAAAATTATTTCTAAAAAAATACATCTATGCATATATGTGTACCACACTTAGAGCTTAAACATAGTCTGAAGTGATACGTAAGTAGTCTCGCTCAAATCTTTGGAATTACAAAGGCAGAAATGAAAAAAAAAACGGATTAATTAGATTATGTAACAAACTTACCAAGATTTAACCGTAAAACACCTAGGAGTCCATATGCATCCAGCACTTTGGAGTATGTACCTTTGATTGCCTCTTTTTCTGCCAATGCTACAAAAAAAAAAATACAGATCAAGAAAAATTATCTGACACATCAGATTCTAAGGAGCTAAGAATCTAAATTTCAAAGAAAATTTCTAAATGTTATTTACTTTAAAGACAGTTTCTCAGTACATAGCCTAGACTTGCCTTAAACTCATGATACACCTGCTTCAGCCTCCCAAGTGCTAGGATTGTAGGCATGCCCCACCATCCTGGCTAACAGTGCTTTGCCACGTAGAAATCTCTTTGTAAACTCTTCTCCAGAGTTGTGAGTACCATGTTTCCCTATCTGCTTCACCTTTTTCAAGCCATCGCTCTTATAACTTCCTTTCTGGTAACCTCACGACTGCCTTCTAATGACTTGTGCTCTGATGACTCAGCTTGTGGGGGTAGCACAGGCTAAGTAAGACGAAGTGACTAGATCCCTCAATTAATTAATACTGTCACATTTTCTAATATGCTTAGAATTTACTGTGGGCCTATTCACTAATTTAACCAGCATGAAATTAAAGACTTTAAATTAAAGACTTTACCGAACTGTTAAAGTTATGGGGATTTATACTTAGTCCACATCCCTGAGGGTCCTAGTATAATTACATTGTGTGATTAAAGAAGTTACTCCTAACATTCAATACAAACACAAAACTTTGCAATATAAATTTTATATTAATATTGAATTTCTTTTCTGAATGTTGCCATTAAAAGTGCTGTGTATTAGAAGTGGTGCTATGGCTCAAGTGGTATAGGGCTAGCCTTGAGCTGAAGAGCTCAGGGACAGCTCCCAGGCCTAAAGTTCAAGTTCCATAACCAACAACAACAACAACAAAAAGAGTGCTATGTGGAGGAGTAGCTCCGTGTTGAGCACTTGTCTAGCACTTGGGAAGCCCTGATTTCCATCCCTAGCACTGGAAGAGGGAAGAGAAACAAAAAGGAGGAAAATGTACATAAAAGCAAGTATTTAGAAATTTAGTATTCATTATATATTTCTCATGACAGAAGATATGACTTCCTAGACAAATATTCTAGACTTTTACAGGTTATATGATCTGTGTATTTTTAATATAATTTTATTGTTATTATTAAGGTATATAGGTATATTAAGGTATATATAAGTCAGTTTATAAGTACATTTCATTTTTTTAGATAACGTGTATGTGTGTGTGAATTTTTTGCAGGGGGAGGGGACGCTGGTTGTGGGGTTTGAACTCTGAGCCTGGTGCTGTACCTCAGCTCAACTCAAGGTGAACACTCTACCACTTGAGTCCCAGCGCCACTTCTGGTTTTCTGGTGAACTGGAGATAAGAGTTTCACAGACTTTCCTTTCTGGACTGGCTTTGAACTGTGATCCTTAGATCTCTGCCTCCTGAGTAGCTCAGATTATAGGCGTGAGCCACTGGTGAACAGATGGATAAGGTATCTATTTTTAAATGCTACCACTTAAATAGTACAGAAATAATTCAAGTTTACATATCAGCAGTTAGCAAGAGTTAAAAACGTTGAAAAGTTAAAAAAAAATTTAATTCAGGAGCTGGTGGCTCACACCTATAATCTTAGCTGCGCTCAGGAGGCTGAGATCTGAGGATTGTGGTTCAAAGCCAGTCTGGGCAGGAAAAGTCTGTGAGATTGTTATCTCCAATAAAAACCACTAGAAAACCAGAAGTAGAGCTGTGGCTCAAGTGGTAGAGCGCTTGTCTTGAGCTGAAGAGTTCAGGAACAGCACCTAGGCCCTAAGTTCAAGCCCCACAACCAACAACAACAAAAAAAAATTAAGAAAATTACTATAAAACAGCACAATTCTTTGTATAACTTAAAATACCAGCAACAAAATAGTCTCTTTTAACAGTACATAATATTTACCTTCTCATTAGTGCCAAATACATGAATAATATACCATGGCTCTCAGGTGTAATGTAAGTCCATCTATTAAACTGTCATTCAATTCAAATATGCAAGTAAATGCCATGATGATTTGTTTTTTGATGTTTTGTATTATATTCTGAGAGTCAATAGATAAGGCATACACGCACACTTTAAATGTTCATATTCTTAGATAAAAGTAGGCAGAAGGAAAGGAAAAAATTCTGAGTAGGTAAGATGTGTTTTTCCTTGCCAGAAGATTTTGGCTTCTCCTCAAAATATTAAAAAATAAACTGGTGTTTCATGTAACATACTTGTATATTATTCCTGTGATTTTTTTATGGTATCACTAAGCTAGAAGGTTACATGGATTCTTCAATTTCATAGCAATCCAAGGAGCAAAATTACTAGTATCTACACTTGACATATGAGGAAACAAGGTAGAGAGGTTTCCAATTTGTCACAACTTGTCTAAACCTAAATTACAGGTACAGTTAAAGCAGTTTCATGAGAGAAAGGACTTTGTCAAGATCCCACAGTATCCCAGTAACCTAGCACTCAGAGGGGTTCCATAATTATATGATCCATGAGTTGATGAACAAATTTAAAAGGCAGAGCTGAACTTTTAGCTCCAGACCCTTCTCATGCTTTCTAGTTTTCTTTTTAATCTAAAGGATTACAGGTGTTTTCCTACTCATCCATCTTTACTTCCAGATTTGGGACTGTGTGGAGGCAGGTTCAATGTAGGCTGACAGAGCCTAGGAACATATGACTAGTAGCCACGCACAGTAGAGGAGCTGCAATGGCAACAATAGCAGTTACATAGAGAGGAAGTGTTAGAAAAATAGAGGAGAAGGGAAAAGGAATAGGCCAAACTCGATCAATAGGTAAGGACTGTTTATTGCCAGCAAGGGGCACAGACCTTCCTATAGGTTTGGAGGTTGTGCCAGGGACTGGATTTTGGGGTGGGCGTATGTAAGGCTTAACAAGGGAAGCAGATTTTAAAAATGGATTATGGTCTGTTAGGAAAATAGAGGAGGATGGAAAAGGAATAGGTCTGACTCAATCATCAACAGGTGAAGACTGTTTATTGAGGAACAGTGAGAGGTACAGACATTCCTTCGGGTTTGGAGGTTGTGCCAAAGAGTTGGGACAGGAGCTGGGTTTTTATAGGAGGTCCAGCAAGGAGGCAGAGGTTAATGAAAAGCCACTATGTCAAGGAAGGTGGGGGCTTTTCAGTTGGGCCCACAATGGGGTGTGTACAGCTGGGCTTAGGTGGATTGCCCTGCCTGCACTTCAAACAAGTTCACACATACCTGAGATTTTGCCTGGGGTCTGTATGGATAGTGGGGTCAATCCTTTATGGTCTCTTGGGGCCCAGGGCAAAGTCCTTGGCCAGGCCCAAAGTGGAATGCTCCACCATCGGTGAGGGAATATTGTCCCCTGGGGGCCAAGCTTGGAATGAGCTTCCTGCAGACAAGCACTTGAGCACACACCTGGTGCTTTGCTTGACCTGGGGGAATAAGGTGGGAGTCAATCCTGCATATTCCATCTATATACATAAAAAGATTGGGCCTGGGTGGGTGTGTGGGGAGGAAGGGAGATGGGAAGGAAAAACAAAGGAGGAGGCAACAATGCTTGATAAGAAATGTACTCATTACCTTGCCCAAGTAATTGTAACTCCTCTGTACAGTATTTTCACAATTAAAAAAAAAAAAAGATTGGGCCAAGAGGGGAGAGGCAAGTCCTTCAGGAATAGTCAAGGATAATGGGAGCCAGGATTCTCATTGTTAGAGAAGAGAATATGGACAGATGGAAAATGAGTATGGACATCATGGTGTGAACTAGAACAAGAGTTATTAGTTTGAACTTGGTTTTCTAGACAGAAAAGACAGTTAATATATACACAATATATTACATATATACATAAAATGTATATAATTATAAAATATATATAATTATAGTTGATATAGACATATATATGTTCTCTGCCCTATCCACTGACAAGATCTGGAATAAACACCAATACAATAGCAATGAACATGCCAGATCTTGATTTCTTCCACTAAAAGGCACTAGACCACCTTGGAGAAATGGCTGCAATATAAGACATGGGCAGGAACAAGATGAGCCTGAAATATTCTTGTGTCAGAAGGAAATTATTCAATGAAAAATTTAACAGCCAAACTAAAGAGATTTATATTGGAGAAATTTAAGAAAAATGTTATTAACCCCTGAAAAATCTCATGAATTCAAAGTCTAATGGAAGGGATATTTGTGCAGTCTCAAAGTACCTCAAAGAACTTAATTATAAAGGTATAAATGTGCAATGTGAGGTGCTGGTGGCTAACATTTGTAATCCTAGTTACTCAGGAGTCTGAGATATGAGTATCACAGTTCAAAGCCAGCCTCGGCAGGAAATCTCTGTGAGATTCTTATCTCCAATTAACCACCAGAAAACCAGAAGTGGTGCTGTGGCTCAAGGTGGTAAAGTACTTCCCTTAACAAAAGAACTCAGGGATAGAGCCTTTTTATGACTGACCAAAAAAAAAAAGCAACACTACACCTGACATACTCAAATAATGAGGAAGAACACTAACAGTAACAGAATAGTTTAAAGTGCATGTGACTGAGTGGGTATAGCAAAAACACAGCACCACTTCTGCCAATCCCTGCCGAAGATGTACCACCTCAATTTAAGCATGAGGAACCACCACAAATGTCACACAACGTGAGTGAATTTCACAAAATAACTGGCCACATCAGAGTCCTCAAAGTATCAAAGATAAAGACTTTTTCTAGATTGAGATTAAGACATACTAAACTGGATCTTTTTTATTATTGTTGGAACAGCTGGTCAAACTTGGGAGTCTGAGAATCAGTAATACTGATCAGTATTAATTTTATGATAGCTATATCACATTTATGCACAAGAATGTCTTTCTAGGGCTGGGAAGGTGGCTCAGTGGTAGAGTGCTTGCCTTGCATGCCTGAGGCCCTGGGTTTGATTCCTCAGCACCACATAAGCAAAAAGAAAAATGCCGGAAATGGCGGTGTGGCTCAAGAGGTAGAGCGCTAGCCTTGAGCTGAAGGACAGCGCCCAGGCCCAGAGTTCAGGCCCCACGACCGGACCCAAAAAGAAAAGAATGACTTCTAAGGAAATACATGTCTTGGGTGTAATAAGGTACCAGTATCAGGTAGTTCAGAAAAAAAAATTCTAAACTTCAACTCTTCAGAATGTTTTAAATTGTTTCACATCCCTAAATTGAGAAGCATTTATCTCTCAATGGCATTTATATGATCAACTTCTACAATATTATATGTTATGAAAGATCAAATGGGTAAAGAAAAGTAAGAAGTCAAGAGACTTCAACAGATCAGAATAGGCTTTTTATCATTGCTACAGAGGGACTCCAAGTAACACTGAGCAGAGTCAGAGATACAAATGGTAATGAAACCTGGGATGGAGTTACCCAAGAGGACTCCTATCCTTGAAGAGGAAGTCTGTCCATTTCCTCCTTTCTTCCCTTTTTCTTTCCTCCTCAGTGGCTTTCTGAGAGCCCTTTTGCTTACTTAAACAGCAGCCAGAACACTGGCTGCCTCACTGCCACATAAAGGAGGCTTGACCTAGACCTATAATGATGCAACTGGTAAACTCAATTGTATTAAGATCACTAGATACTTCTCTTTTCCCTCCTGACTGTACTTTTCTTGTCCACTTGTTCTATTCTAACATTATTTCCTTTCATATATAGATAGATAGGCAGATAGATCCTCAAATTTCAGCTCCTGAGGAGCTAGGATTACAGGCCTGAGCCACTAGTGCCCAGCTCTCCTCCTATATATATATAATAGGTAGGTGGTTACTATGTAGCCCAGGCTGGCCTGGAACTCTCCATTCTCTGCCTTAGCTTCCCTAGTATTAGTCTAATAGCCTCCTCTCTCAAGGCTTAGCATGCTCTTTCCCTAGGCCCATTTAGTAAAAAGGTAGTAAATGATTAGCCTCTACCCCCTAACCTGAGAGGGCTTTTCTCTGGGATAGCTATAACCATATAAGGTAGCAAGATCCCCTAAACCGCACAGGTGGTAGGGGTCACCTGAGAGGGCACTCCTTTGGGATAGCTACAACCATATAAGGCAGCAAGATTCCCAAATTAAAGTCACTTGAGACATTAGTGGGCACTTCTCTTTTGTGAGAAGGGGTCTTGCCAGTCCCTTTACTGGCAATAAACCTTTTCTTTGTTCTTTGTACCAGTTTTCTAATTTACTCTAACAACTAGTGCTGAGATTATAGGCATAAACTACCACATTCATCATTTTTTAAATGGGGAAAAAGATTTCTACATAGACACTAAAATATATAAAAATAGATGACAGAAGAGAGATAAGACTAATTATATTACCATTCTAGTTCTCTGATTAATTTAATTTTTAATTCTATAAAGTAATTAAGGAATCTTCTGCCTAGAAAGTATTTAAAACAAGAAAGCCTATTACATTATTTAAAAAAAAAAGGTATATAACTTTTAGATGAAGCACTGTGACAATTCATTTCTATCTTTTTCCCTTCATAGCTTTTATTTCAGACAAAATGAATAATTTGTTGTCCCTTATACATGTTCTGTTTTCTTCCATCTCCTCTTCTATTCTTAGTGTTCTTTCCATCTGGATAACCTTTAGTCATCTCTGGATTCTCAAATGTTACTCAGCCTTAAATCGCTAACAAAAATGCTACTTCCTAGAATTTTCCCTCATCACTCTAGTTGGCAGACTCTAATGTACAATACAGCCACTTGTGTACTACTAATAATAGAAATTAGGTTTCATTTCTTCATATCTCAAAATACCAACGTAACAGACTTGAACAACACAACTATTAAAGTGTTCACCCACCAGACAAAACTTACTGACACTTTTACCCTACCAGTGAAAAAAATCCTACTATCTTATTAATGGAGTTTATATTTCTCACAGCGAGTTCTGGAAATTTTCACATGTGTTTGTGTTGAGTGGGAAGGATAAAACAGCCATTGTTAAATGATTGCCAGTCAATATTTAAACAAGTGGAGTTTATAAAATGGCAGGGTGCATGAAGAGCTCAGAGGAAACAATATGAAAGAATGAGTGGAAATCAAAGTTCTGTTGATAAAATTCAGTCACTTCCTTGCTTACTGAAGTCTTTGAAGGTCTTCACTGTGTTTTCAAAGAGAATAATAAACTACTTTTTGAGGAGAATTTCCATTTTCTTTTCCCTCCTTTCATGATGGCTATTAAGTAAACAAGCTGCTAGGAAAAACAAACCTTTCTTTTCAGAAGTTACTGATTTCTAACCATAAGCAGACACAAATGCTTAAGAAGGCCATTGTTACAGGACAGAGCCAATAATGAGTGATCTTCAGCAGTTCAGCTAAGGTAAAGGGGCCTACATCTTTTCACCACATCTCTTCACGTGCTTAAGCATGTAAGGTAAAGCAAATCCTGGCTTCTAAAAAGACTATCATACACCAAGGTAAGTAATCACTAAATCCCATGATAGCTTATTTTGATGGGGAAAATATTTTCTCAGCAGTTAACACTACCTTTTACTCATGTCTCAAAAATGTTCTTTGTTTTAAATTGAAAGTGTTTCCTTAAGAACACAAAACCATCTTAAGTATAAATCTATAGTTATAGCTCTACTTAAACATGTCCTCACATCATAAGCACTAATCAGTTGAAGGCTTCTGACTACTAGAGAACATAGGCTATAAATAAGATCACAGAACAATTTACAAGTAAGTACCACCAACATTTATTTTCACAAAAATATGAGAAATCAGAGTGATTTGAACATAAGTTAGATATTTGATATAAAGAAAACTACTGTTAATAATTCAGATGTGATAATGACAGATGTTATGGCTATTAAAAAAACAACAAATGCCAGGAATGGTGGTGCACACCTGCAATTCCAGCACTTGGTTGGCTGAGGCAGGGGGATCGTGCATTCAAGGCCAGATTGAGCAACATAGCTCCAGGTCAGTCCAGAATACACAATGAGATCCTGTCTCAAAAAACAAACAAACAAAAAACAACAAAAAGTCAACATAAAAAAGAAGCTATCTTTTAGAAATATATGCTGAAGACCTGGGGATACAGACCTGTACTAGAGTGCTTGTCACAATGAGTATGGCTCTGAGTTCAATCCTATTAAAAAAGAAGAAATAAAAAGGGGGGGAGGCAAAGAGGGTGTATGATGACAGTAACTAATTCTGAAAAATTTGTGGTGTCTACAATTTATTACAAAATAAATGGGAGGCAGAGCACCAAAAAAAAAAAAAGTGCATAGAGCCAGGCATGGTATTCATACCTGTAATCCTACCTATTAGGAGGTTAACATCTGAAGATTGAGGTGTTAAGTTAGCTCAGGCAGAAAGATCTTTGAGACTCCATATCCAAATAACCAGCAAAAAAGCTAGACAAGAGGCTAGACAAGTAGTAAAAGTGGGCCCAGAGAGAAAAAAACAAGGGAGAAGCTCTATGTGTACACCACACTACACCACACACATGCACAGGCATGAATGCATACATACACAGAGTAGATGGTGATATATTAACTGTCCATGAGTTCATAATAGTTGAAGCTGGGTCACAGATACCTGTGCTCCATTGTACCATATTATTTTTTATGTATATTTGACTCTTCCAGAAAATAAATATGTTAAAAAATATTCTAACAACATTCACTGGCACACTGAATAAATTCAGGAAGAAAAGAAGAAAATGTGAAAGATGATAATAGCTAGTGAGTATTACAGTCAGAAGATACTAAACTTACAAATGGTCAGAGAAATACTTTCCAAATCCAATTACCCTATAGTGATGTATTATAAGTTTCATAAACCTGTAAAGAAAAGTAAATCTTACAACTTTAACTTAAAATGGTCCCATAGCCTGTTCTCTGCAAGGGTATGAAATATTCATCAAATAAATACATAACAAATTGTGAAAAGTGAGGACCTGAAAATTCCTTTATGGAGGTACAAGAAATGGTAAATATTACTATATTCTTTCATAAATGTTTTATTTACATTTATACTGAATAATTAAATAGGACAATTTTAATATTCTACTCTGTTGAAACTCTTCAAAACTATCTTTAGAAAATAGTAAGCATATCATCCTTTGCTCAGCATCACAGAATAGGTTAAGAAAAATGTAAAGCTACACTGAATCATGTGGCAGCAATATCTTATAACTTAATTAAGATAATTCATTTATTATTTTAGTTCTGTGCCTACTTTCCAAGTTCTTTGTTGTGTGTGCTAGTCCTGGGGCTTAAACTCAGGGTCTGAGTGCTGTCCCTGAGCTTTTGTGTAAGGCTAAATGCTCTACCACTTGAATCACAGTCCATTTTTAGCTTTTTTGTTTGTTAATTGGAGATAAGAGTCTCACAGACTTTCCTGTCTAAGATAGCTTTGAGTCACAATCCTCAGATCTCAGTCTCTTAAGTAGTTAGGATTACAGTCGTTAGCCACCAATGCCCAGCACCAAGTTATTTTATTTGAATGAACTGGTGACTGAAGTTAGGCTTAACCTACAGCTGTTCTTTCTTTCCTTTTTGTTTTTTTTTTGTTTTTTGGTCGGTTGTGGGGCTTGAACTCTGGGCCTGGGCGCTGTCCCTCAGCTCTTCAGCTTAAGGCGAGCGCTCTACCACTTGAGCTACAGCGCCACTTCCGGTTTTCTGGTGGTTTATTGGAGATAGGAGTCTCACGGTCTCTCCTGCCAGGGCTGGCTTTGAACCACGATTCTCAAATCTCAGCCTCCTGAGTAGCTAGGATTACAGGCATGAGCCACCAGCGCCTGGCTTCCTTTTTCTTTTGTTGTTGGTGGTGGTGGTGGTAGTGGTCTTGGATGCTGTCCCTGAGCTTTTTTATTGCTCAAGGCTAGCACTCAACCACTTTGAGCCATAGCACCACTTCCTAGCTCTTCTCACTTAAGGTAAAGAAATTACAAAAATAGAAGCTAGAGAGGTAGACTATTCATACACTACAACAACCTCTTCAAGTGAAACTGGGGCTATAGCACTTGCCTAGCATGTGCGAGGCCTACCACTGAAACTGTCAACAGCATAATTAATTATTCTCTACCAAAAGTCAACATGTCAATCATCCTCTATTTTACTATTTCTTAGCAACATATCAATATCTCTCTATTATACTCGGAGGACAGGCACACCTTTTTTTTTCTGTGTAGCTAAATTATATAGAACTTTGTCCTATAATGATAAGATTGTCATTATTCAGGATTGTTATTACACCCTCCATTCTCAAATTAGAATTTAAGCCTAATAATGAAGTGCTAAAATGAGACTACAGAAATTCAGATGAAAACATGCCTTTTTAAATCTTTTTTGTGCAAGTACTGGGGCTTGACTTCAGGGCCTCATAGTCTTGCTTGGCTTTTTTGCTCACAGCTAGTGATCTACCACTTGAGCCACACCTCTAGTTTTGTCTTTTTGCTGTCAGTAATTCTCTTCTATTTATTAACTGAAGATAAGAGTCTAAGGATTTGTATGCCTCGGCTGACTCCAAACCTTAAGGTAGCATGAGCCACCAGTGCCTGATCCTACGACTTTCTTTAATTTGGTGAACTATAAGTCTTTTTTGAAGATGTGTGAACAGTTGTCACTGGTAAATCAGACCTGCATTGCCACATCCACCATCTGAACAAGAAAGAAACAAAATTAATGTATTACCCAAGAAGAATATTACTGAAAAGTTACTTGACTATTAAATGTAAATTTCCCTAACTCCTGATGAATTACAGTAATTCAAACTAAATAACAAGGCTACCTAATGAAGGTTCTACTATACAATACTGAGAGTCTGTGATGGTTCAAGTCTTCCAGCCTAGGACTAGACTGCCCTTTTTTCCAGTTGATAAAGAAGCTACAGAACATCAAATACGTGCTGGATATGGAAGTACAAGCCTGAAATTCCATCATTAGAGACTGAATCAGGATTGTGCTTTTGAAGCCAGCATGGGTGATATTCAGTTCCAGATCAGGTTTGGTTTTTACATAGCAAAATCCTGATGAAAAAGAAGAGAAGAGGGGAGAGAAAATGAGTAGAGTGAATGGGAGAAGTGAGGTGTTGAGAGAGGAGGGGAGAAGAGGAGAAGAACAAGAAGGAACAATGTCAGGAAGAATATGAAGGTGAAATTGCAAATTAGAATGCTGCTCCTAGAATCACAATTTGCCTGTGGCTGCATGCATGGCAATTTGTGGTCAGCTCATTTGCATTTAGACAACACTTTGGTTACAGAACCACCAATGCAGAGGATGTTAGACGATGTAAGTCCAAGCTTCTCATTTTCAGAGAAAAGATTATATGAGTCATTCCAGATTATATACCCAACTAGCTAGCAGCAAGGCCTGTTTCCATTCATCATACAGAAAATGAAAATTACTTTCAAAGGAAAAAATTTTTCTTTTGAAATTATTAAAATTCAGCTGACAATAAGCTATCCAAGCTAGTATTCTATGTAAACTACACATTCCAGTTTTGCCAACAAATAGCCTTTCATTCATGCAAACAAGTACTTAAGGCCTACTGTGTACCAGGACCAAGGCAAGGTTGTAGGAATAAAAACAGTACTCAGCTGGATGTGGTAGCTGAAGCCCATAATCCTACAGCAAGGCAGAGACCAACAGGTGTAAGGCCAAGGTGTAAGGGAAAAAGAAATCACAAGACTCCCATCTCTATCAATAGCTGAACACCTTTTATCCCAGCTATAAGAAAGCATAATGGCTGGTTGCTGTGGCATACATTGTCACCCTCAGTGACACAGAGAAGCACAAGTAGGAGGATCACAGTCCAGGCCAGTCCAGGAATAAAGTGAGATGCTAACGTGAAAATAACCAATGCAAAAAGGGGCCAGAGGTATGGCTCAAGTGGTACAGAATACCTTCTCAAGCACAAGATCTGAGTTCAATCACCAGTAACATACACTTACACATACACACAAACACACACACACACACAGAGGCAGACCTTGATATTTTCTTAAGGGATTGGAAAGGCAAGCATTGTATAACCATGCAAATGCAAATGCAAAAAAAACCAGACAGGTGTGGTGGTAACATTCCTATAAGCCTAGCTTTATAGGAGGGGGGCAGAGGCAGGAAGATGATAAAGTTTGAGGCTAGCCTAGACAAATTATGAAACTCTGTCTCAAAATAAAATTTCTGAAAGGGCTGAGAATGTAGCTCAGTGATGGCATGCATCATGCATGCTTAGCCTTGTAAACTCTAGACCCTTTTCTCCCTGATCCTTTCTGGTGATTCTTTCCTTCTCTTTGGATATCTTTCCACAACTGACATTGGTCAGTCTGGAGTTCTCTAGTTGGCTATTTCCTTTCTGGCTTGTAGACCCTGGCCACCACATTCCTTAACTCTGCCTCAACTCAGGGAGTACGTCAAGTTTCCTTTGACACATCCTCTGCTGCAGTGGCCTGGAAACTCTCCAGGTAGTAAGGGCACATTGTAAAGCCCACCTTACTTGTTTCCTTCTCTCAGGGATCTGCTCAAGGGCTGCCCATTGTTCTGCATCTAAAAATCATTTTATATAATTTATCCATTTTTTTGTTGTTCAAGGTGGGTGGAGAAATCTAGTTACTACTACTTCATCATGGTCAGAAGCAAAAATCCTGTTATACTTCTGGACTAGTTTTATTTTATAGAACAAATTAGAAGATCTGATAGTCCTGAGACAGGATTTCACTAATGGGGTTTCACTGTTTACAGGCAAAGAAGCCTTTCTTTTTATTTGTTCATAGCAGAGTCAAACAAGGTAATTTAAAGCCCTTAGGAATTACATTGTTCCAAAGTGCTGGTTTGTTCTTATATTGCTAGGCTAATCCTGCTACTGGTCTAGCTGAAGAGTGGGCTTAATTTCTTTTTTATGACTTGATACTAAGCTGTTTATGGGGCTGGGAAGGTGGCTCAGTGGTAAAGCGCTTGCCTTGCATGCCTGAGGCCCTGGGTTTGATTCCTCAGCACCACATAAGCCAAAAGAAAAAAAGCCGGAAGTGGTGCTGTGGCTCAAGTGGTAGAGCGCTAGCCTTGAGCTGAAGAGCTGAGGGACAGCACAGCACCCAGGCCCAGAGTTCAGGCCCCACGATCAGACCTCCCCCCCCAAAAAAAAGCTGTTTACTTCTCTATTAATTTTGTACATCATAAAACTATTTATAAAAAGAGTGAGTTAGAATGACCTTGTGACTTTAAATGAGCATCATTATGCCACAATGCTGTGAAATTTGGGAAATTATGTAATCACTTAATCACAATTAAAAAAAAAAAAGAACCTCTGAGAAGGTAGGGAGGGAAGGGATAGTAGGGGGAAAACAATAGAGTGGGTAACAATACTCAATAGGAAGTGTACTCATTACCTTACTCATGTAACTGTAACCCTCGGTATAGTTTCTTTACAATAAAAAATTTTAAAAAAAAGAAAGTGAAATTTTACAACCTTAATATAAAGGGATCTATAACAAGTCTGAATTTCATCATTTCAGTGCTAAAAAGACAATTTTAAAAAGTCACTTCTTCCCTCAATTTGCAAGTGTTTCTTTTTTTTTGGTAGTGGGGCCTGAACTCTGGGCCTGGGCACTGTCCCTCAGCTCTTCAGCCCAAGGCTAGCACTCTACCACTTGAGCCACAGCACCACTTCCGGCTTTTTTCTTTTTGCTTATGTGGTGCTGAGGAATCAAACCCAGGGCCTCAGGCATGCAAGGCAAGCACTCTACCACTGAGCCACCTTCCCAGCCCCGCAAGTGTTTCTTAAAAAAAGAGGACACTGTAACTTATCTAAAGATCAAGCATACTGACAAACAGTACTTGGCCATTAAAAAAAAATAAAAGTAAACTATGAATACTACTTGTCATAACCACCTACTACACTTGGCATCTACAAGTTCCACAACCTGACATTTAACTTGTCTCAGAAAAGAAACTATGTTTAATAATTAAACTTTAAATTAAACCCTATGTCCTCTCTATTAACATGTTAATAATTTATAGGCCACGCCACAAGTTTATTAATTTCCTCATTAGAAAATGACTACTAGTCTCATTCTTCTTTTTTTGTTGTTGGTCATGGGGTCTGAACTCTGGGCCTGGGCACTCTCCCTCAGCTCTTCAGCTCTTGAGCTAATGCTCTATCACGTGAGCCACAGCACCACTTCTGGCTTTTTCTGCTTATGTGGTATGTGGTGCTGAGGAATTGAACCCAGGGCCTCATGTATGCAAGGCAAGCACTCTACCACTGAGCTATCTACCTAGACTTAGTTTCACTATTGACTGTTTTTCTGTCTTTAATTTTCTTTCTCTCCTTAAACGACTTTCCTTTTCTTTTACTCATTATTCCCTTCCCACCACCTTCACAACAGCACCAATAATAATTACAATTTTTCAAAAGGCAAAGAGAAGAACTATGTTTCCATGCTTGTAAAAAATATGTAAAGGCATAATGTACAGAAGTGAATGAAATAAAGCATGATATATGCCACAGCCCCTAAACTGTACATTGAGATGTCATAGCAAACTCTCAGGAGAGACGCTACACAATGCTTTAATTCAAAAAAACAGAGATTCTCAACATATGTTGGACCTGCTGAAGTATTGGCTTGAGGTAGTTCATTGTTTAAAGAGGGTAGTACATTCCTCTGATAACCCATTTTGTGAAGCTAGGGTGTGTGTGTGTGTGTGTGTGTGTGTGTGTGTGTGTGTGTGTGTGTGTGTGTGTGTGTGTGTGTGTGTGCGCGCGCGTGTGTGTGTGTGTGTCTGTAGATTGAGAGCAATAACAGAAAGCAAATGCCATTCAAAAATCATGTAGAACAAGAAATGATACCACTTAAAAAGCTGGGTAGGTCCTAATCAGCACATATAACCCACTAGTAAACAACTGTTTATGAAAAAAATTATTTTAATTTATTTTCATTATTTACTTCAACATGTTATGTAGTTGAGACTCACATACTTATTGTTTGGCCCTATTTAATTAATAGGACCATTAGCTATTGCTTGTGGCTTAAGGTGTTATAATAAATCTATAATGAGAAAATAAGGCATGAAAAATAAAGTTTAGATACATTTGGCTTACTACTTCAAATGGCAGAGTAAGCTTAATGCAAATAAACTGTTTTTTCATTACTATTACTTCCCTCTACTATGCAGTTTCATAAAGACAGGATAATTCACATCCTGTGAAGTACTCTCATTAGTTTCATGACTCACATTTCCATAATACAGAAAAATTTAAGACAAGAAAACTCAGATGGACAATGTGGAATAAAACCAGGTCTAGAGTGAAGTAATATGGCCTTGCTGTCTAATGCATTATTTGAGTCCTGAGTAACCCAAATTATGCTACTTGGAAAGCTTAAAAACATTACTATATAGAAAGACAAAAGCAATTCATCCTTATCACTATATTAGCGTGTATTATTGAAAGAGCAAAAGTTTTCATTTAATTTTGTTAGCAATTTATATCATTACCCTACAACCTTATCTTTTATTCTTGTTTTTGCACTGCCATGAACTGAACACAGGGCCTCACATATGCTAGGTAAGCACACCACCACCGAGCCATAGTCTCCAACCCATCTTTGAATTAAGAAAACTACAACTCCTTTTTTTAGAATCATCATCCTATTCCCATGTGATGACCATCTCTTTCCCTCATCTTCTATTTAGGATATACTTGCGAAGTGGATCTACTGAAGCACAAGGTGGGCTGCATAATAATGAAACTGTTTTTGGAATTTAATGCATGTAAGTCTGGCAGGTATTGTTTCATGCCATAAGGAACACTAAGCTGACAGGTAACAGTTACAAATTACTACTGATTATCACACTTGCTACTATTCCGGCCTAAGGTAGTACAGGCGTAGAGCCCAACTGCTACACTGAATCATTACTCCACAAACACCAATCTCTCCAAATTTAAATCTAACTGACCTTTTGTTGGACTAATAATTTTCTTCCTTTTTTGTTTTATTTATTTGGATATGTACTGCCATTACTGGAGTCTGAACTCAAGGCCTTGTACTTGGCTCACTTGTTCAGCTGGTGCTCTAATACTTGAACCATGCTTCTACCCAAACCTTTTGCTGGTTATTTAGAGATAGAGTCTCAAGGACTTTACTGCGCTGGTGACTTCGAACTTTGAGCTTCTGGACTGCAACATTCTGAGTAGTTAGAATTACAGGAATGAGCCACTGGCACTCCGTGCTTTTTTAACTGATAACTTTTGAAAATGAATATACTACTAAAAACGTATTATCTAAGCATAGGAATGTTTGAGAACAGGATTTAAAATAGCTAACAGAAAAAAAAATAGCTAACAAAAGAAATTAAGTTATTCTCCTTTTAAAGAATAGTAACTTTTTTTTTGAGGTGGGGGGTCCAGTTGTGGGGCCTGAACTCTGGGCCTGGGCACTGTCCCTCAGCTCTTCAGCTCAAGGCTAGCGCTCTACCACTTGAGCCACAGTGCCA
>NW_012267320.1:3855034-3952502 GCF_000151885.1 Dipodomys ordii | reverse complement strand
GCTCTACCACTTGAGCCACAGCGCCACTTCTGGCTTTTTTCTTTTTGCTTATGTGGTGCTGAGGAATCGAACCCAGGGCCTCATGCATGCAAGGCAACTGCTCTACCACTTAGCTATCTTCCCAGCCCTGCCAAGCTCATTTTATAAGGCAAATTGTTCATATGAAAAAAAAGGTTGTTAGGGATTAAATATCAATATTTTACTTTTCCACAGTATAGTGCCTATAAACACAATAATGTTCTGTATACTCCATAAAGTTAAAAGAAAGGATTTTGTATATTTTCATCATAAATAAATGTCTAATTTAACCATTATATAATGTATATTAGTAAATATTTTGAAATATCAATTACCTCACAAATACCATTTTATGCTTTTATCAGTTAAAAATTAAATTTAAGAGTATGAAATGTACCTTAAATCTTCAGTTTACATAGTATGAGAGAAATTATATATCCATTTACATTAGAGAGAAAAGCAACATTGCAACTTTGTACTGAATTATTTAGCTTCAAATAATAAAGACAAATAGTTAAGAACTGGGAATAAAGATCAGAGGATGAATGCTTGCCTAGCATGTATGATGTCTTAGATTGGGTCCCCAGCCTTGAAAATAAATAAAATAATTAAAATAATGCTTTAATATTCTTCCTCCTTAAAATGAAAAATAATACCAAGATGGATGCTTTGGACTCTTTTCTAAATCATTATTTGGCATAAAGATGACTGTAGTGGATTTTTAGAATGATTATTCTTAGGTTTCCTGACCTTGGGGTAAAGTATAGGAAAAATCCTAAAAGTATAGGAAATACACACTTTGTAATAAAAATATGATTTTCCTTTCAATTATGAGTAAGCACAATTTTAAAGACAGATAAGAGTGGAGCATGACGGTATACACTTACAATCCCTCATGAGGATGAGGTAGGGGAATTATGAATTTGGAGTTAGCTTGGGCTACAGAGGGGATCATGTCTTAAAAAATAATATATATTTTTAAAAAGACAAGGAACATTAATTTGGGTAAGATTAATAAGCAGCTGAGACTGTTTCACATAGTAAACCAAACCTCCACACCCATTTTTTACTGAAGAATTTTTTAGTATAAGAAGTACATTTGTAGCATGAAAAGTATGTACTACAGATTAATAATGTAACATGGTATTTTTGGGTTTACTTAAATACAAATAAAACCCTTGGAACAACTGAGTTTATACTATTATTTATTTTTAATTTTTATTTATACTATTTTTACTTTTTTAAATGTTAGGAAATAAACAGCAAAGATAAAGAACAGGTAGTCATCACTAGAAAGCTGCTAAAAATAAGCTATCATATTTCAAACAACAACTACCAAGGGGTTTTGCCTCTATATTATATTAAGAACAAACATAATATTCAAATTAATCTTATTTTTAATTTCAGCCATCTGCCACAGAATAACCCAAACCTCTTTTTTTGCCAAGCAGTAAGTAATCTGAAATCATATTGCACTTGAAATTCTAGAATTTAAAATTCTATTAATGAAAATGCAAGAATTAAACATAAGAAACTCCAACGATATTAGATATTATTTTTATTCACTATGGTTAAAAGGCCAAGCAAGGTAGTTTATGGGTTTGTGGGATATGACATAATTGCAACAATATTTCTTTGGAAAACCACACACTTTTGGAAGCACCCCAAGCAGAGGGGAAAAGTTAGTCCTGTATCTGAAATCTGCACCTTCCAACAGGAAGTTTACAGGAAATTAAGATATCATGAAATTCAGTGAGCGCATTATCAGTCTTTCCCTCCCCCCCCATTTCCCCCTCATCTCCCGAAATCTGCTGAATCTAAGTTTCAAATCAAGAGGCCAGGATAGTTGAGCTATAACATGACTTACAGAGGAGAGCCACAGCCCCGGACTCAAACATGAGACAGTCTTCCTTATGCCTCGTTTCCACTATGACGCTGAAAGGTGGAGGATCCAATTTGTGATAGATCCGAAATCCTTTGCTGAACGCCATTCTCCTTTCTTCAGAGGAAACCCTGTGAAAAGCATGCGAAGCAAATGAAATTGCGGAGATGGCAAGGCACGCAGAGATCCCCTCCCTGCCAGGTTTGGATGGGTTGGGGGGGGGAGATGAGGGAGAATGAAGGGAGAGGAAGGTCGGGGTGAATGGTTTATTCCAAAAGGTAAGTCGTCCACCACCACCACCACCACGGGCGGGGGGTGGGGGGGAAGGAAAACTAGTAAATTCTCAGAGGAAGACAAAACAGGGGTAACACTGCAAGTTCAGGTTTGGTGAAGATGAGTTTCCCATTTATGTCTGCCGAAAGGCAAGATTTTTTTTTTTTTTTTTTTGAGCGTGTTTTCCTTCGGGGTTGGTCATTCGCTTCCAGCTTTCAAGATGTGTCTCAGGGCTTGAAGGGAAATGACTGGGAAAGTTCCAGCGGAGCCTTAGCGGTGGGGGGGGGGGGGTGGGGAAGGTGAACCAGGTGGGTGGAAAAGCTCCTTAGGGGGCCCGGAGAGGGAACGGATTATCCCACAGCGCGGGCTCGCCGGGGCCGGGAAGCGACGCGGGTCACCGCGGCCCCCGCCCAGCCCGGGGCCGCCGCGGCCAGCGGAGCCCGTCCGCGGGAAGGGCCGCCGCGGAGGAGTCACGATTCCGGGCGCCGGCTCGACCGCGGAGCCGGGGGTTCCCGAGCGGCTGCCCGCCGAGGGAAGCGGCGCCGCCCAGAGGGGTCGGGGATGCCGGGCAGCCCGTCGCCTCCATCACGCGCCTGAAGGGACGTCCCGCCGGCCGGCCTGAAGGGGCTCCTGCCCGCCCGCAGGCTGCCGGGCGCTGTCACCACAGCCTCAGCCCGCCGCCACGGCCCGCGCCCCCCCGCCGCCCTCAGCCCCGCCGGGCTGCCCGCAGCCGTCCCTCACCGGTCCCCGCGGACGCGGCGGCGATGGAGACGACCAGGGAGCGCGTCCTCCCGTCCGCGCCGCCGGTGGGTCCCCGCGGCGGCTGCTCCCCGCCCCCCCGCCGGCTACCTCACCTCTTCCTCCGGCTCCTCCTCCTCCTCCTCCTCCCGCAGCCGCCGGAGTCGCCCGAAACGTCACTTCCGCCCCAGCAGGCCCATCTCTTCCGCATTGCACTGCGGCCGGGGGCGGAAGGACCGCCCCTTGCGGGGGAAGGGGCGGGGCGTCCGGAGCGGCCCCCACCTCGCCCGGCCGCCCCGCGGGCGCGCGCGGGGCACCCACTGAGGCCGCGCCCCCACCTGCGGCGACCTTGGCTCGCGTGCGGCCCGCTGCTCGGATCGCACACGCCGGTGTCACTGCCGAGAATGCCGGGAGAGGGAGGATCTGGCCCCTCACGTGGGCTCTTCGGGGCCCCCCGTGGGCGCTGGGGAGGGACTCCCGGGAAGAGCTGTGGGGGCTGAGTGTCGTGTCGTGCCCGACTTGGGCCCCGGGACCACCCCTCGCCGCCCCCGCGGCCGCCCCCGCCGGACCGTGTGCGCCCGCGCCCACCGCGCGGCGCCTGGAGAGCTGTCCATGGTGGCTCCCGCCCGCGGCGCCCAGCGGGGAAGCGGGATGAACACGGAGGCCTACTTTGGAAATGTTCTCTTCTCTACCTGTTCTGGGGTCGGCTGTACCTGCCCAGGAGACGGGGAACCGCCGACCAGGACCCCCAGAGCAGAGCTAAAACACACCCGGGTCACTGGAGGGCGAGTAGTGCCCGCCAACCACGGGATTTAAAAGGGCTCAAGTCTTCATCTGCGTCGCTCAGCAGATCATGCCTGCATATTTGGTTTGCATTTCAGACATCCTCGGGTTCCATTGCAAACCCGAAGAACCCAGCACACCAAAAATATTTCCACTTGCCTTTACCATTTTTTTTAAACCACTTCCCCTTCTTGGTATTATTTTATCAGCAAAAGCAGATTTTAAATTCATTATGTTGCACAATACCATTTCCTCCTCTGGGCTCTGTCATGTGACATTTCTCCATTTTAGGGGAGCTGTTTTCAGGATACTAAATTAGCTAAAATGTATTAGGCAAGACACCACTTCCAAGTCAAAAAAGGGGAAATCAAACATAGATTTAGTTCTGACAACTAGAGATTTTCATCTCATTCTCATCTGGCTGTCTCACCTCCCTAGAAAATCTTTTTGCTCTTTGTAGTGATTACCCACAGCAGCCTTAGTACTAAACTAAATATTAGTCTACTGGACTCTGGCTGTACACATTTTCCTTTCCAGAACAATCTGTTTCATTTGCAGAATGCATACTTGTGGGGGGAAGAGGAGGAGAAACCTAAATTGGAGTTAAGTGAGAATAGAATTTTTCTTAATTGCAATTTTCAAGTTCAGTGCCTTTTATAACCCTGGTACATACAAAAAAAAGATTCAGGCAAGACCTTAGTGAATTGTGCGTATCACTTGGAAGATACCTTTTTGTAAAACTTATTTCAATTGTCATGAAGGAACAATCTAACACTTAAAAGGCCTTTAACCCCAAACCCAAGAAGACTTCACATCAGTCATTGTGAAGCTGCACCAGCACCAGAAACCCTTCCTTTCTTAAGATGGGGACCCATGAACACTAAGCTCTTTCTAAACAATGTTCTGCCTATTCCTGGTTCCTTCTGATTTTGTACAAAATAAAAACTTTTGTACTAAAGTCAAAACTTATACTGGAAGTGAGGGAAGGGGTGATATTGTCCAAAAACAAATGTACACTTACTTAATCCAACTTACGTAACTGTAACCCCTCTGTACATCACTTTTAAAAAATTAAGTGAGCAATCTTACTTAGCCATTAAGAAAAATTAAATTAAAACCGTTGTACAATTACAAAAAAAAAAAACCAACACTTAAACCTTGCGTTGTAATTGTTGTTTTCCAGTTAAACCTGGAGTAGCAGTACCCATTCCTAGAGATGCGTAGCTTTCCCATATCCTCTCAGAACAGATAATTTGTCACTAAATAATACATGCAGGGTTTTAAAAGTACAAGGTACTTATATATTTTTTTCCTGTGCAAATTTCCTATACACTGCTTTAGTTACAGCACTTGAAAACAACTAGACAAACTTGGAAGTGTCTTTAGGGTGACAAAATACAGGTTAAGTGGCATGTAAACTTCCTAGTGAGAGTTTAACACTCTTTTGACTTTGGGCAACTGAGAGAGGCTGGTGATAACCTAAAAAGCAATACCACTTCCCCTCAAAAATTCCATATTCTAATGTTTCAAGCATATGAATAGCAATTTTGGTAGAAAAAAACTTTACAGATATGCTGGATTCAAGATCTTGAGATTATTCTCATTTTCTCTACCTGATAGAGGTAGAGAAAAATTAAGACACTCAGGGGACGGTGATGTGTGAAGACAGATGCAGAGACTGGAGTAATATGACAAAAACCCAGGACATCAGCAGCCATCAGAACAATTTGAAGCCAGATGCTGGTGGCTCATGCCTATAGTCCTAGCTACTGAAGAGACCAAGATCTGAGGATTGAGGTTTAAGGCCAGCCCAGGCAAGAAAGAGACTCCACTTAACCAAACTGGAAGTAGAGCTGTGGCTCAAAGTGGCAGAGTGCAGAAAACTCAAGGACAGTTCACAGGCCAAGTTCAAGCCTCAAAACTGACAAAAATAAATAAATAATTTCCAGATAAGCAATTTTCAGCCTCTAGAACTCTGAACTAATTTCTGCTGTTTTAAGCCACCAAATCAATTTGAAGTAGTTCATTATAGCAAATGGGGATTTCCGTTCTTAAGAAATAATGTCCTTTAGCCATTAGTTTAGGAATGAAAATTGCCTGACTGAGATATGAAGACCACTTCTTTTATATAGTCTTATCCTAAATTCACCTTGCATTAAAATCCTACTGCAGTGTTCAATCTTGAAACCCAAGAAACTCAATGAATTTCATATGTTAAAAGCGTGAGTTTACTTCCTGGAAGAATTCTTAAACAGAAGAAGAGCAATGGCCTATTTGGTTTGGAAACATTGTGTAAGTCCTGAATACATATGCATATTTGTTTTATTCCACTGATGATGATCAAGTGTTCTGACTTTAATTCTGAAGAGCATGGATTTAGCTTTTTATGAAAAAGATAAGTTGATATAGTGTATGACACTTCTAAATACTATTTGCCTTGGTCAAGGGCACACATAAAACAGTTCACAGTTTCTCACTATACTAGGGTTATATGAAATGCTCTAAAATTAGTCACCAGCAAAGTACAACAGAGAATATACTTAAAAATTAATTTAATGCTTGGCTAAAGCTTAATTACATGTATAATTATCAAACAATAGTCCTTAATTTCCAAAAAGTTCCTCTTTTGAAAATCACAGAATCAGAAAGCATAAACTTTAAAACAAGTTCTCTGAATATTTACAACGTGGTATAAACATTATAGAAGACCATGGATATTAAATTGCCTGTGTGTGGCTAATCAGCAAGGCGTATTCTTTATTGCATATATAACTCACATATGTGGGATTTAAAATATGATAAGACTACTAAAATTCAAATGCATGTATCTGTAATCTTGGCAGGGAGTAAAAAAATAAAAATGTATGAGACAGGACAGTCAGTTTAAACCATGCAGTTAGATTGTGGGCTTATAAAAATTCTATGCTCCACCTGAATCTATATTGCATATATTATTTTGAGTTCACATTAAACCCACAATTGCCTACAGTGATGATTCAATGAAGAAAGGTCAACATTCACTCAATGACTAAGTCCATAACTAAACTCTCAATTTAAGGCAGCACAGCTAGAGTGACAGCAAGGCTAACCAAGGAGATGAACATTTATTTAGTCACTTGCCAGCCCTTTTGTTGCAACAAAATTTTTCTAAGACAATTTGCTACTGGATCATTTTCTGCTGTTAAAGGCTTCCTCTGTAGAAAAACACCACACATTTCCAGTGTCAAGGTCCATGGTGGTATAAATATATATATATATGTATATATATGCATAATTACATAATTTACACTGCACACATCGTTTATAGAGGACAGTTAAATGAGAGGGTAAATTTGAATGACCATACAAAATACTTTTGTAAACAAAGTATGACAGGCAGTAAGGAAAACATTCATAGACTCCTAGAAATAATCTGAATTCCTTTCATTCTGAAGAAACTGCATTTAAGGACACAGTATTGAATATAATGGATTTTTGTATTAAAATGAGAATTAGTATTTTACAATTTAAGAAACTTTACATATTTACAAAATTTATACACTAGGAATGATATTAAAAGCAAATAAGCTTTCCAGTCTCACAGATCTATTTTCCTTCAACCAATGACTTAAATTCCTTTACATTGTGATCACTTGCAACAGATGTAGCATGATCCAAGGCATGAACACTGGCAAGAAGTTTTACTATCTGTTTTATGTTTTCCCTAAAAGAAAAAAAAATGTAGTATATCATTAATACAGTTGAAAATATTCTTCAAATCAATTTTTCTAATTATACATTTTTTAAAGAATGGGCAATAAAGATACATATAGCATACATACAAATTAAAGAATGTTTTAAAAAATCTGGTATTTATCCACATAAAACATGTAAATGTTTAAATAACTGGCCCAGAGACATGAAACCAAAACAATTTTATATGAATGACATTCATCAATATCTGCAAAGCAAATGATCACTCTGTAAACTCCATTGCAGATCTGTCTCCCTTTCCTTCCCAACTCAGAGTTCCAGCTCTTGTATAGCTGCAACATAAAATATATCTATGTGCCTTTTACCACAAGTGCACCCAGATCATGCAGAGTTTCCATTCCTAAGACATTCACTAAACAAAGCAGAATTTGGCTTTCCTTTGCACCCTAGCTGGAAGTCACCCTACCTAATGATGAAAAACTCAAGTTTGGCAACATCTGAATTAACTAAAGGATTAGTGAACACATATCACCTAGCACAATGTGGTTATGATTCAGTCAGTGGAGCCTAAGAATCTATTTCGAACAACTCTCAGATGGTACTGATGCTGCTGATTCAGGAAGCCCTCTTGAAGAATGACTCTGGTTAAAGGCTGAACCACTTTTCTCATTGCTCTATTAAATCTTAGTAATAAGTATCTTTTAGGGAGAGTTTAAAATCTGTAAAACTTTGGAACCCACAGGGAACCACTCTCTGTATAACATATAGCAGGTGTTTAAATAGTGGCTGAAGCTCTATAGAGCAGCAAATACTGTTTGTTGAAAGTTAACCACCAAAAAAAAAAAAATTGCTAAGTTTATGTAAATCAGTTTAAAAAGTGATAGGAAAAAAACACAGAGAAAAACAGCAAATAACTGATACCAAAATACACAAAATAAAAATATAAACCAACATTATATGTCTCAGAATTTATCATTACCACTTATCTAGTACCATTACTATCCATCTGCCCTGTTTTAATTTTGTCATGAAAAAACAAGTTATCTTGCTACATGGTTCTTTCATTAACAATTTGTCACAAGTTTTCTTTTCTAATGTGATCAGACCAAAACAGATATTAAGAATATATGAAATCAAAATTTAATAAGGAAAATCTTTTAAACCACACTAGTAATTATTATCTAAGTTAATTATAATTAATCATAGTTAATAAGTTAATAGTACTAATAATTTTTATGTTAGACATTTATCCCACAATTACACAGGCATTCACATCAATGCCCAGAGAAAGGAAAATGACTCACACACCTTCCTAGCACTTTGGATAAAAATCAGACATAATAGGTATTCCCAAAGAAAACTTTTGCTCCATGAAATACACAAAGAAACATGGAGCAGAAAAGCTTGGAAGTTGGGTCTCACAAGGTAGTTAGACCAGGCTTGCCTCAAACTGCAGATCCTCCTGCCTTCACATCCTAACATGCTGGGATACATGGCCATATTTTCCAGGATATAGCTATATAATGAAGCTCTAAGGACCAAAATTTGTTCTATTCTAAGATCCTGTGATTGCTCCAATTCTTTACTAAAGAGACACAAAAAACAATAGTATACTCATTCCAGAGAGCTGATCCTTGCTGTATATATCCTTCCCTAATCAACATGATTTTAACATTCATTGGAAAGACATTAAAACTCCCAAAATGTCTGGGCTCAGTGCGTCAAGCCTGTAATCCTAGCTCCTTGAGGGGATGGAAATGTTTCGCAGTTTTAAGGCCAGTCTGGGAAAAAGTTCACAAGACACCCCTCAGCAAAATAGTATGTGCCCATTTATTATCCCAGCTACAGCAGAAGCCCAAGAGCTGGGTACCTGTGATGTCACATATGCCTGTTATCCTTAAGGATAACATATGCAAAAGCGTAAGTTAGAGGATCACAATTTTTGAGGTAGGCAAGATCCTACCTCTAAAATTACCAATGGAAAACAGTCTGGAGGCGTGGCTTAAGAAATAGAGCCTCTGCTTTGCAAAATAGAGGGCCCAGACTTCAATCCCCCGTACGGTTACAAAAAGAACAACAAAAAGAAGAAAAAAAAGACTCTACTTGTAGGCTTTTTTTTTTTTTTGGTCGGTCGTGGGGCCTGAACTCAGCCTGGGTGCTGTCCCTCAGCACCTTCAGCTCAAGGCTAGTGCTCTACTACTTGAGCCACAGCGCCACTTCTGGCTTTTTCTGCTTATGTGGTGCTGAGGAATTGAACCCAGGGCCTCATGCATGCAAGGCAAGCGCTCTACCATTAAGCCACCTTCCCAGCCCTACTTGCAGGCGTTTAGTCTCATAATACTAAGTAAATGTATAATTTAACTGAAAATAACTCCACTTAAAACATTTAAATAACAGTAAAACTGAAAACTAAAGAAATTCAACATCACTATTCCAATAAGTTATAAAAACATCACCTTGCATTTCTTTTTTCCACATCAGAGCATCCAATGCTATTCCTGTAAATTGTATCTGCTAAATGTACAAGGTATCGGCAAAAGTTTTCTAATTGAGAAATAGTTCTTTCTCCTTTCAGATTTATGAACCACTGTTTGGGGAAACAATTTATTACCTATGTAGAAGAAACACGTAAAATAAAATAGTTAAAACACAGTAAAGAAATATGTCTATAAGCTGAATATGTATACTAGAGATAATGTACTTAAAGACTTACCATTAAACTATAATAATTATTTATTCTGAAGGGATTTTTTAAACATATTAATATTACAAAGCAAAATTTTAAAAACATTGTCTGGTATTTAAATAAATTAGGGACATAAAATGAACAATCAATGGCTTGACTGGTCAGTCTTCTAGGAAACCCTGAGCAAATTTGAGTTATCCTTCATGAGAAACTTTTGGTACAAAACCACACGCACAAACATTCCACAACTTAGTGACTTCCACGCAGGTGGTAAGTCAAGCTGCCCTCAAGTATGGTTAGAGCATCCATCCCAGAGGTATAGTCCAGGGCAAGGGCCTTCTTAATAAGGTAAATAGGGGACTGTGGCAGTGCCAAAGCTTAAGGGTGAGACTTATTCTCTCATGGGACAGGTCTGCCTGACATGGGTGATCAAATAGGTAGAGAAGGCTCACCACTACAAGAGTCAAGGGGTCACTCGAGCAATGCCTGATTCCAGGGCTAGAACAAAGCACGTACATAATGAAATAGAACAGCTCACACCAGAAAGAAGAAACACCCCCCTCTCAAAATGAGTGAACACTTCCTAAGTTTACAGAGTGAAATCTACAAGGAAAATCTGCAACAATTTCTGCCAAAGGCACAGAATTTGAATCTAATCAAGAAACTATCAGAAAAAACCAAACTGAAGGACATTCTATAAGATCACTGGCCTATCATGTTCAGAAATAAGTTCAGAAATATCAAGGTTAACAAGGTCAAAGGAAGGCCGAAAAACTTCTGCATTAAAAAAACTATGCTAATTAAATGCAATACATGATTAGGGTATTTCTTTTGTCAGTGAAAGATGTTCTGACATAGTGACAAATGTACACTGGAAAGTTTTCCAAAGGATTAGGAACAAGTAACACATAAATGTTCATTTTCCTGATGTTATGATGACATCCTAATCACGTAGCCTAATATCAATTATTTGGTGTTGGGGATAGTATCTAATACACTGATTTTTCAAAGGAAAAATTGTGCAGTGCTACTTGCAAACTTTTGTTAATTTTGTTTCAAAATGTCTTTTGCAAGCTAGAGGTATTGCTCAACTGCTAGACAGTACCTAGCTAGCACGTATGAAACTCTGAATTCCAACTCCAGTACCACCACCAAAAAAAGGGGGGGAGGGGTGTATTTTATCAAATAGTGTGACTTACATAAGTAGAAAATATTATTTATTCAGTATAGTTTTGCTAATACCTACAAAAATAGATATAAACAGGCATGTACATATACATTTATAGACTGTCATGTAACAATGAGGGGATTGGGACTACATGGAGGGTCAAGACATAGTCTTCCTCACATCATACCCAATAACTAAAGGGAATTTATACAGTTCTCATTCCCCTCACAAACTAAGAAAACAATACATTTAATCCAGGGACTTTAAATACTAGAACATAGGTCATTTAACTCACATTTTGGGCTTTTTTGATGCTGTCATCTCCATATTCTGAATTCTGAAAGGCCATAAGGATGTATCTATTTAATAAACCATCTATTGATAACTCCTGCAGTGTTTTATTTGAAAAAATGCCATACCACTGAAGAAAATTTCCCAATAGCTAGGAAGAAAAAGAAAATAAGAAACAATGTTAAATGAGGCACAAAGTGCATTTAATTACAAAGTAAAACAGGACATACAGTAGATGTTTCCCAAACTATTAGTAAGCACTTGAACTTTAATTAGCTAAGATTTAAGTAACCACACATAGCTGGTGGCCACTGTATTGCTCAGGACACATATGAAACATTTTCTATCAGTGCAGAAAGTACTACTTGGGCAATGCTGGTTCCTTGCTGATTCTTTCAATGCTGATTTTTAAGTTTAAAATTATACCTAAGCTAATCCAATGTCCAGACACACACAGATAGATAGATAGATAGATAGACAGACACACACACAGACACAGACACAGACACACACACACTCATGCAAAGAAGCCAGGGGCGGGGGGGGGGGGGTCGGTGGGAGGTTGTCTTTTTCTGATTGTAACATTGCATACTACAAGCTAGGGCTCCGTTATGTTCCCTGGATAATTCAAGTTACTCAAGTTCAATACTATAAAACAAAAACTAATCAGATAAAATGGAAGTCATATCTCATCCCACCACAAGAATTTCTAGCTCCCCACTTACTTCTCAACTCAGTAAAATGAGAACTACTGCTTCTAAGGCCACAAACCTGTAGGTCGTTCTTGGTCTCTCCCTCTAGTTAACTGATTCCACCTCTGCCTCTCTAGTTCCCACTGACACTCAACTAATCTATAACACTGCTATCTCTTCATGTATCCTGAAGCTATTCCAGTGTTTATGAGTGTGAGTTTTGCAGCAACCTGTCTCAAGCAGGGTTCCATGACAGAAATAATCTGACACAAAATGATTTGCATGACTTTATTAAATTTTCCCTAAGACCTTAATATATCCCAAGAAAATATAACACCATCCTTGGTGTATTAACAAGTCCATCATTATACTCAGTAGAGGCCTTGGGGTTTTTTGTATCCTCTTATAGAACCCTGTTGAGAGAAGCCCTCAAGAAACCTACTGGCCTACGCTGGTTCCCAGCTCTACGACTATATACTGACTGAATCTGGGCAGATTATTCTGTGCCTTGCTGTCTTGTCCACTGTGTGAGAGCAATACAGATACCTTAGAGCCACACGAAAGATTCACAGAGATGACATATTCAAAGGTTGTGGCACAGTGCTTGATACACAGAAAATAAATACTAAGCAAAATAATCTTAAAAGTAATAAGGCTGAAGGGCTGGTTCAGTGGTACATTGCTTCTCTAGAATGTATAGGGCCTAATTTGACACCTAGTTGTCACCAAAAGAAAAACACAAGCACAAAAAAAAAAAAACAATAATAAATGTATGTAGAGCTTAATAAAATGCGGAGCAGGTACCATAGCTCACACTAACCCGAGCTACTCAGGAGGCAGCGCAAGAACACCTGCCTTTGCATATATGAGGCCTTGAATCCAAATACCAGTCCCTCCAAAAAACAAAATAATAAAAATAGCAATTTGTTTATGTTCCTTCATGCTAAAAACGTTCCCACACCCTCACATATATGGCCAATTTTCAATGAAAGTATAAAAGCAATTCAAGAAAAGACAATCTCTATCACAAATGGTGCTGGAACAAAGGAACTTTAAAACAAGCTTCACACCCACAATAAAAACTAAATCAAAACATCATAGAACTAAATGTAAAACTAAAACCTTAGTGAATACTGATTTCTTAGGTACAGCATCTCAAGTACAACTCTTAACAGCATAAGGTGATACAGCAGACATTATCAAAATAGAAGTCTTCTATACATGGAATGCTTGTTACAAGAAACATTACACATTAAAAAAACCCACAAAAGTAAACAGCCTCTGACAAAGGACTTCTCCCTAGAACTCAAAGCTCAATGTAAAACAGTACAATTTAATACATGAGCAAAGGATCTGAAAAGACAGATGGCAAAGAAGCACAATAAAATAGGCTCCACAAGACTGGCAATATCCTATATGGGAGAGAAAGCAGGACAAGAATGTTCACATGGTAGGGGAGAAGGCAGAATGGCCCAGCCTCAGCCACTCTGGAAAACAGCCTTGCCTACTTCACTCAAGTGAAATGAAAACCTACCAACTCAGAAATCCCTGTAGCAGCTATATTCACAATTACCCCAAGATGGAAGCAATCCAAATTTCCTTCAACTACGGAATAGAGAGCAAACAACACAATAGAAAAACACAACTCAGGTATATTCATCCACCTTATGGTAGAATATTACTCAGCAATAAAAAGCTGTGAACTACTGATAGTGCTCATAATAGATTGAGTCTCAAATGCATTATGTTAGGACTCAAAATGGTCTACAATTCCATTGATAAGACATTCTTGCAAAGAAAACCAGAAGACATAAACAGATTGGGAGATGGCCAGCAATAAGATGTAGGCTTGACTATACAAGGAATTTCTGGGACATTGCAAGTGTAACATGCCTTTCATTTTGGAAGCAACGACATGAATATAATCATTATATTCTTTCATGAGAACTCACATTAACTACACAGCAAAAGGAAAGAAGAGGGAAGGAGGGAAGGAAAAAGAAAGGAGGAAAGAGGGAATGAGGGAGAGAAAGGTAAGGAAAGAGAGACAAAGAGATGGGAGAGGAGGGGGTTGGAGAAAAGAGAAGAAAGGAAGAAAAATCAGTATGGTGGATTCCTAAAATTTCTAGGATAAAGATCAACCTTTCACATAAGCTCATGGACTCCTGACCGCTTCCCAAACTCAAACTATCCTATACATTTTTTTTTTCAAGTCTTCCTAGTGTGGCCTGCTCTCCATCACCTCAGAGCCAAATTCTATTTAATTCCTCAGGGTAGCAGAGGATCCCCTGAGAAGAAATCTTGAGTTCTTGGCAGCAGCTGTAAATTACAACTGCAAATCCCCCTTTATAACTCAGCACATCTGCGATTACCTGTTTGTCATCTATTATGTTGAACTGTAAACTCCATGAAAGCTATAGTGACATATCCCTGACGTTCAGCAGAAGTTCTGGTACTCCATGAGCTGAATAAATTAGTTATACGTTAGTTAGGCAGCTTACTGTGTAGCTTGAGCCTTAATTTGAAACTGAATTCATTTTGTATTGTGGAAATCAAACCCAAGTGAACTTCTGAAATAAAATTAATTTGTAAAGTAGAGCTTCTGTTCATAATAGTTAATAAAAATCCTTTCCAAACAAAAGCTAAAATCTTTTAGCCTACTGATACATACCTTAACTGAAGACCAAAACTGTCGTTGAAAAAACAAGTAAGGCCCAGAATTTTTATTTTCTAAGACACTAAATTAAAAAACAGAAACACATCATGACCAAATAAGTTTATACGTGCCATATAATTTTTATAAACACAATTTCTACAATAAAACAGATCAATAAAGGAACAAAGTAGGGGCCAGATATAGAGATTCAAACCTATAAATTCTAGCTAGTCTGGAGGCAGAGATTAGGAGGTTTAAGATCTGATGCCAGTGTGGACAAAATAGTTCATGAGAATATATTACCAACCCAGTAACAGCTAGGCATGGTGGTAGACCACTGTCATCTCAACAATGTAGGAAGTGAAAACATGTTCAAAACCAGCCTGGGCAGGAAAGTCTGTGAGATGCAGGAAGTGGAACAATGGCTCAAGTGCTACAGTCTTAGTTAGTCTTGAGCAAAATGAAGGTCAAGGACAGAGCCTAGGCCCTGAATCCAAGCCCAGAACTGGCACCAAAAGTAAAAAAGGCAACAGAAAGCCAGTTTGTAAGCCTGACAACTTGGGGGGATGACTGGGTTCAGTCTGAAATACAATGTGAAATCTCAAAAACATAAAACATAATATAAATTTACTTCAAAATATGGATGCAGAACCAAGATCACGAATTACTTTATTCTGGTAAAGGGAACAATTTTCCCACTGAGGTAGGCTCTGGATTAATGGTTTACAAAGGTGAAATTGTCAAGCTATTTAGTTTCTAGAATTTGACAAGCCTTCTCTAAAAGAGAATGAAGAGTATCATGTTTAATGTTCTCACAAATTACTTACTTTTTGGGATATAAGGGCATGAATACATCATCATCTAAAGTTCTTCTCATTCTCAATAAAAGTGCCTTTAGGTATACCTAAAAAATTAGAAGTAGATCATATATCCTAATAACGTTTAGTAATTTTGACACTTAAAAGCTCTATAAGGTGATTCCTTCAACAATTGCTAAACACAAAAAGCCATTTACACATCTTTCAATCCCCTAAATCTACTAATAAAGATTCAGGATCCTACATATAATTTGCTGCTTCTCAAAATCAGGTTAGTGAAAATTCCCCCATTAAGCTCTTAGGAATGTTCACTGAGGGAGAATAGCAATTTTAAGTTTAGAAATTAGTTATAAAGAGATATTGACCAATATGCATTGTACTTATCTGATTTGAACTGAAACCCTTTTGTACAACTAAATAAAAAGCATAATTAGAAACAGAAGTTGGTTATAAAAGAATAGTTTTCATTTAGTCCATTTATTTATTAATTTATTTGAATGTAAAAACACTAAAAAAATTTAACTATCTTAGTAGTTTTATAGTTTTCTTTCTCACCCAAAATAGTTTTTAAAGGGACACTTGATGAGAGTGGAAGTAGGGGTAAAGTAGCGAGAAGCAGCACAAAAACAGAGTTTGCTGACTAATAACATCTTCTTTCCACTTCAGCATCTCCACCTTTGTGTTTTCTTTTCTTTTTTTGGTCCGGTCATGGGGCCTGAACTCTGGGCCTGGGCGCTGTCCCTCAGCTCTTCAGCTCAAGGCCAGCATTCTACCACTTGAGTCACAGCGTTTTTCTTTTTGCTTATGTGGTACTGAGGAATCGAACCCAGGGCCTAAGGCATGCAAGGCAAGCGCTCTACCACTGAGCCACCTTCCCAGCCCCTCCACCTTTGTGTTTTCAAGACCCAGGTTATCCCAGTGTGAAAATCCGATTTCTGGCTGATTTAGAATAAACCATTTGTTCTCACCACTCCCATTCATGTCTAAATGAAGAAGAAAAATCTTCCCAAAGAGGGGAATTAAAAATTACCTGGGTGTTTTTGTTTTCTGCATTCACTACTGAAGGATAGCCACTTATTAATTTTAGCGTAATTCCAACCATTCTTGAAGTCTGTGTTGTAGAAAATGGGTCCCACATATTTTCAGCTATCACTATTTTTAAAAAAGGATTATGTTGAGATACAGAAATAAATTGCAGTTTACTTATTCTGATGCCAATTAGCTCTCTAAATGCAATCTTGACTAACTGTTCCTGTCTCTACATACGCTTTAGCCTTCCTTGTCCAATTCTCTGGGAACTAGGAGGGTCAGAGATATGTAGAAGTAATTGGCATTCCCCTTATGTATGCTGCTCAATGCAAATAAGCATGCAGACATTTCTGTATTTCAAAAGATGTCATTTCAGCACCTAGAATTACTAAGAAATTCAAAATCCGTGTTTAATATTTAAAATTGGGCCCTATACCAACAATTCCTAATTGCTTTGAAAAAAATGGAAGAACACTGATAATATGTTCCCACCTATCTCCCTCTCAGTCTTTGGGTAGTGCTGGGTGTAAGATCCGCTCCTGGATGGCCAGCAGACTCCACCCTCCTCGTAGCAAAGTCTCCACCCAGTACCTGCATTACCTAGGCAACTGGGACACCTGGAAGAGGTCACATCTGCATCCGCTGAGGTCACATCTGAATTTGATGTGGCCACACCTTTCTCTGCCCATACCCTAGATAAGGCCTAGCCCAGGCCCAGAGGCCCTCTCTTGCTGCTCTTTTCTAGCTCTCTCTGCTCTTTTCTAGCTCTTTTCTCTCTTTCCTCTCTCTCTCTCCCAGCTCTCTCTCATTCCCAGGCCTTTCCCAGCCATGTGGAATGCCAACCTTGCCTGGTCCCAGCAGGTCTACTGAATAAATCTACCCCTTACCTGAATACCACGTGAGTGCTGCTGTTCTTACTCGGCTACCTCTCTCGCTGCTCTTTTCTAACTCTCTCTGCTCTCTGCTCTTTTCTCTCTCTTTCCTCTCTCTCTTTCCCAGCTCTCTCTCTTTCCTAGGCCTTTCCCAGCCGCGTGGAGTGCCAACCTTGCCTGGTCCCAGCAGGTCTACTGAATAAACCTACCCCTTACCTGAATACCACGTGTGTGCTGGTGCTGTTCTTACTCGGCTACCTCTTTTTAAAAACCTAACGCTGGGGATCTCATAACACTCACCTATGGATCATGTACTGCCCCCTACTCTAGGCCCACCAGAGGTGATCTTCAAGCCTCAAGAAGAATTCTCTCACCTTTGGCCATCTGTGATCACTACCACTTACTATGGATATATATAATATGGATCAGATTAAAAACTTTCAAAAACAGGTTTGGGAAACGGTTCCCATGTTTACCTGTTAGTTTAGGAAGAATCACCTTCTCCACAATGGTAGGTAGCAGAGCAACGTCTACATCATCTTTTTCTTGCTCTCGTTCTTCACAACCATAAAATAGCAAAGATTCAAACCACAACATGTTCTCAAAGTCACGACATTTTGCCTGTAACATATTAAAAATGTTCTTCAAACATTTTAAGTAATGGCTATTTCTGCCTTCAGCCATGTTAAAAGAAATAGAAACTTGATTTGACTTTGGTTGTAAACAAGTAAGAACTACCAAGTATAGGAAACATCTGTCTCCAGATGAGCACAGAAGAACCAGAGAGAGCACAGGGCCAATCCCTGAAAGAAAACACTGATGAGGTGTGTGCCTGGTCCAGAGCAGGGTGGGGGAAAGTACAGTAGTCTTGCCAAGTTGAAGAGACAGAAATGGGAGTTCAAGAGCTGGGAATGTAGATTAGTGGTAGAGCGCTTGCATAGCATGCATGAAGCCCTGGGTTCAATTCCTCAGTACCACATAAACAGAAAAAGCTGGAAGTGGCTCTGTGGCTCAAATAGTAGAGTACTAATCTTGAGCAAAAAGAAGCTCAGGGACAGTGCCCAGACCCTGAGTTTAAGCATCAGGACTGGCAAAAAAAAAGAAAAAAAAAAGAGAGAGAGAGTTTAAGGAGGCTAAGGCAGCTAGAAGCTGTGGAACAGAGGAAGGAGCTATAGGAAAAGAAAAAAAAAAAAGACCTCCAAATGCAACTACGCTTCTGATGGGCATCTTCAGAGACATACTTGCATTGAACCTCCACCAAATCTAGCAAAGAGTAGCAGGAGTCCTGAGCTAAATGGCTCCCAGAGCTTATAATTGTCTCATTTATTTCCAGAATTCATCCTAAGTAATCTTTCCTTATACTTACATATTTGACCTGGCCATTACCAATCCCTTATGTAAGTAATTTCCAAGACCTACCATAAACACCATCACTAGTTCTAAAATAGTCAGTTCTACCCTTCTCCCATATATGATCCCAATGGAGCCTATTTAAGTCCATTTGTCGGGGCTGGGAAGATAACTCAGTGGTAGAGTGCTTGACTCGCATGCATGAGGCCCTGGGTTCGATTCCTTAACACCACATAAGCAGAAAAGCAGGATGTGGCGCTGTGGCTCAAGTGGTACAGTGCTAGCCTTGAGCTGAAGAGCTGAGGGACAGCGCCCAGGCCCAGAGTTCAGGCCCCACAATTGACCAAAAAAAAAAAAAGTGGCATTTGTCTCTCCCTCTTAACTTCGGTTACCACTGGCTTAGTTCAAATTTTCATTCATACTTGCCCCATTGTGTTTTCCCTTAGGTTCTAGGTTTCCCTAGGATCCAAGGACTAACTTGTCATTATTCTTGTTCATTAGTCTAGTATCACTACATGTAACTTAAGCTTAAAAAAAAGCTTCTGGGGGCTGGGAAGGTGGCTCAGTGGTAGAGCGCTTGCCTTGCAAGCCTGAGGCCCTGGGTTCGATTCCTCAGCACCACATAAGCATAAAGATAAAAGCCGGAAGTGGTGCTGTGGCTCAAGTGGTAGAGTGCTAGCCTTGAGCTGAAGAGCTGAGGGGCAGTGCTCAGGCCCAGAGTTCAGGCCCCACGAGTGGACCAAAAAAAATAAATAAATAAAAATAAAAAAAAGCTTCTGAGGAAAGGATGAAACTAAAGACTATTACCAAATATAGTCACTTCAAATTAATTACAGCCTGTCTCCCTTAAAAAATACTTCAGCTATCGAGGTTGAAAGAGAATGATGAAAAAGGTGGTATCAAGATGAATTGTACTTGTACACTGACATGACGAACAGTAATCTTTTAAACAACTACTTAAAGATAATAATTTTTTTAAATTACTTAACTCTACATATAAATCCATGAGAGTAAACATATCCAGACACAAGACTATATTGCTTTCAGTGATGACAACCCACCTCAAGAGGAGTCCAAGTGAGGAGCTGAAGTCTAATGAGTGGATTGAACAACTTTGGCAAACAAAGACCAATGTAAGCATCCTTGTAGGACATGTAGTATTTTGAACGCCATGCTTCAAATTGTGATTTAATACAGTCAATTGAGTAGAAACTCTCAAGGACATCTTCAAAGATCTTGCTGGACTCTTTTGAAATGCGATCTAAGACAAAACCCCAGAGAACCATGGTTAGTATGAAGTAGAAAAAAAAAAAACTTCCCACATTTCCATTATTTACTTTGAGGTTTGAATATCAACAAGGTAATCTCACTAACAAAGGACTAGCTTACTAATTAGTTTGAATAAAAGATAAACATAAGAAGTTTCAATTTGTTGAGGTAATCTTTGTTTTTCAAGATCTTTATAGGTTTAACATTTTTTTCAATATATGTAATTTTCAATTACCAAGGTTTTGTTACATAATACATATCCTTCAACACCACAGCTCAAATGTCACTACACAATTGCATCATGTCTTTCAACACTATTATAGTAACTGCCAGTAATTATACTAACTGCTAGTCAAATGCCAGGTGACTAGATGCTAAGAACCTGTAAGTGAAAGATTCTTTTGGAGTAAGTTATGTGATGCCCTAGATACCTTGATAAAAAATATTTTCTGTGGAGAGATAAAAATCTCAACAACTTCAACTGCAAGAACAATCTTAATCCTCCTAATACTTGGGCAATCTTTTAACACTTGCCCTGTGATTATTATGCAGTAGAAACAGCATTCAGAATGAAAGAGGAAAATGAGTAGATGAGGGAGGAGGTAGAGGGGAGAGAGAAGAGAAGATGTAGCAATAGTAGTGGTAGTAGTAGTAGTTACTGACTCTAATCAAACCTTCAGAATAAATTGTCTTGAAGAAAAGTACTTAAGCAAAACAAAATAATTAGATAAGCATGGTGGCTCATGCCTGTAATCTTTGCTTCATGGGAACTGGAGATCAGGATAATCAAAATTCTAGGCCAGAAAGTGAGGCCTCCATTGCATCAGCAGGGCATCGTGGCTTATGTCTGTCATACCATCTACACAGGGGGCATAGAGAAAAGAATCGTAGTCCAGGCCGGTCCACACAAAAACTTGAGATCCAATCCCTAATATCCTAAAGCAAAAAAGGACTGGGTGCATGATTTAAGTAGTAGAGCACCTGTCCAACAAGCACCAAGCCTGCTCAAACTCCAATGCTAAAGAAAAGAAAAATGGAATAACAAGTTAAACGATATGATCAGGAAAAATATAAATCAGAATATAGGATACTCCTTTAAAAGTGTATGTGTCTCTTACGAAGTATAGACTTAATCAAAAAAACAAAAATAATAGGGAGCCAGGTGCAGATAGCTCATGCCTATAATCCTAGTCACTCAGGAGGCTGAAATATGAGAGTCATAGTCCAAAGCCAGTCAAGGCAGACAAAGAGACTCTTCTCCAGTTCACCACCACAAAGCTGGAAGTACAGCTGTAACTTAAGTGGTAGAGTACCAGCCCTTGAGCTAAAAAATCTAAGGGACAGTGTCCAAGCCCTGAGTTCAAGCTGAGGTGTGAACAAAAAATAAAAAATTTAATAATAGGCCGGGCGCTGGTGGCTCAGGCCTGTAATCCTAGCTACTCAGGAGGCTGAGATCTGAGGATCGCGGTTCAAAGCCAGCCTGGGCAGGAGCGACCATGAGACTCCTATCTCCAATAAACCACCAGAAAACCAGAAGTGATGCTGTAGCTCAAGTGGTAGAGCGCTAGCCTTGAGCTGAAGAGCTGAAGGACAGCGCCCAGGCCCAGAGTTCAAGCCCCACAGCCGACCAAAAAAAAAAAATTAATAATAATAGGTGTGAATATAAAATACATATAAGTAGTCATGTATTCTATATTAAAAGCTGAAACCAAATAAACCTTGGGTAGAAGCCAAGTTTGGAAAATTCTAAACGTTTCATGATAAAACCAAAAGGAAAAAAAAAATATAAAACTCAGCCAACACAGAAACCAAATTGATGAGTGCTATTTCCAAATAAAAGCCTAACCTTTCTCCAGATTGAAATTAGTAATATCTGTAGACGTTTCTTCATCATCACTGGAAAGGCCTTCAAGGTGATCTGCCATCTTCCCGGTTTGCTCTCTGGCTTGTCTTCGACGAGTTCTTGAGAACAAATCCAATTCTCAAGTTAGATAATAAAAGCCACTGTTCCATTCCCTAATGAAGCCACAAAAGCATCTGAGAACTACCTCCTGGCCTCTCGCTCTGCAATCCGACGTTTTGCATGCTCTTGATACAGTGCCCGATCTCGCCCAAAGGAATCAAGATTTGGTGCCATCAGAGCTTTATCTGTAAAATAACAACAGTTAAAATTAAAAGCCTTCCTTCAACAACCCTGAGGAAAGAGTTTGCACAGAACAAGCCATTATGATAGACTGCTTGCTAATCTCAGCAGGTTGATTCTGCAATAAGTGGGAAATCGGACAGGTTTTTAGTTCGGATAAAAATCTTAGCATTATTCTGGACTCCCATAAAAATAAGTAGAAAAATTTTAAGAGTCCAACAACCCTACAAAAATGCAACTAACTGGGCTACTATTACATCTAAATAAATGACTAGCTTATGCTCTCATGATGACCAAATTAAAATTCTAAATTACCTGTGTAAAAGGAAAATAGATTACATTTTTAAGAGAGAAGAACTTAAGACATCACATATAGAATAACATGAAATGACAACAAAGAAACAGGAAGAAAGACTAAGAATAACGTTTTGTTCTGCTTTGTAGGAATTTATGTATTATCAACTATTCTTAGAACTTGGCAACATTGCAAACTGAAAATCTTGAGTAGCTAACCACACCTCTCATACCCTATTTCTTTCACAGCACAATAACCTGGTCTTTCTTTATTTCCACCTGTTTTCCATCTCCTTTATCTATTCTTTTGGAAACTAGGGGAATTTTCTGGCTTTGATTTTCCTATTTAAACTTGTATATCAAATACCATATTTTCAGTTTCCACAAAGTGGTCATGTTTTTACAATATTCCTCCTTTATGGCATCCTTATACTTGTGTTCTGTATGAAGATACTATTATTATCTCCCTGAGGCTGTCATTTAGCTGTAGTTTTCTTACATTGTCTCTTTTCTCAGTTCCTTTTGTCCCATTGCTGATGCTGGCCATCTAGTAAAGGTTAATTTCCTGTTTACATACAAGAGCAAAAATGGAAGCCCTGTATACACAGGCAGGAGTTGTCTAAAAGAAACATTATTTCTTCTAGAGGGATGGTTTGAGTTGTAGAGTGCCTGCCTAGAAACATGAGGCCCTGAGGTCAAATCACAGTACTATTTCCCCAACCCACAAAAATATTCATCTCTATCAGATTACCTAGTAAAATCCTAACTCTTTTACTGGGATCTCCAACAAGTTAGGGCCTCAACATCTTTAATTGGGGACCTGATATTCTTTGCCAGAAAATAACCCAGGGAATTGGAGATAGCAAAATGAAAAGCAGCCACTTAAGGCTACTAATATTTTTTCCAACCTAATAGATTCATCACCATAATCAGCAACAGGAAAAACAAAACTAAAAATCAGCTCTCCATTTCACTGATTCCCAACATTCTAGACCTTAACTATTTTTAAAAGGTGACTTTTTTAAGGTTTTTAAAAACTCTCATTTTAGAATAGCTCATTTAGAAAGGATGAATGTTCCAGAGTTCACTAGCTAGGAAAGACAATATCAATCATAAGTAGCAAGTGTCCTTCATTTCTGTAAGAAATATGCACAGTAAATGCAGGTAAGTGCTTCTAAGTCAATTGCTAAGTATTCTTTTTTTGTTTTAGTTTTTTTATTATTATCTTTAAGTAGTTGTACAAAAAAGTTCCCATTCCACAAAACAGTATGTATTCTTTCTTATTGAAAGAATGATTAATCAATTGATTCTTCAATTTCCCTTGTACTTGTCCTCAAATCTGTTGCAATTAGTGTCTATTTGTCCCAGGAAGTATTTTTCACTTTTCTACAATCTTTCTATTCTTTCCAAATTTCAGTCTAATTAACATGCATCATTTTAACTCTTACTTCAAGTTCCACAATGTGAAAAGCAGATGATAGATAAGAGAAGTTACCTAAGTGAGATGCGCAGCTCACACAAACCATTTAACTTAAAAGAAAAGTATTTCCCTTCATTATATAGCGGTTACCTGTAATCTGCCCCAGAAATCTGGTTCTGTCTGGATCAAAAGTGGTCTGGGAGGGATGCATTAGTCATTTAGGTGTCCAATGCCAGTAATTCTATTTGAACTTGTACAGCAAAAACAGGTCAAGACCATTTATATGGCTCAGCATTGCTAAGTCTGCCTGCATTTGGCGAGCCTGCCTCAGCAATGCAGGCCATATGACGGCCTCTTTCTGCTTCTCCAAAACCCATCAGACACAAGGCAGGATGCTTTCTCAGGGACCTAGACTCTGACTGAAGGGCACCTTGTATGGCAAAGCAGTGTGCTAGGAGTACCATTCAGCTCTTTTGGGCTTGAACCACATGGTATGGTGGTTTAACATGCAGATTCCTGGACATGGAAGACCAGTAAGCACCTCTAAGGACAAGACCAGAAAATCTACATTTTAAATTAGTATATCTCAGGGTAGCACATTTGAGACTGCTAACCCAGGAGCAAAGAAATGACAAAAGAAAACACGAGGAACCCACATTAGAAAAGTCCCCAGTAAAGCCCAAGAATGTGGAAGGCCATAGAAAAAAATTAAACTAAGAGCTTTATAAAAGCAACTAGTTAAAGAATCTCAGCTAAACTAACTTGAAGAGTTTTTAAATAATTTTTATTTTTTATAATACTTGTCATGTAGGACTCTAAATTTAATTTCTATACTTTTACACAAAATTACAAGAGCTGCAGGCATTCACTGACTTTAAAAAACACAAATACAAACAAGAATGTTAAAAAAAAAAAACACAACACCTTGACTTTGGCTTTATCCCGAAGGGTTAGTAAACTCCTGTAATCTGAGGTTATTACTGGCTACATAATACTTCTTTCATCACCCTCCCCATAAATCTTTCCAGTCTCTAAATTCAAAATCTTTTATCGTGATTGAAAGCATCACTTGTACCTGGGTTATGAACACAATGAAATGATAGGAAAAAATCAGCTAGAGCCAAGCAGATAGTAATTTTAAGATGAAACACTGATAAGATATTCTATGCTGTACAAAAGAATGAAAAAAATATGTGCAAAGGAGAGTAAGACTGAGAAGAGCACTGGTGCATATTTTTAGCTCCTCTGTGAAGCCACATTTTTTTATCACAATTCAAATACATGCTGTTATAGTCTGTAGCTCTACCTGACACAACAAGGAGACTTGTTTAAAAAAAAAAAAAGTTCCCTGAGATTTCTAATTTTCAATTAGACTGCACTAAGTAAACAAGGTTGTTTAATGAAAAATAAAAACCTTCAAGATGGACTGACTTGAATGGCTTGAAAACTCCGAAGATTCATCTTTAATATCATCTTGTCGTCTTTGGACAAGGCGAGAAGCTCGCTGTTTGTACAGCTGATGTATTGCTGATTCAAGTTCATTAATCAGTGGCACCTGTAAAAATACAACACACTCCGTAACACCAAACTCCTTAGGTGCTTTTTATTTGAGGGTTCCATATTATTTCCGGATTTCTGTAAAAGCCCCCTCTCTATGGGCAAAATAATCATGAATTCCTAACAGAACATGAGAGCAGTTCAGTTCTGCAATGAATAGGAAGCATCACTCTTCTTCAAATCCACATACAGAGCTACTATGTCTATTGCCTAGTTGTTGGAGCAAAGGTTTCGTTAAGAAATTTAATACGTAAGTATTAAGATAGCAAGTAAAGAAATGCCGAAAATTTTAGTGCTTTATCTTTAGAGAATATTTAAGTAACTTGTAAATCTTACAAATGCATGTTTTTAATTTTCCAGCAACATGATCTACAAAAACCATTATCACTATTCAATGCCAAGCAATCAACCAACCCACAACAGCTAAGAACAAGAGTCTGCTACCTGTCCAGCTTTGGACATTTAAAGTGATCTGCCATCGAGATATACCAAGTAGCCTATAACAATTTATTATATAATTTTGCACCTTAATTATGTATTTTCTATGTAGACCAACTGAGGTATAGGGCTAAAAAAGTTCTATCTATCACTAACCTACCAGATATCAATACATCTCTAACTTAGCAAGTTCTTCTCTTCCTATATCAAATGCTTAATTTTTTTCCATATTGTAAATTTTACTGCAAATTCTTTTATTGTAAAGTAAAAATATACTTGATTCATACAGAATACAAAAGTTTATAGAACAAGATCCAATGTTTTTTAAAAAGCAGAAAGCTTAGTTTATAAAGATTATAACCAAATGCTATGAAACTTTCACAAACACTAACAACCACTAAACATACCTGAGGAAACCAGAAATTCTAGTTTCCCGATGGTTAGTGCAAAGGAAAACACATTATTTAGAGTTTGGGAACACTGGCACCAAGTGTTATAGCAGCTTCCTGAACTGAACAGACTGCAAACGGAAATAAAAAAAAAAAAAAAGGCAGGTGGAATACAAAGATGTCTATAATAAAATCAATTTTACCTATACGTGTATGATTCCATTGCAAAAGTGGCAAATGTTCACAGAAAGGTTGAAATAATGGAGTCATTTTGTTTTTCTTTGCCACACCATGGGCAACAATGTCCCCAAATCTGCCATAGTTATCCTAAACAACTCAGTCTAGAGACTCTACTATTCAATTTTAATGTAATCTGATTTTCTTTAAAGCAATTACTGCCCTAGGGTGACCATTTCTCCATCTCCCACCTTTTCCCGTACTCTTTTCTTTAAGCCAGACAGACTAAAGACAAACAGATCTAAGATGCATTCTTTCAGTCTTGGACATTTACATTTCTCTAATTCTAAGAGCGACACAGTTGAGCTGGCATCAGAGAGAATTTTAATTATCCAATGTGTAGTTAAGATTCTGGTCATGCAATTATTCTTTTTAGTTAGTTGGGTTGCTTTTTAACAAAGCCTAGAGAAAAGTTCAAAGAAATATTTTTTTTTTTTTTTTTTTTTTTTGGTCGGTCGTGGGGCTTGAACTCTGGGCCTGGGCGCTGTCCCTCAGCTCTTCAGCTCAAGGTGAGCGCTCTACCACTTGAGCTACAGCGCCACTTCCGGTTTTCTTTTATTGGAGATAGGAGTCTCACAGTCTCTCTTGCCCGGGCTGGCTTTGAACCATGATCCTCAGATCTCAGCCTCCTGAGTAGCTAGGATTACAGGCGTGAGCCACCAGCGCCCGGCTTCAAAGAAATATTTCAAACTCATTTTTAACTCTCACTGAAGTACCTGGCAATAGTGACTTATTTCAAGAGTCTGCACCACGACAAATTATTTTACCCTTTCCAAACTCAAAACTATCAATATAATTATTACGTTTGGGCCAAATCTCAGGTAAAGAACACCAGAAAGATGACAAGAGAAACAAAACAAATTCTTAACAAGTAATTTAAAACCTAAATTTAACCATTTCTAAGAAAAGAGAAGTCTGAAAGAGTAGTTTTTTAGTATAGCAACAAAATCAAATATTCAAATCTATTCAATTGTTTCTAAATACTTTCTTATTCCATATATTTTTAAGATGACTGGATCAGTCCTCAGCACATCCTTAACACAATTTAATGCATATGAAGATGTTAAAATAAAACATCTTTTAAACACATTATTATCTACCCTTTTAATTAAAATGTAATCACTACAGATCTCCACGAATAGTCATGATTAGCACAATCATGACTTGTCTAGAAACAGGATAATCAAGGAGAGATAAAGCACACTACTAATTCAGCACTGGAAACTAAGTGTCCTATCCTTGTTTTTAATTCAAGAATGATATGGTCTAGCTTACTATATTGTCAATTATTTTTTAGCATTGTGTATACAGTTTGGAGTATCTATGTTTATTCAAGTAAATTCCAAAGCAAAAGCCAAGATACTTCAAAAGCAGCAATTCCTAGGAACAAATCTCACAAAGTATCATTTTGGACCAAGATCCTTTCTCTAGCCAGCTCTGACACATACCTCCCACTTCCAGTCCTGACTCCAGCCCCTGCCCTGAGAACACAGTCAAACTCATTCTTTCCTCCCAACTCCCCAGCAACTGTTCCGCCACAAGGAATGTCATAGCTTAGACTGCAGTTGCCTTTCCAGAAACCAGGCAATAGAATAAAACATCGATAAATACAACAAAACATTGATAAATACAAAGGAGAGGAAAGGGTAACATTGTCATCCAGCATGCAACCACACACTGACTGGAAAACCATCAAAATCCACTAGAAAGACAAGTTCTTTTACTACCATTTAGTTTTACAATACCTAACAATCGGCAGAGACAATCTAAAGTTAAAATACCCATTTGACCATACTGTAAGTTTGTAGTTTCTATGCTAATCCTAGTCAATGATAAGAGGAAATGTGCCTTCTGATCCAAAGTTAAATGGTAAGCCATTTAAGGACCATTATTTTTAATTTTTTTAAAGCCTGTGGAGTCCACAATGCTTATAAGCCTAGTGCAAATAGTACATTTATCCTAAAGAAACATCAACTGAGAAATCATCTGAGAAGTTAGCTGCATGCAGCTAATTTTTAAAAATGTAAACAAATGGTAAATAGAATGCAAAAAAGTGCTAATTATGATACTAAATAATGAATTTGAAAGAAATGAGACCTCAAAAGAAATGCTTAATAGTTTCTGAGATGAATAAAGACACATGGCTTATTTAAATGAAAATGAAGAACAATGGCAATCAAGTACTTTGGGCAAAAACAAAAACTACTGAAATCTAACTATGCATTTATTACACTAACAATCATATATTTAGACTTGTAGGAATAGTTTAAAATTAAGCTTACAACTGAAGTATAAAAATGAATATTTCTATCGTGAGTCTCATATTAGCAATTCAGCAAAGGCCTATAAATCTACCATTATATTGAAATTAAGACTTGCCAAAGTCTCATTAGAATGTCCCCTGAAGTACTCTCATTTTCTGTTTTCAATAGAACTGTACTACCCCAAGAAAGAATGCCACTAATGAAGCAAAGAAAATGAAGCATTTTTCACCACTTCTAAGGTTGAATTCATAGATATTGAGAATTACAGAATGGTCTACACAAGGCCCGCTAGACCTCCTCATTATTGCCTTATTCAAAGAGATTAATATTTTTGCATTCTTACCTTTTCACTGAAACACTCAAGCAAGTCTTGGACATACCCTCGCATTTCTTGCAAAAATTTATACCGTTCACCAATACCCCCAGAAGACCCTTCTAATCTTTCAATAGCCCTCGTAGAGTCCACTCGGCTTTGCAGGTGTTTCTCATGCTGCTGTCGATTTGTTTTGTGCAATTCTTTCATGGAATCCAACCTTAAGAACACAAAAGGATAAATATAACATTTACATCCAAAAGTCTATGCTGTCGGGACTCTTGCAATTATTATTATAATGCATTTAGTTCCACTGTTAGAACATAAAGACACTTGGAATGGCATCTTTTCATCTGCACTGCTCTTTCTCAAAAAAAAAAAGAGGCAGTTTTCAGACTTAATATGCAGTTATTTGGTGTGCTAGCCAAAATTGTACTGTCTTGCTTTTCCCCCCATATCTTGACTACACTTTTGGAGTCCAAGAGGTGCAAATTCAAACTGTCTTCAACATGACCATGGAGTGGCATTTTTTTTCCTAAACTTTCGAGGCTTCCATAGAAGTAATCCAAGAAGAAAGGTGATGGCATCTTCTGTTTAGCTCTGGAAGGCGGGCCAGTGAATCTTCTTTGCCGATATTCTGTATCTGCTACCCCAGACTACAAGTTGCCTGAGGGAACAGAAAGCTAGACAGGTCTTTAAGAAGTTGATCTGCCCTACCTGTCTTTAAGCTGTTTCTTTACCAAATCAATAGTAACGGGAGTCATCTCATTACTGGGAGTTTTGAAAGGGACTGTGTTATCTGATTTTTGAGATTTAGCATCTGATGATCCATAAGTCGTATAACTATATGGTATGCCATAGGATGAACCATAAGGCATTGTCTGGTACGTGTTCTGGTAGTACATATTCACTTCTGTGGGCTGACTTGCTTGAACCTAGAAAAAAATGGATATATAGAAAACAAATGGGTGAACTTTTAAAAAGAACAAAACATCATTAGGGGTAATGATAAAAACAATAACCATTTCTCAAATACTATGTAATTAAAATTAGTAATGGTACAATTCTTAGAAGACAACTAAAAGTAAGATTAGAAGAACGTGATTTGATGGAATCACTAAATTCTAAATTTCTAATAAGTTTCGGTTCAGAAGTAGAAGGGACATAAAAATAATCCTGAGCCATCATTTTATCAGTGGAAGAGGCTAAGGAGAGTTTGCCAAGGTCAGAGAATGGACAATCTACAGATTACAACTTAAGCATCCTGATATCTAGTCCAAGACTTTTCTTATACTGTTTTTTTGGTTTTGTTTTCTCTCTCTTCTCTCTCTTGTTTTGCTGGTCCTGGAGCTTGAACTCACGGCCTGGGCACTGTCCCTGAGCCTCTTTGTGCTCAAGGCTAGTGCTCAACCACCTGAGCCACAGCGCCACTTACAGCTTTTTCTGAGTAACTTATTGGAGATAAGAGTCTTATGGACTTTTCTGCCTGGGCTGGCTTTGAACCCTGATACTCAGATCTCAGCCTCCAGAGTAGCTAGGTATTACAGGTGTGAACCACTAGTGCTTGGCTATATTACTTTCTTAACACCATCCAAACACATGCAAATTCTGGCTTAAAACACTATTAATATAAAAAAGAACAATTTTTTAAAGTGTTCACTATATAATTTTATTCACTATCTTCTATAAAAAAATTGTTCTTAGTATTTGGGGAGTACTTTTCATTTTTCTAAGATTGTATGTTCCTACAAAACCCATTTTCTTCAAAATAAATTTTGTCAGAAAAAAATAAGGTATCTAGAAAAGAATATATTCATCTAAAGCAGTGGTTCTCATATTTTACTGTGTATCATAATCACCTACAGGGCTTCTTCATCAGATTGACAGGCACAATGGTTAGAGTTTCTGACGCTAACGTTCACAGGTGTGACTGATGCCCCTAGCTAATGGACTACTAATCTAAGAAATTGAAAATTCTCTCATTTTTCTGACTGTAAAAGCAAGCTAATTTAAAATGGCTCATGTAGTTTTCTGGACTATGCTATTTGGAGGAATGACAAACATTCAATATGAACTAAGTTTTTAACAAGAGGACAAAAAGCCTTTTAACCCTTTTTTTGTTTTTTTTTTTTTGCCAGTCATGGGGCTTCAATTCAGGGCATGGGCACTGTCCCTGAGCTTCTTTTCGCTCATGACTAACATTATACACCACTTGAGCCACAGCGCTACTTCCGGCTTTTTCTGTGTATGGGGTACTGAGGAATCAAACCCAGGGCTTTATGCATGCTAACCAAGCACTCTACCATTTAGCCACCTTCCCAGCCCTTAACCTATTTTTAAATATATAACTCTTTTTACCTGAGGAATATTAATTCCTTTTCTTATCTGCTCCTGTTCCCAGCGGCTGAGCTCTTCATCTTGTTCTCCAGTGACTAAAGCATCATCATCACTCCCCTCAATCCCTGAGCCAGGAGCACACAGGAAATTAATTATGTAATACCCAAATAGCAGAAGGGAAGAGATACTATCCTATTCACAAGAATTAAGCTATTATTATTATTATTATTTCTATTTGTAACTCAGTCTGACCAAAATATCTACTACGGTATCTCTCATTCAATACTGCTGACATTGTCTGCCATAATCACAATACACCTGGGTAGCTAATTGTTAAAATATTAGATTGGATTATTAATTTCTGTAAGCTTGATATCAGCCCAACAAAGTGAAGAACAAAACCACCTGTCTCTTATAAATATTAATACACACACACACATACATGCAGAGTAATACAATTCTAGCCACAAGTGTTTAAATAGTATCACAATTACACTATAGTTTTCAAAATTTTCAAGTAACAAATCAAATCGCAATTAAAAGCAATGCAATGGTACAGTGGGATTACTACTATCCAGCAATATCAAGTTACCTATTTCCTCGGCAATTTTTTGTCTTTGTGACTTTTCTTTCACAGAAAAAACTATACGGCGTTTCTCATCATCATCTTCATCATCGCTGGCATCATTCTCATCTTCTCGGACAAGACGGCTTTTACCTGACTCATTATCATGAGGAGTGAAATCCCCTAGTTCCCGGGCCATTTGACGCTTTTTTCTTGCAGCATGTATAAACGCTGCATCTGGAATTTCTCCTGTAAACAAATGATTAATTATAAAATATGACAATACTATGTGTATAAAGTTGTTTTTCAGAACATATGAATAACATAACCTAATATAGGCTTGTTACAGTAATAGTTTTTTTTTTTTTTTTTTTGCTGGTATTAAATGTCATTTGGAGGAGGTTTGTTTTTTTTTTTTCATCAGTCATGGGACTTGAACTCAGTCAGGGTCTGGGCACTGTCCATGAGCATTTGTGCTCTAAGCTAATGCTCTACCACTTTTGAGTCACAGCTCCACTTCGAGTTTTCTGGTTGAGACAAGAGTCTCACAGACTTGCCTGCCTAGACTGGTTTTGAATCATGATCCTAAAATCTCACCTCCTGAATAGTTAGGATTATGGGCCCTAGCCATGGGCACCCAGATTGTTACTTGGTCTTTAACTCAGGACCTGGACACTGTCCCTGAGCTTTTGTGCTCAAGTCTAACACTTTACCACTTGAGCCATAGCTCCATTTCTGGGTTTTTTTGGTGGTTCACTGGAAGTACAGTTTCATGGACTTTCCTGCCCGGGCTGGCTATGAACTGCTATTCTCAGATCTCGGTCTACTGAGAACCAGGACTATCATGCCCACCAGCACCCAGCCACAGTAATGTAGTAATGTTCACTACTGGTACCTTGTCCCAAACCTTATCTATAATCACTTGATTTTTTTTTCATTTTAAAAATATAGATGGGCAGGAAACCAAAGCACTTTTATTAGTTTTATATTTTTAAGAAATAAAAATAATTAAGTATTTGTAAACTGGAAAACTGATATATAAAAATGGTACCCACAATCTCATGGCTCCAAATAAGTACTTGATTTATAGTGCATTTCTCTTACAAGCATTTTTTATAGTTCACATGTAAGTATACTGAATATGTACTTTTGTGGCTAATTGCTTTTTATATTAATCCATTAAGTTTTTCTCCATGTTCTATACACATAATTTTTAAGGATTTAGCAGTCTGCACTAAACAGATAAAAGCATAATCAACCATATAATCAAAGTAATTGACTTCTTACCTACAGCAAGAATTAATCCTTTGCTATTGATCTAACTGCTATTGTAACACTAAGTAAATATTATGTAATTTATGAAGTATTTCTCTTCCTGGGAGATTTTTCCCCCCTTTTACCTTCTGCAATGGTATTGCAATTAAGCCATGATATGGAATTACAAAATCAAGGGTAGGAGCATCTAGAAATCTATTCCTATTGTAAAATGACTTTCTATAAGGACTATAACAATTTGAAAGCCACTAGGGAGGTATGTATATAATTTGTAGCAAGTTCCTATTCCAAAGTAGGCATTTCTAAATGTTACATTGATACTTCTTTTACATGTAACTTGGCTATTAAATGCTCAATGTTTTCTAATGAAATACATAAAAATATTTTAGGATCAATTAACATTTACTGAAGGTTATTTGCTTTAATCACACAATTGCCTGTCTATAAATAAAGCCTGTCTTAAGAAAGCTAAAAAACATCTACTTTTCACATTTTCTATATTTGCAAGAAGAAACACCCTATCTTCAAAGATGTCATAATACAAAGGATTACCTAGTCAATGTTTTACTGAATAATCACTTTTAAAGACAGCCCATCCTCTGGGCACCAGTGAGTTATACATGTAATCCTAGATATTTGGGAGACTAATGTCAGAAGGATCGGGGTTCAGGGCCAGCCCTGGCAAAACAAAGATTGTGAGAATCCTCCCCATTCCTCAACCAAGAAGTCGATGCAGCAGCAAACACCTATCATCCTAGATAGGTAGGAGGCTGAGACAAAAGATCGAAGTTCCAGGTAAGCCTAAGCAGAAAAGCAGAAAGCTGGGTATGATAGCATGAGCCTATCAAACCACCAAAAGGCGAAGTCTAAAGCAGGAAAGGAAAGAAGACTTAATCTTTTTTTTTTTTTTGGGTCCGGTTATGGGGCCTGAACTCTGGGCCTGGGCACTGTCCCTCAGCTCTTCAGCTCAAGGCTAGCGCTCTACCACTTGAGCCACAGCGCCACTTCCGGCTTTTTTCTTTTTACTTATATGTGCTGAGGAATTGAACCCAGGGCCTCAGGCATGCAAGGCAAGCGCTCTACCACTGAGCCACCTTCCCAGCCCCAGAAGACTTAATCTTAAAAATAACTAATGCATTATCTGTCTTTAGGAGGGTAAGGAGGTACACAGTAATGAAGAGACACAGGGTGAACAAATGCAGCAGTGGTACCCACTAGACACTATGTTGAAAATGAACTACATAACTTGTGGGTAGGGACAGGAAAAAAAAGCTGGGAGAGAGTAAGGGAAGGGCTAACATTGTCCAAAATGAAATATATACTCATTACCTGACTTATATAACTGTAAACGCTGTGCACATCACCCTTATAATAACAGTATTTTAAAATATCGAAACAAAAAACAAAAAACTACGAACAGGATGGAAGCTCAAGTTCAGCAATAGTGACTGCCATGTGAGGCCCTGGGTTCAAACCCCAGTACTGGGGCTGGGAAGGTGGGTCAGTGGTAGAGTGCTTGCCTTGCATGCCTGAGGCCTTGGGTTCAATTCCTCAGCACCTCATAAGCAGAAAAAGCGGGAAGTGGCATTGTGGCTCAAGTGGCAGAGTGCTAGCTAGCCTTGAGCTGGAGAGCTGAGGGACAGCGCCCAGGCCCAGAGTTTAGGCCCCACGACCGACAGAAAAACAGTACTGCCAAAAAGGTAACCCATCTTTGAGGGCTTAATTTAATTCTGAGAAATGCTTGCAGGTACACACCTGGACGAAGAACATTCAAAGAAGATAATGCATTTGAAAATGCCCCGCCAGCCTTGGGCTTTTCTTCCTCCTTCTCACTCTCCATATCCATTTCATCTTCCCCATGCTCACTGATGAGAACTCCATCTTCTTGACTTGCATCCTTAATGCGCCCTGCTTTGTCCAGAGGCTGATCATCTGAATTTGTAAAAAAAAAAAAAAAAAAAAAAGGTAATTAAAATAAACTCAAACTTGGCTGCTTCTTTCAAAATACGGCAAAAGCATATATTAATTCTATCAATTTTCCTTTGGAATGTTTCTCAAAGATCTTTTTCTGTCTTTTTCTTCTCCTGCACTCAGTAATAACTTTTAACTCACTCACAATTTCCCAGAGTAAGAAAAGACTCAGTCTTGCTCAAGTGAGACCTTTATAGCCCAATATTAATGGATTAAAAATGGCCCTAAAGTTTAAATTGCTTTAGACCTCCAATCTCTCCCCATTCCAATCCATGCTTCATGTTAACACTAAGTGGAAGTTTCATTTTGGCAGTACCAACTCTAAACATACTAAATATCCTTCACAATCTGCCAACAGTGTATCATGCATACTGAACCTTTAAACTACTTTGTTCAAAATTCATCTACTCTCCTGGCAAATGTACTTGCTCTTTCCCTAAACACTTTTGTCATTCTAATCTTTGATGACATGTAGTAGTTTCCTTCTATTTTCTGGAAGTTTAGCTATCAAAATCCAACTTGATACCCTGCTTATCTACAGAACAGTCCTCTTCTGAAAACAAAACTATGGTCACCCTTTGGACCAGTCATTGGATATTTTACTCAATACTGACGTTACATAGTCACATGATTTTGTCTCCACAAGTAAATTGTAGATAGAGCATTCTGGTTCATATTAAGCCTGTAAGAACCTAGAAATTAATTCTATTTTTAACTCTATAAAACCAAAGATTTCTTTCAATCAGTTGCCTAATAATTCAGACCTTAGCGTATTATAATGAGTCTACTTTCCTAAGGACAAAACAATTGCTTAAAAGTCTTAAACTCAGGGGCTAAGGGTATACAGGCCAGAGGTAGAGTGTCTGCCTCTAGCAAAAGGGGAGGGGGAGTGGGGAAGAGAGAAAGGGGGAAGAGAGAAATCTAGGAGAGAAAAGGGAGAAGGAGGCTGGTTGGTTTAATTTTTGGAGAGAGGGATATCAGTACAATGTATCTGTCTCATAAGGCTGATGAGTGCCAAAATGACCAACACAAATAGAAATAAAACCAAAGGGGTTGAAAACTCATCTTTATGAATCTATGTATCTTTTCAAACAGGAATATACCTGCCTCAGGTTAAAATGAGAAACTATCTCTGTATGGGAGCAGTGTATATACCAGCAGGAATCCAGCAGCAACACTCTGTGTCTTGAGAGGCATACAAAAGTATCTGAGCACTAACTAAACTGTATATACTGCTATTCAAAGTAGACACTTGAACCAATTCACAGTAACTTCTCAAATCACCGAGAAAGGTGTCATTTTATCATTTAAAGAATCGGATTAGTACTTACTGTCCGTTGATGAGTTCAGTTCTGTCTTAATCTTTGATTTTTCAAGATCTTCTTTGTATTCTTTCTTGAGCAACTTTACTATCTTTTTGCTGTAACTTGATTTCTTCACTTTGAAAACCTCTTCATTTTCTTAAAAAGAAAATTAAATGAAATCTGTAGCAACCATTCTCAGAATGGTTCCTTCTTTCTAATTCTACCATATGTACATATGTACTATATAAACAAATTCTACCATATGTACATATGTACTATATAAGCAGACATAACATTTACACACCATAACTTGAAGTTACTTTAAACTTACCATAGACTCAAGTTTGAGTTTTAACTTCATAAGTTAATACGCAATAGTGAAACTTCAAGATTTTTAAGGTATAACCTATGTAATTTCACAACAACTTACTGGTTGCCTTAAACCTTCCATCTCAGGAGGAAAAACACAATAACAAATTCACAATGTTTCTATTTAGCCCAGAGCCACTGATTCCACTTGCAATCCTAGCTATTTTGGAGGCTGACATCTTGGACTGCAGCTCAAAGCTGGCCTGCGCAGGAAAGTCCATGAGACTCTTGTCTTCAATTAACCACCAAAAAGCCAGAAGTGGAACTATGGCTCAAGTGGTAAAGCTCTTGCCTTGAAGTGATAAAACTAAGGAAGAATGCTAAGGCCCCGAGTTCCACACACACATACAAAAATCCAATTATTGAGGAATCTGAAAGGATATACTGAAAAATCATTGGTGTTGACAAGTCTGAGTAAGTCTACATCTATCAGCAACTGACAGTATTTCAAGACTTTTAGTGACTTTTCCATCCTCTTCCATTTTAAACTTTGAAAGTCAAGCGCATAGCCCGTCACTAAATAGTGCATGTGTCAAAGACAAAAACTGGTTTTACCCCTCTCAAACAAAATTAACTTGTAAAAGCCAAATATAAACTGCCTAACCTTATTAGACATAAAGAAGCATCTTAATTCAGAGATGCACAACTTCCTAATTTTTTTTTAACATGGGATTGGTTTACATACATTCAATTGGTCGGGAAGTAAACATATTTTAAAGCTCATTTGGTTGAGACCAGAAATCTCAATCTCCTGCAGTTGACTAGTCTGGCATGCTGCAGATTATAGAAACTGCCTCACCCAATTTCACCGTTCCAAATGCCAAGACCAAAGCAGACATTTGCTACCCCTATTTGCTTCTTTGGGAAAACAGCCTCGGGGAGCATAAGGAACTGTCCCAAGGTCACTTAGAAGCAGAGCTGCAAATCTAGACTTCTTGGCCAGACCAACTTCTCTCCTGTTCTCAAACCCAGCCTTTCCTGGTCAAGGATGCCAACGAGGCTCAGGCACCGTGGCCTGCAAGTCGGGCTCTGTGATTATGCCAGCAGACAGAACTCTCGCCGGGCACAGGTGGCTCACGCCTGTTAACCCTACCTACTCAGGAGGCTGCGATCTGAGGGTGGCCAGCCCTCAAAGCCAGCCCGAGGAATAACGTTCCTGAGACTTTCATCTCCAATGTTAACCACCAGAAAGCTGGAAGTGGACTTGTGGCTCAAGTGATATGAAAGCTCAGGGACTGCGTCCAGACCGAGTTCAAGCCTCGAGGCCGGCACCAAACATAAATTAAATAAATAAATACATTTCTCTCCAAAACATCCCAGCAGGAGGGAGGCAAGATAGGGAGCACTGAATTTCCACTTCAACCCAGAATGATCATGGAATAGCTCCAGCCCCAAGCCCGTAGAAAATGCACAAGACGGGGGTGGGGGGAGGGGGTGGAGGTAGGAGGAAGAAGAGGAAGAGGAGGAGGAGGGGGCGGAGGAGGGAGAAGGGGAGGAGGAGGAGGAGGAGGAAGAAGAAGAGGAAGCGGAGAAAGAGGCAGAGGAGGAGGAGGAGGCGGCGATTGTTAAGGCTGCCCATGCGGGCAGCGCGGGAACGCAACCTCAGTCGGAGCAGAAGGCCGGAGGCGGGGAAGGATCCGCCAGCGCCGGGGCGGGCAGGGGCCCATCGGTTCCGGGGTGGGAGCGCCCTCGCCGCGGAGGGGTCCTGGGGTGCGGGTGCGGGGCTTTCGGGCGCGGCGGTTACCTTCCTCCTCGTCCTGGAAGCTCAGCAGGCTGGCCCTGGGCACCTCTTTGTTCTCGCGAGGCCTCTTGCGCGGCTTCAGCCCGTTGCCAGGCTCCGAGCCCCCGGGGAAGCCTCCCCCGGCCTCAGCCCCGAGGCCAGGGGTGAGCGTGGAAGACGACGACGGCGGCGGCGGCGGCGGCGGCGGCCCCGGGCCCAGCAGCGAATCGCTCCCGGGGGCCCGGTCGCCACCTCCAGGGCCCGGGTCTTCGCCGGTAGCCGGCGGTGGCAGCAACGGTGGTGGCTCCTGCTCCTCCTCGCGCTCCCGCTCCTCCTCCTCCGAGTCGTTCCGCTTGCGCACGTTCACTCGCCGGGCTTTTCGGAACATCCCCGCGGCCCCGCACAGCGGCCTCACCCCAGATCCCGCACGGAGTCCCGGCAGCCCTGAGCACGCGACTGCGCACGCGCGCTCTCGGAGCTCAGGCCAGGTCGAATCTCCGCTCCACGCCCCCGCCCCTTCTTTCCGCCGCGCACCACCGAGAGCGCATGCGCCCGTGCTCACAAGCTCCCTCAATAGGTGGAGAGAGCGCGCCCTGCACCTGTTAAGTCAATTTTTGCATCGCTCTCTGTCGGCCAGGAGGACTATTGGCACCGAACGCTTGGGCTTCTAAGCTGGTCACAAAGAGGATCATAGAGATGGGAGGACAGAGTGTACCATGTCCTTTCCGAAGATCTGGCTGCATTACGTCTTCCGCACTTTCGCGCGGGGGGCAACCGAGCCAACCTCCCGCCAAGGACTGGGCTGGGCCGGAGCGGGGAGAGGCGGAGCCAGAAAGGGAAGCCTGGTGTGGAGGGAGAAAGTGTGTTGCCCTAAAACTACGACGTGAGGTGTCACTCGGGTGATTCTCAGTAACCCCATTGATACTTTGTATTCCTACGGCTTTGTGGCCCCCGGGCTGGGTCAGAGACGGTAGAAGCCTCGTTAATCTGGGGTGATGTCTCCCCTTCCTGCGCGCCCCCATTCCCTTGCTTAACCCCCCCCCCCCGTTCTGAGAAAAGTGCTTTAGTGTTTTGGAAATGATGACAAGTTTGCTAGCAATTTCTGTGACTTACTGTTCGCTGAAACTTAGTGAAGGGAAATGGGGGGCGGGGTTTGGACATGTTTTGACAGTTTTCAGGCTTGTGTCACAAAGGGACAATCTTATTTGTCAAGGCCTTAGGGTGATGGCCTATGAGGCTGAGCTCACAGGCTTTCTCCTTTGCATCGTCAGACTTCAAGCAAGTTTATCCTTCTGGCGTCTACTTGTGTTTGTGAATTCCTTTTCATGTTTCAAAATACAAAAAGCACTCAAAATAGTGAGAAAAGGACCCCTCCTGTGTGGCAGTTTTAACAGCTTCTCATAAAAGCAAACATTCCTGTTTTAATTTAATTACTTTTTTTATACAAGTGGTATGTAAACTGTTCCTTTAGTCTAACATGAATTGGAAAGTGTTCAGTATCCACCCTTTAAAGCCTTGTCTCACTTAACCAGTTCTTTTTTTTTTTTTTTTTTTTGGTCAATCTTGGGGCCTGAACTCGACCTGGGCTCTGTCCCTCAGCTAAGCTTCAGCTCAAGGCTAGCGCTCTACCACTTGAGCCACAACACCACTTCCAGCTTTTTCTGCTTACATGGTGCTGAGGAATAAAACCCAGGGCCTCATGCATGCAAGGCAAGCACTCCTTCCCAGCCCCTTAACCAGTTTTATAACATTTGATGTTCGGATTATTTCTGCTCTCTGTGAATGCTAGGGAAAAAAAGGATATCTCAAACTGTGAGGTTTTGTGTTGTTGAGTCCTTTGAACTAAAGGAGAACTAAGGTCTCTAACCCTCCTGTTTCCTTGTCTTTCTTCCACAGCACCTTACCTTGCTAGGCAACTTTCTCTGGAATTTATAGTATTAAAGATAGAGGCCCACAAAAGAGAACTCGGTTGTCATAAATCCCCTTCCCAGAGTCTCATCAAACAGAAATTAATGGTATCTCAGGAGAAGAGACTGGTGGTATACCAACTGGAGTACATCACACACACACCCCTGTTTGTTTATTTTGGGTGTGGGATATCTGGGCATTTTACACCATAATTAAAATTTTTCCCTCCTGTTAATCTGTTGTCAGTTTATTTCATAGACTCAATTATCAAACCATCAGAGGATAGAAGTTCTTCCTTCCCCTACACTCTCATCATCAATGCTACTGTGAAATGTTATCATAACTGCAGGTTGTACTAAAATTGGTATTGCTGAATCCCAATGCATGTATTTTTTATCTTGCTAATTCTAAATTGGACTTTATAGAAGTGGTATAATTTATGCCTCTATTATAAAACAAATGTTTGCATACACTTGACCTTCAAAGTGTCACTGAAATTTAAATTTTGTGTTGGAGCGGAGCATCCCAAAGCCTCCCACATCATTCCTTTATATAATGTGATTCTTTGTTGTAGTTTACTTTGATTCAATTTGAAATCTTCCCACCTAGCACCCAGATTTGAAGCCAAGAGCATCCTCCAACATTTTCAATCTCCAGTTAATAGGAGACTTCCTTCCATTCTACTCACATTACTCTCAGTTCTCATATTCTGACTGTTAAGCATTAGTGTAGGCTCAGATTACAACCAAATGTTTCACTGAGGAAATTGAACTCCTATTTTCAATAACTAAAGGCTCAAATTGTACCTTCTCAGCCCTCAGACACCTTGGCCAAGAAACAGATTTGCAGTAAAATGATTAGGGTAGAGGTAGCTGAGATAAGTCCCAGAAGCAGAACATTTTACAACATCAGCCTAAAACTTATAAAAAAAAAAAAAAGACACTCCTTCCCCATTGTAAAAGTGTTAATCAGGTATGTATAAAGGGAAGACTATCTATCATTTTATTAATGCGTCAAAATATTCAAAGACAATATATTTACAGCTTTGACAATCTATCTTTTCAGCTAGTTAAAGGGAGAAGTTAAATGTTTTAAAGTTACTTTGCTTCCTAGGAAAGGCAGAATTCCTTCTACTGGACATAACACTTTATAGGAAGTAAATGTCTGAAACTGATTAGCTGCTTTAATTGCTTATCAGCTGCTATACAATCGGAAAGCAATCATTTGATAAAGTACCCCCTGTGCTTTGAGTATTAAATTAATTTGGTTAATAATGTAGTATATGTTTTCTACTTAGTCTTGGAGTGTTTCTAGTATTTTGGGAAAACAAAGACAGTTTATAGAGAACTGTCACATCAACTCCGGTTTGAATCAAAAAGTTCTTCTTAGAGTCATATTTCTAAGGTTTTCTACTTAGTCTTGGAGTGTTTCTAGTATTCTGGGAAAACAAAGACAGTTTATAGAGAACTGTCACATCAACTCCGGTTTGAGTCAAAAAGTTCTTCTTAGAGTCATATTTCTAAGCAATAATTTCCAGGCTGTCTCCTACTTACTAGTGGCTTCACATGGATTTATTAACTCATAAATTCAGACAAACTAAGCAGGTCAATCTTGTTTGCTGAGTCAGCCTTAGATCCTGTAGTCAAGACTACCAAATGTCATGTCTATGAACTTCCGAAAATTTGCCCTTAATGAAGACAGCAAGGACAATGCATTCAAAATAAAGTTGCCAAAGGCTCATTTTGGGGAAGAAAAATATGGTCCTTTACTTGGATATTCTCATTTTCTTGCTCTTTAGTGGTAAGATAAGAAAAATCTATTTACTTTTTCAAATAATAGTAGAGGAGATTTTTATGTTTCTGGAGGAACTCACTAAATATTTGTTAGCTGAATGATATTGAACATTGTTTTTCTGATGACAGATGTTTTATCCTATTTGATGTAAATATTTTTTACAGGCTAGATCCCTTTATTTTCAATTAACCTCAATGTATTTGTTATAAGTTATTGGGTCAGATTAATTCTTTAAAGAACACCTCCCCTCTACCTGTAAGAGCTACCTCATCTAAAGAGAAAGCCCTGGAAGCCAGAAGGCTGAAAGGCTGGTTACATTGTCTGTACTGAAACAAGGTAATTACATTTGTATGACTCAACCACCTTTGATCAATCAGATTTCCCACTTGAAACAGACAATGCTGGGACTATAATATACTTAAAAGCTATTTTTAAAAAAGCCTTAACTCAGAAACCAAGAAAAGTCATAACAACTCTGAACCCAAGAAAACTAGTCAGTGTAGCAAGAGAGAAGGAAGCCGGTGTGGGGGAGAGCAGAAGAGGAGAGAGTACCAGATTAGATTCTCTGACCTTTCTAGGTCCTTGTTCTTGACTATCCAAGAGGCTGAACTGTACTCATCTTTGTGTATTCCCTTAGATACCCATGGAATACTTATAACAAATTTCATTTTGGTTTTTGTTGTTGTTGCTAATGCTATTTTATTTTGTAATGCATATACATTTGCTTAAAATGGCCCAAGTTTATTTCTATTAAAACCCCTAGGACTACTAGCGCTAATAGCTCACACTCAAGAGAGTGAGCTTTAAGAATCATGGTTCAAAGCCACGATGAACAGACAAATTTGAAAAACTCTTCCTTACCTCCCAGTAAGAGACTCTCCTCTCCCAACAAAGAGCTGAAAGTAGAGATGTAGCTTAAATGGTAGAGTGCCAACTATTGAGCAAAAAAATCTAGTGAGAATGTGAAGTTGGGAGTTTGAACCCTGGGGAGTGGGGTGGGAAAGCCACAACCCTAGGACCTGTATAAAAAGCTCAAAGAACAAGTAATCCAATTAATAAATGGGCAAATGAATGGGACAGACAGCTCTCAAAAGAAGTACAAATGATTAATAAATTTGTGATGGACATAAATGTGTATTCAGTATCCTTGTCCGTAAAGGAAATGAAAATCAAAGAACACAGAGATTCCATCTCAGCCAAAGAGAATCATCAAGAAATTATCAAGAAAAGTGGCAAGAAATATTGGCAGGGGGAAGGGACTTTATACCCTGTTGGTAGGAATAAAAATTATGTAGCCACAAATCAGTGTGGAGATTTTTAAGAAACTAAAAATAGAACTACCATACAATTTCATGATACAACTTTTCGGCATATATCCAAAGAAGTGTAAATCAACATACAAGAGGGATACCTGCACATTCATGTTTATGGCTGCACTACAGTAGCCTAGGTGCCTGCCCACCAACTGATGATATATATATATATATAGATAAACATATATAAACTATATATAACAACTGATGGCTACATAAAATATGATTCATATAACCATGGAGTATTCAACCACAAAGAAGAATGACAGTATGTCATTTAAGGGAAAATCGATGGAAGTGGACAACATTGTGCTAAGCGAGGTAAACCAAACTCAGGAAGGCAAATGTTGAATACTCATATGCAGAGTCTAGACCTAGAAATACAAAATTTGGCACAGTTGTGAAGAAGGAACTGTTAATGAGGGGCAGCAGGTAGAAAATGGGGAAAAGTAGATGATGAGGATGATATTATAGAAGTATATTATTTGAAAATAGCATAAAGAAAATAACCTAAAAAGAGGGAAGGGTAATTAAGAAATATATATCTGGGCACCAGTGGTTCTTATCTGTAAACATAGCTACTCAGGAGGCTGAGATCTGAGGATCAGAGGTTCAAAGCCAAAACACCAAAGGTGAAACTGGTTCAACTGTTAAAGCACTAGCTTTGAACCAAAAAGCTCAGGGATGGCACCCAGCCCCTGAGTTCAAGCCCCGGGACTGGTGTGCATGCACACACACACACACACACACACACACACACACACACACACACACACATGAGTAATATAGATGAGGTACATTACAAAGTACATTATATGCATATAGATACCACACTGAAACGCCTTGTTACAATTAATTTGTGCTAGTACAACTTGAAAATAAAAAACCTAGGGCCTAAAACTTTTTAGGAAAAAAGAATTCTAACAAGTTATTTTATATTATTGTTAACTTTGTAGTACTAAGGTTTCAGCCTTGCATTTTCCAAGCTGTTACTCTACTATTTGAACCACATCTCTATCCCAGCTTTTTGCTTGTTATTTTGGAGATTAAATGTAGTGAACTTTTCTGCCACATGTCCCTCAAATGGTGGTCTTCCAGATCTCAGCCTTAGAGTAGGTAGATCACTGACATCCAGCTATTATTAATTTCATTTCGGCAATTATGCAATTGGTAAGTTTGCTAGTTTTCACTCAAGTAAAAAATGAGAGACTTTTCTCTTTCTCAACTATGTAGGTAACTCAGAGTAACTACAAATAGAGACATGAACCTCCATCCACAGCATGTGACTGCTAGTAGTTAAAAGTGTCAGGATATTTCTAGGTTGGTAGTTTAGGTCAGAGGCAGAGCATGTGCTTAGCATGTCTGAGGCCCCATGTTCAATTCCCAAAACCTTTTACAAAATCATCCACTTCAAACCACTTAACTTTAACATTGGTTCTAATTCAGTAAGGTCATCTTTCTATCACACCATTACATTGACTCAGTCCAGATTTAAGATATCCAGAGGTTTTGTTCTCTTCCCCCCCCCCGCCTTTTTTTGTTGTTGTTGGTGGTGGTCGTGGGTTTGAACTCAGCCTGGGCACTGTTCCTCAGCTCTTCAGCTCAAGGCTAGCACTCTACCATTTGAACCACAGTGCCACTTCTGGTTTTCTTGTGGTTTATTGGAGGTAAGAGTCTCATGGACTTTCCTGCCCAGGCTTTGAACTGTGACCCTCAGATCTCAGCCTCCTGAATAGCTAGGCTTATAGGTGTGAGCCACCAACACCTGGCTTTGTCCTTGTTTTAAAAAAATACTATTTAGAAGAAAGTTTTGGCCATACATGCCAATGGCCATTTAAGTATCGTAATCACTAGAAAATGTGTAAGGTTTTCTAGGATTGAAACAGAACATTTCCTGCTAGATGATTAACAAGTACTCCAGAGTGACTCCCTTATAAATTTTTCTTAAAATATGCCATGTTTTAAGTTTCAATTAACAGTTGAACTTGTATACAATTCAGTATCTTATATTTTCTTTCTTTCTCTCCTCCTTTCTCTTTCTCTCATTTTCTCTTTTTCTTTCTCTTGTCTCTTTCTTTCTTTTTCTTTCTCTTTTTTCTTTCTTTCTCTCTTTCTCTCTCTCCTTTTTCTCTCTTCTTTCTTTCTTTCTTTCTTCCTTCCTTCCTTCCTTTCTTCCCTGCTTGCTTACTTGCTTTCTCTTTCTTCTTTCTTTCTTTCTCTCTGTGCCAGTCCTGGAGCTTGAAGTCAGGGCCAAGGCCCTGTCCCTGAACTTCTTTTGCTTAGTGCTAGCACTCTACCACTTGAGCCACAGATCCACTTCCGACTGTTTTGGTGGTTAGTTGAAGATAAGAGTCTCATGGACTTTCCTGCTTGGGCTGGCTTTGAACTGTGATCTTCAGAACTTAGCCTCCTGAGTAGCTAGGATTACAGGCATGAGCCACCAGCACCTAGCAGTATCTTATACTTTCTAGTGTTGTGTAAAACAAAGTAACCAAAGATACTATAGTACTCATAGATATTTAGGTTACAATCACAATGAACACTTTAAATATATCTAAGAATTGTATAGGTATATTTCCCTCCCTCTCACTTGTCCCTGCCCTTTCTTCTCTTCTCTCTCCCTCCTTCCCTGACCCCTCCCTCCCTCCCTCCCTTCCTTCCTTCCTTCCTTCCTTCCTTCCTTCCTTCCTTCCTTCCTTCCTTCCTTCCTTCCTTCCTTCCTTCCTTCCTTCCTTCCCTGGGGTTGGAATTCAAGACCTTCCACTTGCTAGGTAGGTGTTCTACCACTTAAGCCATAGGTCTGTCATGTATCCTTTCTACTTATCACCTATATAGAATCAGTGTCATTTATACATGTCTGCTTCTCCTGGAAGAAAACAAAAGTGGGTGTTATTAAAAATAACAGAGTTATTAACATCCTTTCTCAATATAAAAAGTAACAAATATTTCTTCTATATTGCTTAGTTTTACTAGAAGACAGCCAAGTTAAAGTAAACTTATAGTAAGATTATAGAAGAACTGTATAGAAAATGAAATTAATTTGAATTTATTAAAAACTAAGTTTTTAATAATCTCAAATATTAAAAACTAACCTCTTCCTACCTATGAAAGTACTGTTCACACATTTTAGAAATTTAGAAAATACAGAATGATACAAAGAAGAAAATAAAAATTGCTTGTAATCTTATTAATACTAATTTTTGATGCATCTCCTTCCAGAATTGTTACAGAATTATTCTCTCCCTCATTTACTCTTAGTGACTTCAGTATTCCAGTGGATATTATTTTGCATGTTTGTGTGTACATCTGTGTATACTGGTCCTGGGCTCGCACTCAGGGCCTAGGCACTGTCCCTGAGATTTTTCACTCAAGGCTAACACTCTACCACTTCCACCATAGCTCTACTTGTGGCTTTTTTGGTGGTTAATTAAAGGTAAGAGTAACACAGATTTTTCCTCCCCCAGCTGGCTTCAAACTACGATCCTCAGATCTCAGCCTCCTTTGTAGCTAGGTTACAGTCCCAGCTTCCTTATAATTTTATGGCCTTGCATCACCTTTAATAACCCTATCTACTAATTCACTTCAGCCACTTGCTGTAATTTTGCCTCTTTCCTTCCCCACGTTACTGAGGATCTTCAGTTATGGGAGTCTTCCCAGTGACTGTACCGCTCCTGCCTGGCAAGCTTCCTCCAGCCCTGTCAATCTGCAGTGTGTTGGGCTTCATGGGCCAAGATCACAGTCACACTCCTGCAACATCTTCAATTCTCTTGTTTCTTATTCTTTATTGGACTCACCTAGCACAACTCAGCCATTGCTGAGATGGACTATGGCCTTCTCATTGTCTATTCCTGATTAATAAACTTTTCCTGTCGTGTTAAATTCATAAATACCAATTTAAATAGACATAAAGTATTTTCAGCATGTATTTCTTCTTGGTGGCATATTGTAATATGCCTTGTTCTGATTCACACAGATGAATTGGCCAAAAGTTATGTAAGATTGTAATGGTATAATCAGTGAACTGAAATGTAGATTGGTAGATAGAGAATTTTATCCTCTCCAGAGACTAAATAATCTATTTCTTCTGTGGAACATTTATAACTATCAATCATTAGTCTGGAAACAATTGTTTTAACTGAAAAAAATTCTCCAAAATAAAGATTTTACAGTTAAATTCTCCAACCAGAAGAAAAGCTAAATGATAAACCAATCCAAGAAGTTGAGCAACCCTTCCTAATTTAAAAAAGAAATCTTTAACTACTTGAGAATTAATGGATAGTTATCTAAACCTAAAAATAAAAAAATACATTCATTGTCAGGCACCAGTGGCTCACGCCTATAATCCTAGCTACTTAGGAGGCTGAGATCTGAGTATCACGGTTCAAAGCCAGCCCAGGTAGGAAAAGACCTCGAGACTCCTATCTCCAATAAACCACTCAGAAAACAGGACGTGGCACTTTGGCTCAAGTGGCAGAGTGTAGCCTTGAACTGAAGAAATCAGGGACAGTGCCCAGGCCCAGAGTTCAAGCCCCATAACCAACAAAAACAAAAACAAACAAAAAACATTCATTATACATTATCTGCAAACTCTAGAAATTAATCATAGTTGATATTTCACATTAATTATATGGTTTATAGCTAACAGGAAGCTCAGAATAATGTAGACCTTTAAGCTAAGTTTGTACTTACAAAAATTAGGCTGGGGGCATGGCTGAAGTGGCAGAGCACTTATCTAGCAAACACAAAGCCCTGTATTCTACTCCTAAAAACAAAAAATAAAAACAGAACAACAACGTAAACAAGACTTTGCAGAAATATAGCTAGATGTGGTGGTCCATGTGCCTGTAATCCCAAGAGACTGAGGCAGAAGAATGCAAAGTTTAAGACCTGAACTATATAGCAAGATCTTGTCTCACAAATACCTGAAACATCAAGTAATACAAAAGTAAAGCATCCAACCTCAGCCACTAGTAAAATATAGAAAAACAAAAAATCTTAGAGAAAACCCCTCTTAAGCCTAATACAGTAGCATAAAATACACACACACACACACACACACACGTGTATGTGTGCATGTGCACACACAAGTTTAAGTACAACTAGCTGTAGAAAAGAATCCTAATCCATTAGATGATAATATTATGGACCAATTAGAGATAACACATTTGAATTGTACAGAACACAGATATACATGATAGAAAAGTACAAATTACACAGGACTGACCCAAGGATTGCCTAGACTCTTTAAAAGACCAGTAAAGAGAAGGAAGGAAATTTCTTTTTCCCTAGCCAGTGTGATGATAGAACCCTGTGCATGCGCTTTCTACTACCAAGCCACATCCCCAGCCCTGAGATATCTAAGAGGAATAAACACACTTTGTGTTATCTGTGACCACAAGGCTCCTTTCCCATCAATTCCTCCTCCACCAACCCAATAAAATAACACTAAATGCTTTAAAATGTCTCAACACAAGACAAGACACACAGAGTGAGCTACTTCAGATATAACTCTATCTGTCCAGTGTTCTGAGTATGCCTTCTTGCTAAATTTAACTTTCCGTACCAGGAGAGGTGATGCTTATATAACTGCTGTATCTCTTCTCAGAGACTTGCATGTTATACCCAATGAGTAAGCACATAATTCTTTATGAGACTGGGTCTCACTAGGTAGCCAAGGCTTGATATTCACTATATATCCCAGGTTGGCTAAAACTTGAGATCTTTCCATCTCAGTTTCCCAACTGCTGGGATTACAGATGTGTGCTACCCTGCCCAACTTGTAACTACATAATTATTCACTGAGAAGATAGAATTCTGGAGGAGAACTAAACTTACAACCTTACTTGCATATACCTTCCTCCTTCTTGTCTCCACTCATGAAAGTTTTCTTCCTATCAAAGGTTGATTCATTAGCTTGTACACTGTATTCCATTTCCTATGAACTTACATGCTCTGCCCTCTGTGGTTTTCTGTCTCATCAACCCTTTCTACTGTGTAAAAGAACTTTGGAACTATAAAAAGTTACCAAATGTAAAGTAAATATAGTTGTATACATTATTAATAAGTATCCACTCAAATTCACTTTGTTACATTTCCAATAACTAATGACTATATACATATACATATATATATATATATATATATATATATATAGTTTTTACTTTTCTCTCTCTGGCTTTCTCCTTTTTTCCCCTTCTTTGTCTTTTTTTTCCCCTGACTCTTTAATGATATCTCTGCAGAACAATGTCAATAATGAGGTCATTACATTTTTTCTATTAAAATTCATCCTTTGGTTTTCATTTTGGCCTAATTTAAATGCTGACATTATGGACTCTTGCTAATTAGTCTGAATGGCCAAATCCCCCACCAATTAAGCAAATGTAGAAATTCCAGGTTATTTTCAGTTATCCTGTGTGAATGTGAAGATGAAAAAGTGAAGACTGCAATCTCCTGTGACCTCCTGATATTTCACAATAAAGCTATTTCACAAGACGCCATAGTGTTTCAGCATCATTGCATTCTGAGTGTAGACATGTGTACCACAATTGTCATAGATTCTTGTGGTGTCGGATGGGACCCAGGTCATGAGTGCTAGACAAGCCTTACTGCTGAGGTAGTGTGCTGCACCTCACCATGTAATCCTTACATTCCTCTTAACCGAAGTTGGGTCTCCACGAGAGGAAATTTGCTTTGTATAGTGGTGAATAAACTCAAATTTTTAACAGAAAGTTTGCTTTAGTTGCTTTTGATCAACATGCATGATGTCATTTGGTTAACCTTCCAATCTTATACTTCCAAATGGAAAGAGCACTGAAAGTTCCTTTGTTATACATCAGTAATTTGAGTACATTAACTTTACAAGCGATTGTTAAACTCCCAGGTCATTCCCTAATTTAAGTGAATAATTCTGTTGATATTAATCTTAAGTTCTGATTTGTGAAGAAAAGAAAAAGAGAACCCCAGGGAAGAGGACAAGGATGTGAGATAAGGAGGAACTGGATGATAGGGAACAAAGATACAAGATGCAGTGAAAAAGGAGGAGATGAAAGAGAATCACTAGACGAAAACTTTCCCTGGAGTTTGGCAGTGCTCCAGGAAAAGTTTGAGATAGAGCAAATGTTTCTTTTGTTGTTGTATGTTTGGCCTTACTAGATTTTGAGCTCAGGGCCTTGTGCTTGCTTATCTGGGACTCCACCATTTGTGCCACACTTCCAGCCTGGTTTATGCCAGTTATTTTGGAGAGCTAGTCTCACAGACAATTCATAGATTTTTAAATCTCTTTTTTTGTTTTTTGTCAGTCAAGGGGCCTGAACTCTGAGCCTGGGCGCTGTCCCTCAGCTCTTCAGCTCAAGGCTAGCGCTCTACCACTTGAGTCACAGAGCCACTTCTGGCTTTTTCTGCTTATGTGGAGCTGAGGAATCGAACCTAGGGCCTCATGCATGTAAGGCAAGCACTCTACCACTGAGCCACCTTCCCAGCCCTGATGAATTCAGTCTTATGCAGCATTCTACCTGGACAGGAGCCATCAGTTTGTCTATCATATCTACACCATGTACACTATTTACTCATGAATCACTGTCTGAGTTGTCAGATTGATTGTTGCAGAATGGCCTTGCTTATATTCAAGACACCTCTACTTTATAAGGGCCTTAATAATAAGCACAAAGTAGCAATGCTGGCAATTTATGCCAAACAGAAATCATAAGATGCTTTTGTTATGGTGCTGTCACTTTACATAACTATAGGATGAAGAAGGGCGAATACAGTATAATAGATATTTTTAAGTAAAACCAAGTGAGCACACTCCCACAAATTTATTTTAGTATGTTATTTTCTGTTGCAGTCTTAATATACCCACTTTATAAATTAAATTGTATCACAAGTCTGAAAGTACAAGAATAAACAGTATAAGGTATAGGGTTCAGTATTATCTGCTGTTTCAGGAATCCTTTGGGGTCTTGGAATGGATTCCCCATAGCTAACCAGAACTACTGTATTTTGAAAGAAGATATCTTTCTTAGATTTCATGTCTCTACTGAATTCTAGTAAGCAATCCCTGATGCAAATGCTGCTTTCTAAAGCCCTCCTGATCTGACATCTCTCCATGAGCTGCCAATTGTAAAGACCTAGCCTATAGCTGGCTTTTAAGATATAGTTCAAGAATAAATCATTCGTTCTTGCTTCCTATTAATTTTTTCTTCAAAATAGTTCCTAAGGTTGAGCATAGAGCAAAAAGGAGTAGTTATTTGTAAGTGGGTTCTGATAGGATTGGAGGCTGAGGGAAAAGACACAGTTAGAGGTAGATACCTATCTCCTGGCCTTATTCCCAGATTTTTTTTTATTTGAAGAATCCATCGTTTATCAAAGTTCCGGGCAGCGAGACACAGGTATAACATTAGTAAATGACTGTGACAACATAGCTTCTGTTGCTTGGCACTGGGAAGGTCTTAAAGTAAAAAAAGTCAGGGAAATCATTGGCAATGCTAGAAATGTTTTCAACACTGTATGATTTTAAAGATGAGTCCCTGTTGAAAAGAGCCATATCTAGGAATGAAATAAACATGCACGTTTGCCAGCCTTTGTGTAACAACTCGGGTGTCTCTTTGGAGCAGCCATTTCCTCCACTGTGGATGAGCAGGCTCTGCTCTGCGAAGGCATGCTTGGCCTCAGTGTTGATGCGAAGCCTCCTCAATCCACACACTGCCAGGTACTCAGTGGGGAGGGTGTGGGAGCTGCACAGAGAAAGCTTCAGGTCCTGAACCAGTGTGAAGTTCAAGAGGCGGCCCAGTGCTGATGTGTCGGTGAACCAGATGGTCAGATGGCCACTGTAGCTGGTTTGCTCTGCTGCAGAAGGCAGGATGGTTTTGCAGCTGCATATCAGATTGGCCAGACTGTAGTCACAGTCCTGGATGTCTGCAGGGCAGCTGCAGTTCCGAATGGTGTTTTCCTTTGTGAAAATAAGTGTGCTGTTCTTCTGACCTTTCATGAAGTGGTCAAGTGCAAAGACCCCCAGTGCACTGAAAAGAAGGAGGCAAAGACTAGAAGGCGGTGCCATTCTTGTCCAGCATGGACCAGAATGTTCCTGTTTCTGCTTCATGAGGCAGTTCATCGTTTATTCACCTGAAATAAAATATGCAGCTTTGTTTTTAACCACAGCCTCTTGTCAGAAATACACAGCTTATAATAAATGTCTGGTGAGGCTGGGAAGGTGGCTCAGGGGTAGAGCGCTTGCCTTGCATGCATGAGGCCCTGGGTTCGATTCCTCAGCACCACATAAGCAGGGAAAAAAAGCCAGAAGTGGCGCTGTGGCTCAAGTGGTAGAGTGCTAGCCTTGAGCTGAAGAGCTGAGGGACAGCGCCCAGGCCCAGAGTTCATGCCCCACGACCAGAACCCCCCCAAAAAAAGTCGAATAATTCGACTGAAGACAGGCAATATTTTAGCTCAGAGCCTCAGGAGAAGCAGCAGCCCCATCTCTCAGCTCTTCCAGTGAGGTGTGCTGACAGTGAGACTCATATGCTAAGAGAGCTGGTACCTATGCCAGCAAGAAGACCTACCACGGCCTATCTATGGGCAGGGGCCTGGCAGAGTTACATGAGTGAGCAAATCCTTCAAACATTCAATTACTAGTATTTAGTACCTGTAATCTCCCTAGATATGCACATGCCTTCCTCCCTTCAGTATCTGACTTCCTGGAATTCAAAGACAAACAGTTCCTTGTAGGATTCTGCTACCCACGCACTGCCTGTTAAACTGCATAGCATGAATAGCAATAAAACATTGAGTTAATGGTAAACTTATATTTCTAACTAGACAAATGTGCCTCTACTTCCTCCCTGAGAATATCAATCTGTTTATGTAACTCCATCCCTTTCCTAACCCCTTATAAATATACTTATATATTCATTGTAATGATATATAATTATAACTATATGAATAGGTAGTTGATTATCCACCATTAACAAAATGAAAGACAAATCACCTTCCTTGATCTTTTCTTATCTCAGAGCAAATTGTATGAATTGACTTTTGTCCCCAAACTAAGCAATATATAAGCACTGCTAAATGAATTCAATACTGTAGGAAAATATTCATGTTTTAAAGAATAACAGCAATGCCCATGCCTGACTAGTAATCCATGTGTGGTCTTCTTCTGTGGTGTTATTAGAACAACACAAGCATTATGGCAGAAGGCACCAGGTTTCAGTTGTGTAAAAAGGATCAGAGTTTCTCTTGAATTACCTAGTAATAGAAGACAAACATTAAGTCAACTTTTCTATGTTTACCAAACACCAGAGGAATAGAGATACTTGGGATGAGACGATATCTAGGGAGGCCCACAGCTACAGACAGGAAATGGGCACAGAATGATAGATGAAAAAGTTAAGTGTATATCCATGGAATATAGCAGTAGTTGGAAAGTTCTAGGCAACACTCTGGTACAAGATGAGGTCACAAGGTGTCAAAGCATCCTCGGGGATGGAGGAAGGGGGTAGAGTGCTCAAGGAGATGGATCCATTCCTGTCCTTCACCAGATAGGCTACAGGGAGGCTAAAATAAGCTTAGCCAAGCAAACTTGAACAGCAATGATAACTTGAACAGCAACTGTATTTGTTCATTCATTCATTCACCCCATATTTACTGGGAGCTGATTGCATGACAGGCACTTTGCCAGTCCTGGGGAAACAGCCCAGAACCTTCAGGAGTCAGCCTTTATGCTGGCTCTAATGTTTCTAATTGTGTGTCACATCAGCCACAGGGCCAAGACAGGCCCGCATACAAAAATTCAGAGCAGAAAGGTGAGGAGTGTCAGCAAGGGCCAAGCATGGACTTTGTGCCAGTCCCTAGCCTAGGCCAAGCAGAAGAAACAAAGGTAAACAGAGCCTGGGTGCTGGGCTCCAGGGCTTTATGCTCAAAGGGGGAAGGAAGACAAGCAAGGCTGAGCTGAGAAGGGCTAGCTACACTGAGACAGATATATATATATATATATATATATATATATATATATATAGACCTTTTAGAAAATGAAGTTGTTCAAAAGAAGTGTCTTTGCAGACATCAAAGGAATTGGTACTGTTGAAAAGGACCTCACAAATGTCACTCCCATGGTTATATTCAAGACTACAGTGTTACCCAGCATGCTGTTGGCAGTGTATAAACAAGCAGGTTAAGGGGCAAGAGTCTTAACAAGAAAAATAATGCATAGATTGAGCTTATTAATAAGCACGCTGATAGCTGAGATAGTTTTCTGAAATGTCTGCAGGAAAATTAATCAGAAAAAAGAAGGAAGCTTAACAGGAATCTGGGTTTGATGCAATAGTAGCCTGTTCTGCTCAGGGAAGCATATTGTGAGACCCTGGTAGAAAATACATGCACTGCGGGAACATGTTCCCTGTGAAATCATGGCATAACAGATGTTTGTTTTTTTTAAATCAATGACTCTAGACTCTAAAAATGTTCTTTTTTAAAGTTTTTTTTTGTCAATCAGGGGGCTTGAACTTGCAGCCTAGGGGCTGTCTATGAGCTCTTTTGCTCAAGGCTAGCACTCTATCCCTTTGAGCTACACCACCACTTCCAGTTTTCTAATGGTTAACTCAAGATAAGAGTCTCGCAGACTGGCTTTGAACCACAATCCTCAGATCTCAGCCACCTGAGTAGCTAGGATTACAGGCATAATCCACCAAGCACCCAACAAAAGTAGTTCTTAATTGTACTCTGCCCCCCACCAAGGAAATATTGAAAGCAAGGGAAGGGAAGAAAGAAGGAGGAAGGGGAGAAAAAAGAAAGAGGAAAAGAAAAGAAGGCAAGAAGATTGGTTGAATCAATCATTGGGAAGACTAGATAGGGTATTTACAATATTTTCTGCTGAGTTTGAAGTTGGCACAGAATTTTCTTAAAGGATTTATTAGCAGATACTTTCGTAATTTAAAAAAAACAACTTGAGAAACATGGAGAGCTGCAGGTTCTCCATGGACAAGAAGCTTATCATCTTTTTCATGGTGTTAGGATGTGTTGTTGACTATCCCATTTAATAAGAAAAAGGGAAGCGTTTATTAATGACAGGATAATTTTAGATTATTAGCTGTCCCAGATTCCATCCAAGGTTTCTGGGACTTCACGTCCCAGTAACCCTGACTCCTCAGAGCTAGGAATACTGTCAGTGCCATTGGTCCTTTCTGATCTCAGCCTTGAAAAGAAAGGGAGGGAGAGCTACACATCAGCCTTCAACCTGGTGAGAAAGTGTCTGCCTCATTCACAAATGGATTCTGCGGTGTATAGGAAAGAGAAAAAGGGTTGGAGAGTAAAGTACACTGATTTGCTGGAACGCAGGCACTGAAAGTTCCCGAAAGGATTTGACCATGACTTTCCAATAATGGAGGCCCTGTCTGGACCCCGTAAGTGCTCAGGGGGCCCAGGGACTGGAACAGGTATAAGTTTCACTGTTGTGGTTTGGATGTGGTTTGTGTTAGAAGCTTGGTCCCCAGTGTGGCATTGGGAAGAGGTAGTGGGATTTCTAAGGGATTTCTACCTACTGTGAGGTAGTTAGGTTATGGAAGGCATTGCCCTCTAAAGGAATTGATGTGGTTCTCATGAGACCCTGATTACTTCAAGTGAGAGTCTTGGTTTTGACATCTCCCTGAGCTCTGGTTTTCTGTTTCACCATGGGCTGTCTTTCTCGCATGCTCCTACCATGATGCCATTTGTCATGGGGCCCTCACTAAAGCTGACACAATGCTGGTTGGATATTTTAGCCACCCAAAGTATGATCTAACTAAACCTCTCTTCTTCATAAAGTATCTAGCCTCAGTACTTGCAGTAACAGAAAGCAGACTATCACGCTCACTTTGTGGGATGCACTCAGGATTCTAAAATGTCTCATTTACTGGGAGACCCTTTATGTGTACTTCCTCAGAATCTTCCAGGGACACACTTTGGGGACTGCATTTGTGATAGACATCCTTGCCAGAGACACTCCAGTCCTGGCTTTTAAATATCTTTCCTAAGGTTCTCAAGTCCTGTCTTTCTTCAGCCCTTAACCCCAGTATTATATCTTAGGTTACAGCCCTTTTTCCACTTTCTTCATTTGGATCTTTTTCTTAATTGCTTTTCTACTTTTAAAATAAAAATCATTTCTAAGTTCAAATTAAACTCACTTTTGAATTTTTTTTGGGGGGTCCATTCGTGGGGCCTGAACTCTGGGCCTGGGTGCTGTCCCTCAGCTCTTCAGCTCAAGGCTAGCTAGCGCTCTACCACTTGAGCCACAGTGCCACTTCCCGCTTTTTCTGCTTATGTGGTGCTCAGGAATCATAAGGGCCTCATGCATGCAAGGCAAGTGCTCTACCACTGAGCCACCTTCCCAGCCCTTGAATGAATTTTTTAATCACATTTGACTTTTAAGTGCTGCAAAGATTTAGATAATGTCACTAGAGTTTTTTAAAATTGTGAAAATACCATACAGAGGGGTTAAAATTACAAGGGCAAGATAATGTACATTTCTTATCAAGCATTGTTGCCTCCTCCTTTGTTTCCCCTTTCCATCCCTTCCCATTTCCTACCCACCCCCCACCCTACCCCTAGATTTTTTTTAATTATATTTTTCGACATCTGTATTGTTTGTAAAATTCAGACCATTATTCTTTATGACATCTCAAGTGTGTTTGGGGAAAATGGTCCGAATGCTATCTTCCTGCTGACACAGTATCTCCTTACAAATAATATCTTTTTATAAACAGATGCTTCCAGTTTGAGACATGCCTATTGGAGCCAAGGATAAACATGATCTAAATGTTGGGTGTAATCGTAGATTGAGACAGAATCTCTACAGAATTTGTTTTGAAGTACTGATGTCTGTATCTGCCTAATTTGGAAGGCCTTGCTTCATGCAGATGGTTGCTGGTGTTAGTTGTTACTAAGATTTCTTCAGGTGCAATACAAAGAAAATGTTTAGTATTGATTTTTGAATATTTGCTCCAGTTTTTAAATGGTCTGTGATTTAAAGGCTCCAAGACCAGATGACCATACTTAGTTTTCAGCATCTTGCTTTAAAAACTTAGATGTGTTGACATTATTTGAGTTTTTGTCACAGTTCTCTAAAGCCACTATATCTTAAGACTCCAGTATATCAGGTATTTCCAGTGTCCACCAATACCCATGTTCTCCTTCCTCACGTGGCACAGTGCAGGACTTCACTACAAAGACTTAGTGAATAGGACTTCCAAGTGCCTTATAGTGAAGTAATGCCACATGACAGTTCTGACCAATGGAATAGGCCAGGAGCCCTAGAACAACTATAGATAGAAGCACAGCTGTAGATAAAAGCTTTGAGTCCCTGAATGGCCATGTGGAGCAAGGGCCACTCTTCTCTCTCTGAGCAATATTAGTCCAATGTAAAGGGAACATACGCCTTCCTATTGTAGGAAGTTTTGAAGTTTGTCAATAGTAGGCTACCCTGATTGATATAGCAGGTGCTATGTCAATATATGTTTTGCAACTGATTTTTGTTGTTGTTGATGATGGTGGGGCTTGAATTCTGGTCCTGGGCACTGTCCCTGACCTCTTCAGCTCAAGGCTAACGCTCTACCACTTGAGCCACAGTGCCACTTCCCGTTTTCTGATTGTTAATTAGAGATGAGAGTCTCACGGACTTTCTGCCTGGACTGGCTCTGAACTGTGATCCTCAGATCTCCTGAGTAGCTAGGATTACAGGCGTGAGCCACCAGTGCTCGGCTGCAACTGATGGTATTTACATGCTGTTTTCTGAATAGAAAATGAGAACTCAACACTCAGAGAACACTTATTCAATGCCAGAGAGTAGCCTAAGTCAATGGAAATCAAAACAGGAGACAGCACATCTCCTTCGGAGACAGTACATCTCCTTCAGAAGCCTTGAAATTTTCCCAAGAAACTGAGAACAAACAGGTGACTGATAAGATGATATCTTTGGTAGCATTGATGAAAGATGCAGATGAAGTGTTGGGCTAGAAGGAATAGGAAAGATTAGCAGAGAAGGAGTTGTGACTAGGAGAAGTAAGGCAGTGCAGAGATAAGAGTCACTTGGGCAAAAATCTCAGTGCTCTATATAGTTTTGTTTTGTTTTTTTGTCGGTCGTGAGGCTTGAACTCTGGGCCTGGGCGTTGTCCCTCAGCTCTTCAACTCAAGGCGAGCGCTCTACCACTTGAGCTACAGCACCACTTCCTGGGCAAAATCTCAGAATGACTGAAGTGGTTGATGTGTTCAGAGCATGCACCAGATGTCCTAAGGCCCATGAACTGAAAGCATTGGCAGAGTAGGGTTAAACAGGACCTTGCTGCCAAGCTGAAGATTGAGACTTTATGCTGGCAATAGTTTGGTCTCTAAACTCCTGTGATCCTCAACTCATCAATAAAAAATTTTAACTCTCCTATAGATCCATGTAAGTATTGTAAGTCATACACATAAAATCTGAGATTAAAATCAAGTGAAATTGGTTGGGGGGTGGGGGAAGGGATGGGAAGGGGAAACAAAGGAGGAGGCAACAATGCTTGGCAAGGTTGCCCATGTAATTGTAACCCCTCTGTAGATATTTTCACAATTAAAAAAAAAGTAAAATTGAAAATCAGCAAATTTTCAACACTACCTCTACTGACTTGGCTGGTTGTGTATCCCCTTTGATGTCAGAACCCCTTAGAAGACCCTTGAAAGAGACCAAAAAAGGGGCAGTGAAGGTTGTATCAGGAGAGGGATATTTGGATTTGTTCAGAGAAGGAACTATAAGGCTGCCAGGTAGACTGAACTGAGGGAAGCAACAAGATACAGGACAGTGAGTTCAAAATGCTCTTCTCGATATATATTTTTTTATTTTTATTTTTGTTGGTCATGGAACCTGAACTCTGGGCCTGGACGCTGTCCCTCAGCTCTTCAGCTCAAGCCTAGAGCTCTACCACTTGAGCCATAGCACCACTTCTGGCTTTTTCTGCTTATGTGGTGCTGAGCAATCAAACCCAGGGCCTCATGCATGCAAAGCAAGCGCTCTACCACTGAGCCACCTTCCCAGCCCATTTTTCTTGATATTTTCTTTAAAAGTTTCCATTTTCTGGTTCCTAATTTCAGGCAGTTCAGATGAATGTACTTCACTATCTAGAATCCTTAAGTATGGTGAGACCCAAGAGAGTAAGACTGAAGAAATTAGGTTACAACCAGGCTCCTTTCTCCTCCATGCATACATGGAGACACCTACTTGAGCCTCTAAGAGAAAACCAGCCGTGTAAGAAGCAGGAGAACCCAAATGGGCCACATTCATCCATTCTTAGCATACAAAACGCAACTTAGCTGGGAACTCCCTTGCTGGAGACATGTGCTCTGCACCCTGGCAGCCATGAGAAAGGCATGGCTCAATCTCAGAGACGGAAGCTCTGTGTGGTCTCTTCAGGTGGTCAGGAAGGCGGCCTGCTCCATGTTATGAATATGATAAAGACCGAGACATTTTGCAAATCTATAGGTATAGGATCCAGAAAAGCTTTTGAGAAAAAAAGGCCTTTAGCATTTTTCTTTTCTTTGGCTCTGTTCTAGGAGTATGCTGCAGGAGGTAGATTGAGATAAACACTGTGTAAGATGATATTTAAAAATAGGGAATGATGTCGTTGTTGCTTAATATTTCAAAGCTCATGAAGCTGAAAGCTAATTCAGATCTCTTTCCAGTGTTTTTTTTAGTGTGATAAGTGTTGTCTTTTCTTTCTTCTTCACATTCCACAAGAGCATACTCCTCAGCCCTGGTACAAGTCACTGAACTTTCAGTATATCTGATACTGAAGTTGCCACTCTGTTGGTGAAACCACTCTATGGCTTGCAGAGAGACAGGATCTGGGTATACATATACATACATACATACATACATATATATATACATACATACATATATATATCCCAATACATCCTGCTTTGCCCTTATAACCTTGTGTTATAAGGTTGTCATCCTAGGTTATATTGACAGACAAGACTCAGAAAGGCTGAGTCCTGAGCTGGGTGCTGGTGGCTCATGCCTATAATCCTAGCTACTCAGGAGGCTGAGATCTGAGGATCATGGTTCAAAGCCAGCCTGGGCAGGAAACTCCGTGAGACTCTTATCTTCAATAAACCACTAGAAAACCGGAAGTGGCACTGTAGCTCAAGCTGTAGAGCACTTGCCTTGAGCTGAAGAGTGCAGGGACAGTGCCCAGGCCCAGAGTTCAAGCCCCAGGACTGGAAAAAAAAAGGAAGAAAGAAAGAAAGAGCAAGAAAGCAAGAGAAAAGCTGAGTCCTCTTTTTTTTGTTTTTGTCAGTCATGGGTCTTGAACTCTGGGCCTGGATGCTGTCCCTCAGCTCTTCAGCTCAAGGCAAGTACTCTTCCACTTGAGCTACAGCACTACTTCCAGTTTTCTGAGTAGTTTATTGGAGATAAGAGTCTCACGGACTTTCCTGCCTGGACTGGCTTTGAACCATGATTCTCAGATCAGGCTGAGTCCTCTTAAGAACCAGATGTTTAAAATTACATGTTTAAAATTGCTTTTACCTAAATCCTAACTTAAAGGAAATGATGGTATGTCCCCATAGTTTAGCTATTGGGAAGGTCCAGGCAAGAGGATCACTTGAGCCTATGAATTGAAGAGCAGCCAAAGCATCATCACTCAAATCAGTCAATTCATCCATCAAATCAGCAAACAAAGTTCATGTTCTTTGAGGGAGTTTTATCATGGACTTATCCATGAGCTTTTATGTCTGAGGGAGAAGGTGTCCATTCGAGTTTACTGCCCTGTGCCCAGGCAGTGAATAGTCCAAAAGCCATTGAATGACATATTGCACAAGTCCTTCGAGCCACCCACACATATACTTCCTGTGACTTCTCCAGGAAGCTGAGTTTGAGTTTAAGGTGGTCATTGGGTCTTTCCTGGGCATTTAATAGGAACACAAGGTGAGATACAGTTGCTTAGATGGGTGTCCTGAGCCCCAAGTCAGCCCTTGAGCACTGTCCTCCCATCTCTCAAACATCCTCCAGGGCTCCAAGGAACAGAATTAGTAAGTATGCAGTTGTTCCTCATTATGCGCAGACAGTTTGCTCTAGGGGGCCCCCTAGTCCACCTTGTTATCACGGACAACACCCTCCTGTATACTTGAGATTTTCTTTATACTACTTATCTCCAATACAATATAAATGCTATATAAAGAGTTGTCCCTGCTCAGAGCAGGGACTGGGGATTTTTCTTCTGCCAGGGGCTACTTGGATATTTATAATGCCATCTGGTATCGAAACAGGCTTTGAGCAGGAGCTGCTGAGAAGTATAATAGTAGCATCTGTGTCTGTCCCATCGTGTACCGAATGATTTCAAGGTGCCTTAGGTGGCCTAGGGGCCAGATGTTCCCCACCGCTGGTTTAGGGAATAATGACAAGAAAGTCTATACATGTCAGTACAGGCAGCAGTTCTTTCTCCTGAGTATTTTCTGAGGTTTATTGCCTCAGATACTGAACCCAAGAATACACGACACCAACTGTCTAGGTCTCTGAGACACTTGTAAACGTGACACTTCTGAGTTTTTTTCATAAATATTATGCATAGTGCTTTTGAAGCTTTTCTTTCACCCTCAATATGCCAACAAAGCCCTTGCCCTCCATGCTCTCAGTTGAAAGTCTCAACCTGCTGTTTGTGAGTCCAGCCTTGGGGCTAACTTGGAAGTTTGCTCAAACCACTGGGCCAGTATCCCAGGTGAGGTTGCCAAGGATAACTAGAATGAGCAAGACACTAATCCCTTTGCTAGGAGATGAGAAACAAGAAAGTCTGGTAAGCCTTTAACATTTTAATTACCTGCTTCCAGAACAATAAAAGAGAATTCAGATCTTCTGCTTACAATTGCACATGATTACATTCCCATAAAGTACCTTCAGCTATGATTACCTCAAGATGTTTAAGCACTAGGCTTTTTCCTTTCATCTGTGTTCAAGTTAAAGTTCTAATCATCACATTTTGGAAAAGTAAAAGGAACATTTTCCTTGTGTGGTTTAAGATACAAATAATAGAACCAAGGGCCTCTTAATCATTGTTGCTTTCTAGATTTGTTTTTTATTTTTTAATATACTGGTCCTGGGACTTGAACAGCCTGTGTGCTGCCCCTGAGCTTCTTTTGCTCAGTGACACTTGAGCCACAGATCCACTTCCAGTTGTTTGTTTGTTTTATGGTGATTAGTTGGAGATAAGAGTCTTAATAGACTTTCCTGTGCAGGCTGGCTTTAAACTGTGATCCTTAGATCTCAGCCTCCGGAGTAGCTAGGATTACAAGCAGAAGCCACAGGTGCCTGGCATCTAAAAGATTTTGAAAAGTGGGCTGGCAAGGTGGCTCAGTGGTAGAATGCTTGCCTTGCATGCATGAGGCCCTGGGTTCGATTCCCCAGCACCACATAAGCAAAAAGAAAAAAGCCAGAAGTGGCGCTGTGGCTCAAGCGGTAGATGCTAGCCTTGAGCTGAAGAGCTGAGGGACAGCGCCCAGGCCCAGAGTTCAGGCCCCATGACTGGACCCCCAAAAAATATAAATAAATAAATAAATGGAAGTTCCCTTAAAAAAAAAGATTTTGAAAAGTTTGTAAATGTCTGCAAATGAAGACTAAAAGCTATATAGTACCTTACCTAAGGACATTAAGTAAAATATGAATGCATTTGGACCTTAGTTTATAATAATTCACGAATGTTAGCTTAATAATTTTGATATGTGTATTATACTAACAGGATGTTTACTGAGATGGTAACTCTCTGTATTCATTTTTCCTTACACTATGCTAGACTAAGTTTATTAAAAAGAGCTTCTTACTAAGACTGGTGGTGTGTCTTGATAGTATGATCAATTTCTCCATCTCATTCCCCTGGCTTCTCACCATCATTTGACAGAGTTTTCTTTCTTAGTAGAGAACTCTCTGCCCCTCTGTGACACCCATCCTCCTGGGTTTTCTTGCGTCTTCCATGGCTACTCTATCTGTTTCTTTGGCCGGCATCTCATTTCCCATGATTGCATGCCCCTACTCAAGGTCTGGCCTTCTCTATGTATAGCCACTCCCCCCAGGCTCGCGTGACGCTCCAGCCATGGTGCTTATTAGCTCAAGTCTGGCTGTAGCTTCCAGCTTCTTCCCCAAACTTCAGGCTCCTATAGGTAACATTGTTCTTGGCAGTTCTTTCTGTATGTCTAATAGACATTCGCCAAATATTTTACTGTCCTTCCACATTGTGTTCCTAAGCTTAAATATAAAAGCAATGGTCAAGAAAATATAAGGTACTTAACATTTTTTAAAACTGAGATTTACAAATATGTTAAAAATGACTGAAATAAGAAAAAAAAATATATGCATGTATGTGAGTATGTATTTATCTTTTAAGAATGAGTCTCATTTGTTCAGACGGATCTTCAGCTCCAGGGCTGATCTTCCCACCTCAGATTTCAGAACAGCTGGTGTGATTACAGCTGCTTCTGGCCTTATTTGTTAATAAAAAGATGTAATGAGTGCTCCTTTTGTGCCAGGTAATGTTGTAAATGTTTTACATGTTTTATAATACTTAATACTTGTAATAATACTAAAGGTAGATATTATGGTCTCATTTTCATCTTAGAAAATGGAGACCCAAAGAAGATGAATTACTTTTCCCAGGTTCCAAGAGCTTGTCCCAGAGCTCACACTGAGACGGGCAAGTACACACTGAAGAGTCACAGTGGAAATTACAGCGCAGTTTCCCAGCCCAGGGTCACATACAGACTCAGATAATACTCCTTGCTGTGTAGTTCACTGCTAGACTCTGGCCTTTAACTGAAAATGTCTGTGGAAAACCTATGCTAATGAGGGACAGAGGAGTTAAGCAGGTTCTGTTACACATAAACATTTCAGAAGCACTCTTTGTAAAAGAAACACTTTTGAATTAGGTTTATAAGTAAGTTTAGGTTCATCAATATGAATGGAGTATTGACTCTGCTAATATTAACAGAAGGGTGAGAACCACTGGGAAATGCTAGCTAAAATATGTAGCTGCCATAGCTTTCCATGACACAGGCCTTTGCAAAAGTGACATCACCAATGAGTGAATCAGTATAAGGACAATGGAGTAGATCACCTGGGGTTCAAATCCACGCAATGTGATCTAACTGTTGTCTTCACTGGAATCCACAAACTTCCTGCCTCAGACCAGAGCCACTGGACATTAAATTCTAAAAGATTGAATACCATTTTCTTTTTTGGGTCCGGTCGTGGGGCCTGAACTCTGGGCCTGGGCGCTGTCCCTCAGCTCTCGAGTAGTGGTGGTAGCCCACTTCTGCTTTTTTCTTTATGTGGTGCTGAGGAATCGAACCCAGGGCCTCAAGCATGCAAGGCAAACGCTCTACCACTGAGCCACCTTCCAAGCCCCTGAATACCATTTTCAAACAATGAAAGCCGAGTGTAGAAAGGAAGTTGGGAAATCCAAGTTAGCTGTTGAAAAGCATTCATTTCTATAAATATTTTGTTGGAACCATCATTTTAAGAAAATGCCCAATTTGTGTCAGAAAAAAATAAGAAGAGATCTGGTTTTTCTTCCAAACATATTGCATTATTCAGTCTGAAAAAGTACAAACATCTCAAGGATCATCCTCTCCATTAAAAATTTTTTCAAGCAAGTTTTTGGACAAATAAGGTCTGGTTTTTGTTTTTTGGTAGTTTTTACTTTTTCATAAGTATTAGGCACAATGCTTTTGAAACATGTCTTTCCCACAAATATACCAACAAAAATTGTTTAATAATTTTTGCTAAAATATACCCAAAGACATGTTTAATAAACAATAAAATCTGCAGGCAGGACTGTGGACAGACTATTAGACTTGAATTAAAACACTCCTCCTTTCTTATCTTTATTATCATTATTTGTCATATTTTTTCCACTTTTGAATACAAGCACCATTTTTTAAGTTAACTTTCTAATCCAAATGTTAGCTATGTCTAAGGTTATTGTTTTTTCTTATCTATGTTTTCTAATAAGCAAACACTATAAAACTTGGTATCTAAATGGCAGCAAATATATACTATTAAAAGATATAAACAGAGAACCAACAAAGCTGATGCTTTACCAGTGCCTAGTTTTCATTGTTTGCAGTCACAGTAAGAAAAAGAAATCTGTTAGATATCTTTTACTTAATGGTTAATTAGTAATGAAGACTAACAGAAGACTATAACCAGATGTTTTCAATAGAAACAAGATTTTCAGGTCCCGAGAAGATAACTATTCTATTTGCTTTGAGTGAGTTTCTCTATTGAGTGGCTAAATGAGAAGACTACTTCATTCTTTGCTTAATGCACTCAAAATATTGCCTTTTAAAGGCAGAATCTCAGTGAAAAGGTTAACTCACACGCTTGAAAGTCTACAACAGTCTTTTATGGTCTCCATCCACATACTCTACGTTCGGGGAGTGCTAACGCTACAAGGAGACAGCCCTGATGGTGGCTCTTCAAACCACCTCAGAACTTTCCTGTCATGTAGCAGGAATTCTGAAGCTATTAAAATTTTTCTATAAAACTAGACTGGCCTAAAAAAAAAACCAAAACAGCAAAGAAAAGTAGAGAAATGACTTACATCTCAGAGTTTCACGGTGGAGCCTTCCGTCTCTTCTCCACAGACTCTGCCTGGCCACTGATCCTTCACCCTGGCTTGACAGCTGCTTTAATCTGCAAGCCAGGGTGGAATGCATGGGCCCGCACTTGCTGTTCTTTTCTGTTTCCAGAAGGCCCAGCAGCCTGGTCGTTGACATGGCAACCAGGAGGAAGCTGCATGCCTACCAGTTTCATTAACCACCCAGCAGGAGACAACCTGCTTGGTTGGGAGTTTTAAAGTGAGAAGTTTCCAGAAACTAAGGGAACTTTGCTATGTGCTGACCCCAAAGGATTGACACAAATGGAAGAAATTCTACTGTAGCAGGAAATTGAATGGATTAAAAGTAGACTATAGAGACCCCTGGATACTTTCACATCCATAATTTGTTCCATTCTCTCTGGCTTGATAAATTATTACTTAGAGCAAGTGATTGCACTAGTGTAAGACTTGCCTATTAATGTGTTCCAAAGAGAACATGAACTTACTTCATCTTCAAAAATTCTCTCTTTCTCTCATTTAAAAAAATGTTAGAGGTTGGCCAAATAGGTAAAATAATATAAATAATTATGTGTATTTATACCTATATATAATATATATATATAGTTTTTACACATACACACACACACACACATACACTTTTATACAACATTAGCTGGTAACTTAGTCCATTTGGGCTGTTACTACAAAATTGTCAAAAACAAACAAACTAGGAAGCTTGTATACAATAATTTCTCACCACTAGAAGCTGGAATACCATGCAGGTTCCATGTCTGGTGAATGCTTACTTTCTGTTTATAGCCAGTACCTTCTAGTTCTACCTCATGTGGTATAAAGGAAAAGAATGCTAATAAAAAAAAAAAGAATGCTGGTCTCTTCACCTCACTCTAAGGGCTCTAGTATACTACTAGCTCAACCATGTTCACTGCAGCACTGTTGATCATAGCCAAGGTTTGAAATCAGCCCAGATGCCCCTCAAAGGAAAGTGGATCAAGAAAATGCAATATATACATATATATTCACACACATATATATACTGCATTGCACACACACATATATATATAACATATACACATATATATTGCATATATATATATATATATGGAATTTTACTTATCCATTAGGGAGAATGATACTGTATTATTTGCAAAGAAATGGAAGGACCTGGAAAAAAATATGTTAAGTAAGTCAGGCCCAGAGAGACAAAAGTTGCATGTTTTCTCTTATATGTGGAAGCCAGAGTTAGTTTATAAATATGTACATATATAAGTAAACATTTCGGGCGATATGCAAGTGTATACAATGTATTAACTAAAATATAGTAGATTCAGGGGCAAACTCAAGCATTATAATTCCTTAGAAAGGCTAAACTATAGTTTGACAAAATAAACACCAGGAAACAGGTAATTAAAAAGGATGGCATAGGGCTGGAAGGTGGCTCAGTGGCAGAGTGCTTGTCTTGCATGCATGAGGCCCTAGGATCGATTCCTCAGCACCACACAAGCAGAAAAAGCCAGAAGTGATGCCATGGCTCAAGTAGTGGAGCACTAGCCTTGAGCTGAAGAGCTGAGGGACAGTGTCCACACCCAGAGTTCAGGCCCCACGACCAAAAAAAAGGATGGAATAGGGTCAAGGTTGAAGTGGTTAGATAAATGAAGGGGGGGGAAAAGAAGGGAGAATGTAGTAAAAAAAAAATCAATGTATAACCTAAAAAATTAAAAGTGAGGAGAGGAGGGGGTTGGGAGGGATGGGTGAGAATGTTGAAAGGGGTGACATTGATCAAGATGCACTGTGGTCATGAACTGCTTTGTTGAATAACAACTCATTTGTACAACTACTTCATATAAACTTAATATATGTGTGTACATATATATTTAAAAAGAAAGAATAAAGGACATTAAATCCTTCCATGAGGGCTCCACCCTTGTGACCTTCCCTGGAAGATTAGGTACGAACATTGAATTTTGGTAGACACAAATTTATAATCTTTAGCAGCCAGTAGAGGCTCACTAAATAGGGGAGGAAATTTGATGGATGGTAGTGATGAAGGAAAGTTTCTCTACTTAAAAACAGTAGGAGCTGGGCACTGGTAGCTCTTGCTTGTAATCCTAGCGACTCAGGGGGCTGAGATCTGAGGGTTGCAGTTCAAAGCCAGGCCAGGCAGGAAAGTCTGTGAGACTCTTATCTCCAATAGTCACCAGAAAATCAGAAGTCACACTGTGGCTCAAAGTGGTAGAACACTAACATTGAGCAAAAAGAGCTCAGGGACAGCAACCTGGCTCTGAGTTCAGGGCCCATGGCTGACAAACAAATAAACAAAAACCAGTAGGAGACTTGAACAACTGATTTCTAATTATTTGGATGCAGAGTACTGTATCCAATATATTCTAAAAAAAAAAAGGAGGAACTTCACTAATAAAATTCATGCATTCATTTATTATTCATTACTGAATCATTACCACACATACACTGCCAGGAGATTTGAGGGATCTGGCGTAAATGTCATGGTTCTTGTCTTGAAGGCAATTATATAAGTTGCTGGAAAGTTGTAGTGTTCAACTTTACTAGAATTCCTTGTGGCTAGGCTTCCACATTTGATCATTGTTATTTTAGATCATTTTATTTGATCATTGTTATTCAGTTATCTTGATTTGGGAGTTGAATCCGCAGTTAGATGTCCATGAGGCTGTGTACAGGAACTGAGGTAGATGAGTTCCCCACTCCCGTTCTCCACCTATTTTCATCCCCTCTCAATCCACACCCACTTCACAGCCTCTAGATCATCTCCAGTATTTTGGGCGACTGTTTCTTCTATCCTGCACAGCCTGCAGACTCATCTCAGACCTTCCTTTCTTTGTAGAACTAAGAGGAGAGTTCTGGGGATCTCTTTTGCTAGCAGGGACGTAGCAGAAGTGTCAAACTTCGGAACTAGCCATGGTGCAACCTCATGATTGAGTTGCTTCTTGGTCATGGCAGGTGTGGCTTGGCCCTGGAGCAGAGAGCTGTAGCACCAGCTGGAGAATGTATCTTTTCCATTCAGCAACTTCATGACTGTGGATGAGGCATCAGCTCCCAGACTGACCCAATTCTACAGTGACTTTCAAAGCTGAGTAAGAGTCCATTTTTTCATGTTAACTAAAATATAGTATATGCAGAGGAGGATTCCAATGGTGCAACTCTTTTGAACAAGTAGCTTTACAGTTTAACAACATGAATACTAGGAAGCTGGACCATGTGTTGGGGGAAGTCAAAGGGAAGGGGGAGACAATAGAGAGGGAAGTGGTGGGCAAATGCCATCATAATATTCAATGTACATATGTGAAAATTAAATGAGATAAATTGAGGGGATGGGTAGGGTTGGGAGAAATGGAGGAGAATGATGAAAGGGGTGATATTGATCAAGATGCATTGTACTTACAGTGGACATGTTGAATTGAAACTCCTTAAGTTTATATTTTTAAATGTGTGTATGGATATATATGTATATATAAGATATATGTATATATATATATATATATACATATATATATATGGTCTGTCATGGGGCTTGAACTCTGGGCTTGGGTGCTGTCCCTCAGCTCTTCAGCTCAAGGCTAGCGCTCTACCACTTGGGCTACAGCGCCACTTCCAGTTTTCTAGTGGTTTATTGGAGATAAGAATCTCACGGACTTTCCTGCCCAGGCTGGCTTTGAACCGTGATCCTCAGATCTCAGCCTCCTGAATAGCTAGGATTACAGGCATGAGCCATGGGCGCCTGGCTAAGTATATATATTTTTTAATGAAAGAAAAAGTAAGTCAATTTTTCTTAGTCTGAAAAGAAACTAGAGACCCAAGGAACCACATATGTGTTTAAAGAAACTACTAGCTGGTTCAAAACAGCTAGAATAGACTGTTGTCTGTAATCAGGAGCCGTGAATGACATACCATTCTTGCCCATACTAGCTAAGTGGAAGTTTACTTGTACCGCCTCATCTACTTTTTAAATTTGTGTTTTGTTCTTTGACACAGGATCTTGCTATGTAGCCCAGGCTGGCATCCAACCTGTGATCCTCCTGCCTCAACTGTGCTACCATACCTGATTCCTCATCCAATTCTTCATTTTAAGGATTAATATATGTGATGTACAGTATTTCAAACAGCAGAAAGCATTTAATAACAGTAGTTGTTATCATTATTATTGTTATATTATTATTATTCCTCATGTTCTCTGTTTATAAAGACAACATATGCACAGAGACAGTTATTTCTCTAGAAACATGCAAATGAGCACTGCTGATGAAATGCACTTGCAGCTCTGTGTGTGGCATGTTAAATGTCTACCTTGGACTTTCCATCTCCCTACCATTTGAAAGCATTTACTTGCATTTGTTCTTTATGTCAGCCAGGTCATGAGCTTTAAGTTGAGTCAGCAAAACTGAGTGAACGTTGGGAAGACTCATAAAACCACACCTTAGCTTCCTGGCATATCTCACTTCTGCGTCAGTAGGTGGCGGACAAGTGTTTGCTCATGATGGGATTGGATTCCACTTTGGTAGTTGGCTAGCTTTTTTGTTTGTTTGTTTGTTTTTTTTGTCCATCACAGGGCCTGAGCTCTGGGCCTGGGTTCTGTCCCTCAGCCCTTCAGCTTAAGGCTAGCGCTCTACCACTTGAGCCACAGCATCACTTCTAGTTTTCTGAGTGGTTTATTGGAGATAAGAGTTTCACAGACTTTCCTGCCAGGACTGGCTTTGAACCGCAATCCTCAGATCTCAACCCACTAAGTAGCTAGGATTACAGGTGTGATCCACCTGTTTTGCTTTCTTACTTCCTTTTTTGTTTTTAAATCACCAACACAATACAGGCTCCTTATAGTCCATACAAATTATATTAAACAAAAGTGAATTCTTAAATAATATTATTTAAATAAAAGTGTATTGAGTAAAAGTGAAGATCGATATTCACACCTCCAATGTATCTTGCAGAAATAGTGTCTGGCAATTCTGCTCTGAAGCGGATCTTGCCTTGGTTTTAAACCTTAACAACCACCTTGTGAATTGGCATGCTGGTTCCCTAAAATCTTTTATTATAGACTCCAAATTCTACTGTTCTCCGCAGCCCTTCTCCATGTTTCTGCCCTCACCCACTGAGCCTCTAGATCACTGCGGGTATCTTTGGTTACGGATTCTTCTGTTCTGCACAACTTCGGCATCTTCCCCTTCCTCATCATCCCTTCTGGGAAACTCTGGGGTCCGTGTTCTCAGCTCTCCGTAGGAGGCAACATTCCCCGTTTGTGCCATCAGACTTCCTCTTCCTCTGTTCGGTCCTCAGGGAAACTTAGATTCCAGTGCTACCTCTGTCTGCCTTCAGTGCTGTGCTCAGGGCTTCCACTCTGTCCTCACCCCCACTGGTGGGACCCCTCCTGTCATTTTTGCTTTATTCTCCCTGCCAGGACCCGTGGCTGAGGGCTGCTCCCTCCGCCTGTCTTCTCCACGGCACTCTTCGGGTATTGGCACTCATGGAAAAAAAGCTCTAAAGGTTCTTCTGCTTATCTTCCAGTAACGCACTGGTGTTATCCCAGCGTTCTTTCAGATGGCTTTTGCCCAGGGCCTTTGGTCATCCTTTCCCATTGGAATCGAACAGCCACCCATCACAGCATCCTGGTTCCCAGAAGAAGGCCTTGCCGGGCGCCGGTGGCTCAGGCCTGTAATCCTAGCTACTCAGGAGGCTGAGATCTGAGGATCGCGGTTCAAAGCCAGCCCGGGCAGGAGAGACCGTGAGACTCCTATCTCCAATAAACCACCAGAAAACCGGAAAGTGGCGCTGTGGTTCAAGTGGTAGAGTGCTCGCCTTGAGCTGAAGAGCTGAGGGACAGCGCCCAGGCCCAGAGTTCAAGCCCCACGACCGACCAAAAAAAAAAAAATCAGAAGAGCCTTACATACGAGAGGGGCCAAAAACCTGCCCTGGACTTTCTTACCATCCTGCCCACCCTAACATTCATCTCCTTCAACCACAATCATCCTGGGTCAGGCCCTGCATCAGATCCTTTTGGTCATACTTGTTCTTTATTCTGGCCAGCTTTGCCACAGGTCTGTTCAGATATAATTCCCCCTAGCCTCCCATCCTGACACCTCTCTATTATCACTGTGTCTCTGAAGACACCGTGGGTGCCCGAGGAATCTTCCGCAGTGCCACCTGAAAGTGCCTGGGACTTATTGTCTTAATGAAGATATGTTTTGGCCAATAGGGATTCGAGTTGGTAGATAAAGACCTCCTCCTTTCTCACCTCAGACAGGAAGTACTGAATGTGTGTCTGTGGCTTCCCCAATGATTCATACGCTAGAAATCTCAATAAGACACATCAGCTTTTGATCATTCCTCTTCATTTTCCCTTGTCATACTTATTGTGATTACAGTCTTTCTTAAAGTGTGTGTGTGTGTGTGTGTGTGTGTGTGTGTGTGTGTGTGTCTACACTTCTCTTTTATTCTTTGAAATTCTATGCTCTGGGGAAATCAGACTTAAGACATGTACTTTATTCTTTCCAGATCCTAAAATAAATTCTTCCACCTGTGAGCTTAAAACCAGCCCTTCTCACCTCCTGAGACATTCTTCTACAGTGAAGGCCTTACCTCTTCCAGAAACTAGCATCTCAACTTTTAAGGAAGGCATCCTTAAGAGCTTCAAAATTCCCACTCATATATAATACCTCCATTAAATGGAGAGAGCAAAGCCAGAAGCATCCAGATGGCATCTTCAGTTCGGCAGAGGGTCTTCTAAAGCATTGTTGTACACCACCTTAATAGCATGATTATCCATGAGCTGACTTGGATCCACAGCAGAGTCCCCCTCTTTATGATAGCCACAGGACTTGCAGCCATTGTCTGGGAATAGCAAAGGCAGGATGTGATACAGATGCTGGGCAGCAGGCCGGACTTGCTGTCCAAGTAAGTGACTCACGGCTATGTAGCACTTTCCCAGCTGATGTGATTCCCATGTGTTTGTTGGCAAAAGTTACAAATGACTACATGTCTCAGGTCAGGAAAGTCACTGACAAATGATTTGTAAGAATCATAAATATCAAAGCTGCAAATGCCAGGCATCTACTGTACTTTCTCCAAACCTCTGCCACCTGAAATTTGGATGAGGAGGTGCTCAGCCTCCTCATCCTGAAACAGCTTCATTTGACTCTGCGGTGCCACTGGTCATCCTGTGGTCACCTAGATCTGCTAGAACGCTTTCTAGGATCACCAATCAGTTGCCTTTCCCTTTCCCTTTCTCTTTCTCTTTCCTTCAGTACTAGGGGCTGAACTCAGTGCTTGATGGGCAAGCACTCTTCCATTGAGCCATGCCCCTGTCTCCCTTGCCAGTATTGCTAAACTGTCTGGCCTGAGAGCATTCCTTCAACTCAAACCACAGCAAGGGATCCTGGCACAGCCGCATGAGGTCCATGAATTTCTGATCAACTCCGCCACCTACTGGCAATACTTGATTTTCACAGTCAGGCATTAAAACTGGCTGTCCTAATGGCTGACTTACCAACAACACTTTATCCACCCCCCCACCCCCCAAGCATGTATATGTTAGAGAATACAAGCATACCTTACCATTACTACTGGAACCTTCGGACTGTTAAAGGGGGAAAAGCATTAATGCCTGCTAGGGATGCTATTTGTGAAGCAACAAGACAACTTTGGCTCATTGCAGATATTGATATGATGCGACCTTAAATGTCAGCTGCATGTCTCAGTGAGAAGTCCCACTAGGGAAGGGTATAGTCAGAAAAATAACTGTGTTCCATATTCATCTTCTCCTTATCTGACTCAATTTCTCCTAACAGATAGCCTTTAAATCAGAGCTTTGGCTTTTCTGTTCAAACCCTTGACATTTCAGATTAGTGAGCTATTGTTCTGTGGTTTGCCTAAGATGGTTTTCACAACTCATGGCTCTTCCTAGCTTTAGGTGACAAAACATTTGCAGCCATGTCAGAAATGAAATTTAGGGTCAGGGTTCACAAGCTTAATAAATAAATAATAAATAAATACATGTATCAGTTCTTCAGTGTTTGAACTATGTTTGCAGAAGTAGGAAATGCTGTTAAACTGACTGGCAAAAACTCAGAAGAAAACTTCTAACATCAGAAGTCTAACATAAGAAGTGTCACATTAAATCACATCCTTTTTTTGTTTTTTTTTTTTGTCAGTCATGAGGCTTGAACTCTGGGCCTGGGCGCTGTCCCTGCGCTCTTCAGCTCAAGGCTAGTGCTCTACTGCTTGAGCCACAGCACCACTTCCAGTTTTCTGGTGGTTCATTGGAGATAAGAGTCTGACAGAGTTTCTTGCCCAGACTGGCTTTGAACCGCGATCCTCAGATCTCAGCCTCCTAAGCAGTTAGGATTATGAGTGTGAGCCACTGGCGCCCGGCTTAAATCACATCCTTTTTGTGACAAAACCCACAAAATGACTTGTCTGAATAATATGTCATTTGTGGTGGCAGATGGATATAAATTGCAGTTTTTCAGTGACAGAAAACCATAAAGGAATAGCATGGTGGTATTAATAGTATGGAAAGTGTTAGCACTTTTTCCCACACTAGTATTAATAAATATGGAAGATAGTATGGAATAGTATTCATTACTGTTACTATTAGTTGAATAGGAATTTGCATTAAAAACTAAGACATGCAATGATGTGCTCCCCTCCCCCCCAGCCAATTCACATGTCAAAATGCTAATCCCAGGGTGATGGCACTCAGAGGTGGGTCCCGTGGGAGGAGATTGGGTCATGAAATGCTCCATTTCTGAACGAGGAGGTAAGTGCTCAGGAGACACCGACCCCCCCCCCCATCCCCATCACAGCTGCCTCAGCTTCCTCGACTGGAGCAATGCATTGCTGTCATTTATAAGTCACTCCAGTTCTGATATTTTATTACAGCAGCCTGAGTAAACTAAGACAGTTATAGATAATTCATTGTCATTGACTTCTGAATATTATTTCATCATGTAACTGTCAGTATTTATACATTTTACTCTTAGTGGGCATTGGGATTGCATCAATTTCTTTCTTTCCTTTCTCTCCCTTCCTTCCTCCCTTCCTTCCTTCCTTCCCTCCCTCCCTCCCTCCCTTCCTTCCTTTCCTTCCTTCTTTCTTTCTTTCTTTCTTCCTTTCCTTTTTTTCTTCCTTTCTTTCTTTTTGACCATGGTGCTTAATCTCAGGGCCTGGGCACTGTCTCTGAGCTTTTTTGCTCAAGGCTAGAGCTCTATTACTTTGAGCCACAGAGCCACTTCCTGTTTTCTGGTGGTTAATTAGACGTAAGCTCACGGACACTCCTTGAGAAAGTCTGGCCTGGCCTTGAACTGCAGTCCTCAGATCTCAGCCTCCTGAGTAGCTAGGACTACAGGCATGAGTCACTGGTGCCTAGCCATCCATTTCATAAAATTTTTATTGTTGTAATAAAGGTAATGTACAGAGGGGTTACAGTTATGCAAGTCAGGTAAAGAGTACATTTCTTTTTGGATAATGTCACCCCTGTCCTTGCTCTCTCCCCGGTTTTTGCAGCTGTTTCTTCCTCTTGCAAATATTGAAGCTGAGAGCATTTTTCTTTTGGAGACACAATGCTGCTATGTATCCCATGTAGGCCATGAACTTGCAAGCCACCTCCTCAGTGTCCTGAGTGCTGGGGTTACAGGCATGAGCATTTTTATACACGTCTTTCGGTGAACATGTGTAGACATATTGACGTTGGGATACCCATGGCAGTGGGTCATCATCTAATCTCTATTTTGATTGTGCTTTATTAGTTGTAATGAGAGAGGGAGGAGTGGGGGGAGGAGAGGGAGGGAACACACACCAGGAAGTCTTGCTAACATGAGCCCCTCGGCTTTATCTACGCAACCTCATCCCAGAGGGCTGAACTGGTGAAGCTCTGACAAAGAAATTATGCCTAGCACGTGCACACACGAAAAGGACAGTACCAGTGCTAATGAGAAGCCGCAAGCTGATCATGACCTGAGCATACCTTTATTCTCCCCTCATTTCCTTTCCTGTCTAGCTCCATTTTCTGGAACTTCCTATGGGAGAGCAGTACCCAATTACGGTTTCTTCCAGTCACTGAAGTACAGCTTTTAAAGTAGAAGCCGGTTGGCAAAAGCTTTTCCTAGGAAAGCTTCAAAAAGAGGTGGTTCTGTAAACAACCTGTCATCACACTCCATTAATTAGCTCATGAACAGAAGTGGGAAATTTGTTATTTCTTCCACTAGATGGCAGTGTCTCCCCACAAACCAAGCCAGACACAACCACTCGGACCAGGTCATGGCCACCATTCCCTAGGAATGGTGAAGACAGAGTGCGCTCACCCTGTGAGTAAATCAGGACTAGGGAGGGAAGAGTGTGAGTGGAAGAGGCAAGAGGGCATTGCTGGGTGATGAATGGTTGGTAACACATAGTGCAGATTGAAGAGAGAAGGTTGAATGCGTAAATAGAAGGGTAGCCCAATGTAAAATGGCAGGAAGGCATACAGAAACGGGAGCATCTGAGCTTCCATGAGAGCTGGAAGGAAGGAGGGGATCCAAGGCTGAGGAAGAGGGAGGCTCAGGCATGCAGGCAGAGTTCCCACTAGTGCCTAAGACTTCATCTGCCTGTTGCACCTTGCACCTTGTCTGTCAGTCCCATCCCAACTCGGAACCTGAGCTGGGAAGGCAGCAACAAGTCAATTCCTCTGGTAACAGATGAATGGAAAGGGCTCCATGCCAGGCTATCTGGAGAAACCTGGCCCAGCCCAGAACTTGCCCTTCTGGGGCTCTGATGCCTCTCCAGAGGGCGGTGTGGTTCTGCTGCATTTTATTTTTGTCACTTCTGCTGCATATACTCCCGTGGTGCTAATATGGCTGCAGTCAGGCCCATGCCCTGTCCACCTTTGCCTGGAAAACCTTAGGAAGTGGCCACACACTCCATCCCGCTGGCCACTGAGATCTAAACCAATTAAAGCTGACTCCAGATTTCCAAGAGGTGGCCAGCCGCAGTTGCCCTTCTTTGTAGAAGATGGCTATTGTTTTCTTTGTAATATGATGGCTGTTGAGATATGGAGAGAGATGTCTGAGACTCAGGATGGATTGTCTCAAAGAATTAGTGCGTTGTTGGACTGTTGAAGGGCGGCTTCGGTGCTGAATTAAACTTGCAGATGGCGCCTTTTGTAACTGCAGGAGCCCAGGCCTGTTCCCAGCAGCGGCATTCCACCCTGAGTTCTCTCCTGATTGTAGGGGAAAAGATAGGAAAACAATTTTGAAAAAAAAAAAAAGTCATTGCATCCTCTTCTTAATAGTTTACTTGAAACTAATCGCTCACAGATTGAGATTACAATGTCTCTGGTAACTTGTTCCATTAAATGAAACAATGACATGGATTGTTGTCTCAATATATTTCAAAATTACCTCTAGCAATATAAATATCTTTTTTGTGGAGTGGAGGGGATCTGCGTGATAGACAGGACAAAATAAAAACCAACTAACCAACCAACCGAATGACGGCAGCCAAGGGAGAAAGCAGATCTATTTCAAATTAATTTAATGTGTTTTATTTCCTTTTTGTATCTGAAGATCATATTTCAAGACCATCTCTGTACATATGGCATAACTAGCAATTGAATGCTAATTTCTTAATGAAATTTTAAAAATCCTTCAGCAGTTTTGCGTTTTTAAGATATTAAGTGAAGCTGGGTGTTGGTGGCTCATGCCCATAATCCTAACTTCTCAGGAGGCTGAGATCTGAGGTTCACGGTTCAAAGCCAGCCCAGGCAGGAAAGGCTGTGAGACTCTTGTCTCCAATAAACCACTAGAAAACCAGAAGTGGCGCTGTGGCTCAAGTGGTAGAGTGCTCACCTTGAATTGAAGAGCGCAGGGACAGCACCCAAGCCCAGAGTTCAAGCCCCACAACTGACAAAAAAAGATATTAAGTCATTATCTAAAATCTTGACCTTAATATTAAGTGCCAAGAATGAAACAAAAATATCAATAACAAAGTCCATGATATTTAGTTTACAGCTTCATGATAGTGGATGTTGCATGTCTCTTAAGAAGGGAAGGAACACAAATTAATGTGAAGTTAATTATACATAAATACAAAACTTTTTTTTTTTTTGTCAGTCATGGGCCTGAGCACTGTCCCTCAGCTCTTCAGCTCAAGGCTAGTGCTCTACCACTTGAGCTACAGCGCCACCTCCGACTTTTTTTCTTTTTGCTTATGTGGTGCTGAGGAATTGAACCCAGGGCCTCATGCATGCAAGGCAAGCACTCTACCACTGAGCCACCTTCCCAGACCTTAGCTTCTACTTTTAAAAGAAGATTTGTGGGGCTGGGAAGGTGGCTCAGTGGTAGAGTGCTTGTCTTGCATGCATGAGGCCCTGGGTTCGATTTCTCAGCACCACATAGGCAAAAAGAAAAAAAAGCCAGAAGTGGCGCTGTGGCTCAAGTGGTAGAGCACTAGCCTTGAGCTGAAGGTGCTGAGGGACAACACCCAGGCTGAGTTCAGGCCCCACGACCGGAAAAACAAAACAAAACAAAAACAAACAAACAAACAAAAACCCTAGAAGCTAAACCTAAAAAAACTTTACCTAGTTAGATTTATGTCTTTTAATTATATTTTCTCTTTTTGTCAGTTGTAGGGCTTGAACTCAGGACCTGGGCACTCTCCCTGAGCTCTTTTGCTCAAGACTAGCACTCTATCACTTTGAGCCACAGTTCTACTTCCAGTTTTCTGGTAGTTAGAGATAAGAGTCACATAGACTTTCCTGCCCAGGCTGACTTTGAATGGTGATCCTCAGATCTCAGCCTCTAGAGTAGCTAGGATTGCAGTTTTAAGCCTAATTTTTGACTATCTTAATAAGATGATGCATAAAAACCCTAAAACATTAAATTTCTTCTTGGCTATAACTTTAGTCATTTAAAACTCAACCATAGGCCAATAAATTTCAAGACATTTTATATTATCATTATGACTAGATGACCATATGATCATTTCATATGTGAAAACTAGTTAATGATTTCTGAGAATCTGTGATTCCATTTGTAGAATGAATCCACATGACTCACAACGAGGACTATGCTTTGTAAATGATAAGGCACAGAATAAACTTACACAATGTAATTTTGAACACTCTCTCATTAGTGTGGCAATAAAGGACATATGATACTCCTACAAATGAAGAAACCAAGGTACAAGAGGTTAAAGGGAACTCATACAGTTGGAATGTAACTATCTTCAAGTATTAAATGATAATATTCAAATGTTATCATTTTGGTACCATACCCAAATATTATACAATGGTATGAAAATTCACATTATTGTGCCATGCCCAAATACAAATACTAAAATTTCTAATTACTAATACTAATTTCTAATTACTATACCCAGATATCTCTCCATTGTATGAATACTCATATCCTATGACTATAATACTACCTTTAGAATTTTCCTGTAACTATCTCTTTGCTTTATGATTTTTCCATTTATTTCCAAATTATCCCCATATGAACATCCACCTCCTACCTTCTCACAGGGCTTACCATGCAGACAGACTCTCTGGTCCATTAGTTAATGCTTCACCTCCCAAACCTGGTTTTCTCAGAAAAAAAAATCCTAAATTTGTCCTTTATCTTCTTCACAATCTAAAATTCCTGATAGAAAATGACCAACGATACAGAATTGGGCACCAGACCTCCATAAAACCTCACAGATATTTCCAAAACTGAAGTTTGGATTCACAGCTGATTGGCTTCAGAATCTTGCCAATGTTTTTATGCTTAGCATTGTATTAAGAGAAACCAAGGTTTGCTCCCTGCCTTCAGAGATTTGCATTCTTTTCTTTTTTAAATAGCCTTAATGGTGTATAAAACCTCATCTAATTTTCATAAGGAAATACATTTTTAAATGTTCAGACTTTACCACTGGCCAATCAATGCTAATGGCAGCAACTTCCTTAAGGAGTTGACATGTTTAGCACAAAATTTAGTGGTGCTGGTAAGGCTTTGGTAAAATGGCTATATCCAGATGGATAGCCAGTTGCGAGGTAAATAGCTTCCATCCCTAGAAATTTGGATATAAGAATATTTTAAAAAAAGTGTACATTTTCTATCTAATAATCCTACTTCTACAAGTGTTCCTGGGTAGAACCCAAAAGAAGTTGAATGTTATGTGCTTGAAAGTCTTCACTATAATTTTTATGATTGAAAAGTTGGAAGCAGCCTTATAATAATACGTACCACTTGCTAGAGCTCTGCCATTCACAAACAGCAGTTCTCCACATCAGACGGCCTGGGGAGGCAGGCAGAGCTGTCCATACCCCACTGGAGGCTCTGGTTCAGAGGCTGAGGTCCTCAGATCACACTGCTGGCCCCGACGAACCAAACGAACTTGATGAACTGAATATGTACCCACTAAAATAGCCACTACAAAAGCCACATAGCAGTATTCCAACAAAACAAAACAAAACTTGGGTGACAAAGAAAAATCACAAAAATAATTACATATTGGCTGCCATGTATTGTAAAAATAAATAAATAAATCACATAGCTATAATAGTTAAGGCTTGGAAGGAAAGGGGGGAAAAAGAGAAAGGCCCTGAGACGTTTCCTTTTATTGTTTATGATTTAGGTTGCTACATGCCATCCAGAACCCTTTTCCCTCTTTAATAGAACCACCATTTCCTTAGGAAAAATAATGCACGCAGAAATGAGCTGTACTAGGTAGGCTGCATTCCCTTTTGAGGACAGAAGTATAAAAATGCCTGGACAGGAAGAGAAGGTTTTTCCTAGAACTCTGATCCCTAGATTTACAAAAGCTGGTGAAGGGTAGGCCAGTGGTGGTCGCAGCGGCTGGGACCCGCCCAGGCCATGTACTGGCGATTTCATCTCAATGGCATTTGGGATATCAACCTTGCCTGGAAGCCCTGGGGGGTGGGATCTCCCGGGAGACTGACGAAGGAGGGCAGGATTGCCCAGTGGAATCAGAGAGGCGGGACGGGAGGAGCTGCCGTTGTTGTCAGCCAGTGATTAAATGTGGGGTTACAGAGGAAACATTCCTTCTACTCTCCTGTTCCTCCCCTCACCCTTGGCTCACCAAAAAGACTCCTTCCACTAAACTCCTTCCAAAAAATATTGACGGGGTGCCTGCCATTCAATGCCCTCACGGCTGACACTGCTCCCACACAAAGAGGCTTCAGGAGGTAATGGACGGAATCAAGGACACTTCAAAAATACCGCGGGGCTCTGGGGCAGAGCAAAAGACAAATGGCCCAAACCCACCTGTTGGCCATTGCTCTACTCTGAGCCTCAGCCTGTGGCTAGCACTGGGTCATTTTCTTGTGCCTTCTGACCAGTACACTGTGTCTTGTTACTCATTGTGGTCTAGCTAATTTTCTGTATTTTTCAGACAAGACACTTGATGTCTGATAATGTCATTTGATCCTGAACATCAAATGGGATATGGATATTTAGCTTTTCTTTGTGTCTTTTTAGAAACATCCACAAAGAATCTACCTAGATACTATCAGATTAAGTTGGTATTTTGTGTTTAGTTTACCACCTTTATAATCTATCTGGATGCTATCAGATTAATCTTGTACATTGGGCTTAGTTTACTAGCCTCTCAGTCTAACAAACTAGACTAGAATACAAAAATTTTAGCCGACTGCTTAGACCTACATCTTATTTAAGGGGCTGGTTGGGTTTTTTTAAAGAAAAATGTCATACAGTAACTCCAAAACAGGAGATAGTCACTAGATACAAGTTGTAGATTGAATAAATGAGTAATTATGGAATCAGAGCATAAACTTCAATGCCAGGCCTTCATTTTGTCAGCTGCTACCTGGGTGCCTCTGAACAAGTTTCTGAAGCTCAGCTTCCTCACATGACAAACAGAGATGAAGATGGAGACAATAGTGCTTGCCCCCTAGGGTTGTTCTGAGGACAAAAGCATTAACACATGGAAGGTGCTAGATTAGCATCTGCCATAGGATGCACATTACCTATGTGTGAGCAAGATTATTATTATTACTTGCTCACAGCAAGTAAATCCTAAAGGTGAATTAACAGCACTTAGAGAATTGAAATGCCAGTATGAGGAGATAGAATGTTGATTATGTCTTTATATTATATATTCTTAAGTATAATTATAAAATAATAAATTAGCATATCGATTCAGAAGTTTATTAAAATATAGCAATAATAGGAATGCAAAGATAGTTTGATACTGTGAAATCTGTTACCTTATTTTACCATAATAATAATAAAGGTGATGAGGGGAAAATACTATCATTTTATTTTATATTTAATATAAACCAAAATTCAACAGCCTTTTTACTTTAAAAGTTTTAGTGAGGAATAGACCCAAGAACAATAGAGTCAAATGTGAGCACATCCACATGTATGATTGAAAAGCTATCATGATGATTCACATTAAACTGCTAGAAACATTTTTACATTGCAAAAAATAAGGCAATTTAAAACATTATGGAAACTGTTATTTAATATTGTTCTGAAAATACTAGCCATTGTGATTAACAAGAGGAAACGAAAGTATAGTGATGAGGAGAGAATTATTGTCAGATGGTATTAATATACGTCTAAGCTTTTGGAAACAATAGCACAACTAACTAAAGTACCTAGTTGCAAAGTTATTCGTGCAAAAACCATAGGCTTCTCTCTCTAAGCACAGTGGAATGAAGTTGATCGCTTCCTAGGCTGACACCTAAATGATTTTTTTCCCCTCGGTAAACCAGACTTCCTCTGCCTCCAGGCAGTGGGCTGGGACAGGATGAATTTCTGTTGGATCAACTGAAGTGGCGGCTTGGAACCAGGCAATTCATTGGACACACCTTTTTGTTGCTTCTGATTACCTGCTGGCAAGAACTAAGAGTGTGTCTGTTTTATGTAGGCCATGTCTGTCAAATCAGTCTTTGAAGTTGTTCAAATAAAGAGGATTAGTCATAGTTATAGGGAGATATAAAGACTAAACCCAAAGAGGCAGAGTTCGTATGGCCTTGTGCATCTGTTAAGCTGGCTTACACACATTTTCTTGTTGTGGCATGGGTATTTTATGCACTGTTTGCCATGAAATAGTCACAAATTGAATCAATTCTTTATGGTACTAGACCTTTTATTGCCCATTGTCTTAATTGCTCAGAGTGGCAAGACAATCCAATCAGAAAGTTATTTCTCAGATCATCAAATTTATACATAAACTCCACATATTGTTTTCAGGCTTCCTTCCTGATCTTCTGCTATCAAACTGAACATGTTGCTTTATTATGAGTAGTGTTATATAACATGTTCTTCATCTGAAATGTGCTGTAAGCATGCTAAGACCATATTTGAAAAATTTTAAGTGATGCTTATATATGGCAACAGACCAGATACACGCAAGGGTTTATTGAAACTTCTAATTTAACTTATTTTAAAAATCAGATGCAAGATTTCTGATTTATTAAACATTACTTTCACAACAGTAAAAACATGTAGATCCATTCGAGAGCTCATCTAGTAATTTTTCTGTTAGAAGTTTTGTTTATGCAGGTACATCTTTGCTTTCCCTATTTTTTGAAATGGGTATGGATCACGCCTCAAATAAACTATAAAATATGAATATATTAAGAAAGTTGTTTAATATTTTGATGTTGAGTTCTTAATTCTTCCTTCCTTCCCTCTCTATTTTCTTCCCTTCCTCCACTTTTCCTCACTCCCTCCTTCCATCCCTTTCTCCTTCTCTCCCTACTAAGATGTGGATATATATTACTATTGATTTCTCTGAGCCCATTTCCACCTGTTAGATGGGCATATTAATACTATTTTAAGGGAAATCAATAAAATGATTGGAGTACATTACCTGGCAAGTAGAAGTTACTTGGCCCCAATTCTTCATCTAGTGGCAGAAGTGGGATTAGAACCCACACCACCTCACTCTGTAGCCTGTCCTTTGTCTTATATCAGGTTGGCATTGAGCAATCTCTGGTAATTTTACCCATATGCCAAGACCATATTCACATTTCTCATTTAATGAGATGACAGTGAGCCCCATAGGTGCGTCTTCTTCAACCTCTCTGAGCCTTGCTTTTCCCTGATGTCAGTTGAGTGGATAAGACTCCAAAGTCCCTTTCAATCACTCACTTCTGTGATTCTATCATGGTTTACCTGGTACTAAAGGCTTTCCCTGACAAGAGTTTCATTGCTAGAACAGAGACTGTCTTGGCAGTCACCTCGGCTAGTTGTTTACTCTAACACCAGGCTTCCTCTATACCCAGTTCCCACAGAACTTTCTAAGATGGTTCATTTTTTGGCAGTAATAGGGTTTGAACTCAAGCCTTAGTGCTTGCTAAGCAAGTGTGCTACCCCTTGAGCCATATTTCCAGCCCTTGTGAAGGTTAATCTTGACTGTTAACTTGATTAAATTGGGAGATTCCTAAAGTTTACTTTGGCATGAGTTTGTGAAGGTATTTCCAGAGACGCTTGCAATGTGGGTCGGCAACTGAGCAGGGAGAACCCACTGTCAATGGGAACAGCACCATCAAATAGCCCGGGGCTGGGAAGCAACAGTAGAAGGAAGCCCGGCCACACGGGAAAGCTCCATGCTTCCTAACAGTGCACTCTTGCTGCCGTCATCCACGGTCGCCAGACTCCAGCTTCCTCAGCCTTCCAGTGTGGATGCACACTGGAGACCAGCACCAGACTAAAGCTGCCTCACTGGCCAGCTTCATGCTTACGTTTCCAGTCTCTTGTGAGGAGCGATAGTGTCGAGACAGCCATTGGAGGCCTACCCAGCCTCCAATCAAGTAAGCCAATTTTATAAATCCCCCTCTCATTACTATATACTTACTTATATGTCTGTCATGCATATATGTATGTGTGAATGCATATGCATAATGTATATACACGTATATAATACATATTCTATTACATATGTAGAATATAGATAGGTTATCTAGTCTATATCCATCTATCCTATTCTATTCTATCAGTTCTGTTTCTCTAGAGAACTCAAATATACCTTCCTCTGGTGGATACCAGAGGATATACACCACAGGTATACTAGAGAATGTAAAGTCGAATGCAGTTCTGCAAGCATAAAGTTAGTAAGCACATGAAGCCACAGCCTTGTGATCTCACTCCCTTGTCCTTCATCCTGGCTAGAGAGCCACTGGGGAGAATAAAAATAAATAAATACAAGCAAAGCCCTCGGGGTGCAGTGTTTTGATTCGGAATCGAGGCTGCACACCTTGTGGCTGCTCCCCGGTGCCCAGCCCGGCTCTGCCAGCCCCAGCTGAGATATCACTTACCAGTGCCAGCTCTTCAGGGGCAGGGCCCCAGCAACATGTTTACAAGATGTGTAGCTATTAGCAACATCTTACAGTTCATACTAATTAACGAGGGGAGCAGCTGATGAAGCCAGGCTCTAAAGAGGGCCAAATTGCATCAGTGTTTGGGCCTTAAATTGATACCAAAATATGGCTCACCACAGATTTGTTTTGAGAAGTAGGTTGGTTGTTTGCTACGCTTCGGCTGCAGCAGATCCCAAAGTGGCCAGAATGCCAGGGTTACAGGTTTATTATGGTCATTTAAATTGGTTGAGCACAGCCATCATTTCATTGGAGTGGCAAAGATTACTCCCCCTCCCCCTCCTCCCTTCGAGTCTAGGGGTGAATGGCGGCTAGGTCATGCTGCTGCTGGAATTAGTGACACAGATTTGCAGAGTGCATTCAGCCCATAGTGGATGAACCCACTCTGTAAAACAGATTTTCTTCTAAAGGGAAATAACTAACTCTTTTTATAATGAACTCTTTTCATGCTGGAATTTCTAAACCAGTAGATGAACTCTACTAAAAAAAAAAAAAACAAAAACGGGCCTTACACCAAACCACACATTTATGGGGCTGGGAAGGTGGCTCAGTGGTAGAGCGCTTGCCTTGCATGCTTGAGGCCCTGGGTTCGATTCCTCAGCACCATATAAGCAAAAAAAGAAAAAAGCCAGAAGTGGCACTGTGACTCAAGTGGTAGAGTGCTAGCCTTGAGCTGAAGAGCTGAGACAGCGCCCAGGCCCAGAGTTCAGGCCCTACGCCCGGCCCCCCCCCCCAAAAAAAAAAAAAAAAAACCAAGCTGGGAGTGGTACTTCATATCTGTAATCCCTGCTACTGGGAGGAAGGTGTAGGAAGATTGTGGTCCAGTCTAGTTAGCGCAAAAGCAAGACCCTAAAAGAAATTTAAAGGAAAGCAAAGAGGGTTAGATGAGGAGGTAGGCCAAGTGTAGGTTGCAAGCCTAGGTCCCTGAATTCAAATGCTAGTACCACCAGGAGCAGGAGGGGGGAAATAAGAGAAGGGGAGAGAAAAGGAGGGGAAGGGAGGAGGAAGAAGGGAGGAGGAGGAGGAGAAGGAGGAGGAGGAAGAGACTTTACTTTTACTTTTATGATAAGCTCTTAAGGTAAGCCTTTTTGTTTTTGTCTCTCAATCAATTTGGAAAATTCTTTAAAATGATCATATCTGGACTGTAATCCTAGCTACTCAGGAAGCTGAGATCCAAGGATAGTCGTTTGAAGCCAGCTTAAGCATGGAAAGTCTGAGAGACTCTTATCCCTCATAAACTACTAAAAAAAAAAAAAGCTAGAATTGGAGCTCTAGCTCAAGTGATAGAGCACCAGCCTTGAGCAAAAGAAGCTCAGAGACAGAGCTCAGGATGTGAGATCAAGTCCCAGCACCAGCACCAAAACAAACGACAACAAAAAGATCATGTCTTGTGTTGAATAATTACTAAGTAGACCTTTTATTTTGTCAGGCTGCCAATCAAAGTTTCCCTGCTCTCTTGGTTGTATCTGTCCCTGCACAGAGGTGGTAGAAGGCAGGCGGACATTGAGCCTGCCCCTTAGAGTGGCGACAAACGGTGCAGTTAAAATGACAAGCTCCCAATCAGAGGTGGGGGGGGTGGCAGCCTCTCCGCTCCTACACTCAGGCTGGTTAAGCCCTCTTGCTTTTGAGTCCTCTGAAGAAGGAGGGAGAACATGAGTGCAGGAAGATGGCCTTTGGTACCATCTTTGGCTGAGGTAGCTGAGCGTCTGGGGGCCCTGAGAATTGCTATTTGCTAATTACATGATGGGGAGCAGCAGCCTCCTTGGAGAAAAGATCAGCCACATTGATACAAAATAGCAACCAAACACTGCACCTAAATACTGCCTCATGACTTTTTTTATTCTGGAAATTCAGTCCTGGGCACAGGCACATAAAGTAGGCATCACAGGCAACAGGTGTTGGACCAGCGGCTTTCCTCTACAACGCTGGCCTGCTCCTTCTCTCCTGGTTGCTAGAGAAAATGCTTCCTTGTTGCACAGTTGCAATTATTCCTGTCTTGCCACTGCAACCTGACCTGCTTGTGCGTAAAAGAGAGGGGGAGTAGGTGTGGGAGCACTCGGCATCCTTCGAGGTGAGATGTCTCTCCACCAGGACTGCCGTCATCAGAGACGAGACAGACAGTGGATTTCCTCTCTGCTAGCCTAAGTCCACCCGGTTTCCTTCACTTCCCACCCTCACTCCCAACACACAAGCCTGCTGTGGAGAGCAGCCACTTGCATGAACATGTTTTGCAAAAAGCACAGACCTCAATGTGTTGATGTAGAAGGTTTCAGGGCACCCTGGCAGGCCCCTTGTGCAATGCCAGGCTAACTACTTCTGAAAGAGGACCATATGTTGTCTTTACAACATCCCTTTGGTGCCTAATTTGATGAAACAATGTGCCACAATCAGCCATGAGGACAGCAGCCCCGACCAATGGAGGGCGACTCACGTGGTACAACTCCCATTTCAATATTACCACGCTAATCCTGTTACTCGCTTGAGTTGGCTTGCTTTGGGTTACCTTAAGAAAAGTTATTTCTTTATTGGTCAAATTGCCGTGAGGTCTGGAAGATTTAATGTATCATAAAACTCATTAAATAACCAGCCTGGCAACCCTGACTACCGGGAATCCTAGCTGTAGACGCCAGTGTTCATTACAATCCAAGCAGCCAAGGCCTAGGGGGACAAGACCGGCGTGTTGGAAACTAGCATTACTCAAACTTTAATGGGTGCCTTGGTCCTTGAACAGCCTCATTAGAATGCAGATTCAGGTTCAGCGGGCCTGAGATGCTACATTGCTAAGAAGGCGTTGTTGAGGCTACCATCTTGAATAACCAGGTGCTAGAGGATCAGGAGAATATCCAGTAATAGCAGCTAACATTTATTAACCACACGATCCATGTTATTAATACTGTGTGAATCTATTCATCTTTACTTTCCGCCTCCTGAAGGAGTTCTGACTGTTATTATTATTAACTCCATCTTACAGATGAAGAAGGCAGTATAGCAACTAAATCACTGAAGTTAAGCGAGCTTATAAGTAGCCAAAAGAAAATTCCAAACCATGTAGCATACTGCTTGACTTGTTTTATTGTTGTTTTGAGACCCTATATACTTGCCACATTGGAATAGTGCCCAGGTTCTAGCTTTATTTAAGAACTGTGGCTGTTGCCTGGCACTAGTGGCTCACACCCATAATCCTAGCTCCTTAGGAGGCTGAGATCTGAGGATTGTGGTTCAAAGCCAGTGTGAGCAGGAAAGTCTGTGAGACTCCTATCTTCAATCTACCACCAGAAAGCAGGAAGTGGAGCTCTGGCTCAAAGTGGTAGAGTACTAGTCTTGAGCAAAAAAACTCAGGGACAGCACCAAGGCCCTGAGTTCAAGTCCCATGACTGACAAAAAAAAAAGTGAGAATTGTGGCTGTTGTGGTCTTGTACAGAGCAGAATTATGCAATTCATCTTAGAAGCTTCAGCCTTCTCTTTTATATCCATTTTCTTAAAGAAATGTCTTTTAAAAATTTATTATAAGATGTTTATTTCTGAGACTTTCCATGTGATATTTTGAGCCCAAGGTTGACCATAGGTAACTGAAATTACTGAAGGTAAAATCATGGTTAGAGGGGAAATTTGTATATTATTTGTATATATAAATCAAAATGGATTGCATGGTTACCCATGCACACACACACCACCACCACCACCACCACCACCAATATTTTAACACAATGCATAATTTTACAGTAATCACAAGAAGATCCAAAGACCGGAAAGGCTAGGGTTGACAAGCTGCACACAGAGCCTCATCTATTGCTAGTCTCATTCCCCAGAGTTAAGGCTAATGATTATTGATTGATTTGTGCATTCACACACACACACACACACACACACACACACACACACCTTCTATACTAGTAAAAAAGGGAAGAGACGCCATTTTTAAGGGCATATTTCTCTGAAAGGTTTTCACTGTACCTAGGCATTCTCTTAGTCCACCATTCTTTATAAGTCTTTGAAACATCTGAAGTGTTATGAAAATGTAGAGGAAAAAAAAAACTTATGTGGGATACAAATGGAGTGGTGCTCCAGGAAAATACAAAGTTCGGGGAGCAAGGGAGAGGTGGAGAGTAGAGGGAACAGCTTGAGTCTGTTCTCGAGGAGCCCCGGTGTAGGGTTTGCTGTTAAGTTATTTGCCACGCTCTCACACTCCTGTTCGCACATTTCAATGACTGGTTTGGGCATAAGGACTCCCAGGTGCAGGCGTTCTATAGGCTTGGATGACTTCATAACAACCAATTCAGCCCTATGTGGGGCGGAGGCTGTCCACTTCTCTCCAGCAGTCTAAAGCTCTGGCTCTATTTAATTTTCCAATAGCTAATTGTCATTGACTTTGTACATGTATGAGTTAAGATTATGCTATTGTTGGAACTCTCAAGGCTGGGAAATACCAGCACGAGATTTAGACCTAGTGAAGGGAAAAGGGTTGAGGAATGTTTGAATTAACTGCTAACTGCTGCTTTGCAGAGCTCTCAAAAAACTCAGTGTTTAAAATTTCTCTTTAGAGTACATGGCAAGAGGTGATAATGAACTTATTGAAATATGGAGGAGAAAATTCCTAGTATTTGTTACAAGGAATTGGCAATCCTGATGTTGTACATGATAAAGAAAAAAAAAAGATTTTTTAATTCCAAGACCTTGAGATTAGGCTGGAAGTTGAAAGAATTCTTTGCCAGTGCCCTTTCTGAATTTTCTATAAAGTAAATAAATAAATATATATATGGTGTTACTCAAGAGTTTTTAACTGAATCCAGACCAAAAATGATCATTCACACTGAGAAATCACATGGAAAAATATTCACCACATTTTCCCAGAAAGCATTCTTCCCTCACTGGTTTTACATTCGTTTAATTTATTCACAAAACAACTCAAACTGACATAACAAAACGTAAAACAGGTCTTATCAAATTTACACATAAATGCCTACGGAAAAGTTTCAGAAATTCAACTGGCTCATTTAAAATGGCCAAGGCAGTTGAAAGAGGGGCGGGGAGCAGCGGCTAGTTTTCAGCAACAGGTAATCAAATGAATAGAAACGCGAGGTTCTGATCTCCCTCCCACTCCTCTTTGTAGCTTTTAAAAATCACACATCTTCAATTAATTCCATTTGATTTTCAGCTGCTTTCTGAGAAAGCAGGGTGCCCAGGCTGAACAAAATGTTTCCTGCCAAACAATGGTCGGGCTTAATTTGATGCCTTAAGCCAAAACCCAACAATATTCCATGAGACCATTACGCACTATTTTATCCCTTTCTTTTCTTTTTTAATGTTTCACTTGTGGGAGCAAGAAGGGGAGGGGAAAAGGCTAAAACAAACTAATTTTTGGTCATTTTATTCTTTTCGCAAACAGTTTGAAGACTAACCAATTTGTACTTACAGATCTGGGGCATTAGCAGACGGGAACCCTAAATCCGCCTGCACACAAGCAGTAACTGTTTGTATGCCAAGCTGTTTGTAAGCCTGATTTGACAGGAGAGAGCTATTCATTCTTTTGTCAACTGTCAGTCTAAAAACGTTAACCTGCCTGGGTCCCCGGGTATGGGAGAGCTAAATCTTTCCTCCTACAACTGTATAATGAGCAGACTGTTTCATTAGTAGGACAATTCATTCGACAAATCCAGCCCAAACAACTTATTTCACAATTTGTGAGCAGAATTAAATTTCGGGGGAGTCCTGGGAGGAGGGTAGGCCGGGGGGAGGGGGAGTAGGTGAGCGGCTCACAATATACCCAGGGATCAATGTGTTGGGCTAAGTGTTCTAGGCCATTCTGCCAGGAGTTGGGGGCTGAGCCCTGGTGAGCCACCGCATGCAGATCAGCGGATTAGGGGGTGTAGCATTAGGTCAAGTGTCTCGAGGGGAGCTGATAAACACCCCAAACCTGACAACAGATTTTCCTTTCTTCCTGCACCACTTGTGAAGTGTCAGAGCAAATCTTTTGAATGGCGTGCAGTTTACTTAGAGGCCTTTTCTTCAAGGAAGATGCACAATCCATTTTCTGAAGCCCATTCCAGGCTGCCTGGGGAATAAATTTCCCCCACATCTCTCTCTCTCTCTCTCTCTCTCTCTCTCACACACACACACACACACACACACAAAACCCCACCACCCTTTTTCTCCACCTCTCAACTACACGCCTTTGTCTCAAGGTGTGTGAACCAGTACAAAAATCTCCATCAAGAGCCCCGGAGGTTTAGAGCCTCTGGCTTTAGCTTTAATACAAATTAAACACTTTGAAGATTATACAATCAAATACTTTTTTTTTTTTTTGGTCAGAATGCTCTCATCTTAAACATTACCAATGTATGGATTTGGTTAAATGGGAAAATTGTAAGCAGCAAATGGTCACAGAGTTAACTCAGTCTCTTCATAATGTCCTAGATATCCGCTGTATTAATTCAAACCAAGTCAATAGCTGGCCAGCATGCTTTATTTCTTCTGATTTCAGACTCTCAAACGGGAGAAACTCATGCTTATTGTATTAAGTTCTATCTCTGGGTTAACTCAAAGGGCATGATAGAAAATCAGAGTTGGAACATCAAACATTTGCTAACTGAGGCTGAGCAGAAATGCTTGTTTTCATTTGTGATGACCTAACGTGTTCCAAGCGCCTCCGATGTTCACGAGGGCTTTGTTGTAGCAAGGCTTTTGCGTTCCGGTTTTAGTTCTTATTTCTTTTGGCAGTTTACTGTTTACTTTGGTAGGCTTCGCAAATCCAAAGTGAAGTTTTGAAAGGACCACTGTAAATTATCAAATAGGAGAGGCCTTGAGGAGTTAGGATTTCATAGACGTTTTAAACTGGAACTCTTTAGATTAATAAGTTTGAAAATAGTTTCCTTTTCCTAAGTGTTCTGGCTATATTTTTTAATAATACATTTGTGAATTCCGGTAGTGAGAAATATGTTATTGAAGAAAACAGTGGCAGACGGATACTATGAAATTTTGTTGACTTCTCACTCCACAAAGAATCATTGGGCCCCACATGTTTCTTATTCCCTCCCCTCTACAATTTTTTTTAAAGTGTTAACTCTATAATTCTAATACAGTTACTTGTACTTTTGGTTTCTGAGATTTCAGAATTAAACAGAATCACTGTAGGCACCTGTAGTCATACTGTGTGGCTGTATTCCTGTTGTAAGGAGACACAAACCTTCCACCCCTCTTCTCATCCTTTCGTAGGAAAAAGAAGGGTTCTACATTTCAGAGGTTGAACATAACAGCCAATCAATGCAGTCTTTGTCCTACTAGTCTGTTCTGTTGGACAATTCCACTCCCCTCCCCACCTGACACACACACCTGAAATTTCTTCAGAACATTGGCCAGGTTTGTGCTCTTCCTGCATCCGGCCCCAAGCTAATAACTACAACAACAGCAAACATAACCAATCAGGATACAAGAAGCAAAAAGAACCTCAGATAGCTGGGCCATTCCAATGGCTACTCTGCCAGGAATTGGATGAATAATAATGAGAGCTCTGTCCAATCACACCCGGCAGTCCTCTCCCTGCCATCAAAGCTGCTGTGCCTCCTCCTTGGCTTCCACATCCTTCGAGGCTCAGCCCCACCTTTGGCTCATCCCCAGGGCCTCTGAGAGCGCATATTCTGGGATTTTCTAGGTCTCCTCCAGAGTTCCCCCACTTCCATCCTCGAGGCCTCGTCCCAGTTCTGGCTGATCAACTGTACTTCCTCTGGTAGAACGTCCAAGCGACACTGAACCGAAGAAAGAAGGAAAAGTCTGCCTAAATTCTCCATCATTGCCAAGGCTGGAGCCGCCCTTCCAGATGTCTCTCTCTGCATTTGTACATCTTGTCAAGTAAAAATGCCATGCATATTCCATAGTATTGTAGGAATGACCTGCTTAGATTCAACAATATGTCTTGGAACTTTTTCCCATGTCACCAATTCTAAATGTGCATTTTCCTTTTGTAAAGATAGCATTATTGTCTATCAGATATTCTTTAATTTTATAATTAGTCCTTCTTTGCGGGCTTGAAGGTGGTGTCTACCATTTTATCCCCAGCACAGGTTTGAACTCAGGACCTCATGCTTACTGGGCTTGCTTATTTAGCTGGTGCTCTACCAGTAGATCAACATCTCCAGCTCTGCTTTTTGCTGATTTGTTGGAGATGGGATCTCGGGGACTTTTTTGCCTGGACTGGTTCCTAACTTTAATCCTCTGGATCTCAACCTCCTGATTAGCTAGGATGATAAGCTTGAGCCACCAGCATCTGGCCACCATTTTCATATTAGAATGCTGCAATGAGGTGTGTGTGTGTGTGTGTGTGTGTGTGTGTGTGTGTGTGTGTGTGTGTGTGTGTGTGTGTAGATGGATCCAGGGCCTTTTTCATGCTAAGCAAACAGCACTGAGCCCCAGCCTCAGTCCCCAAACGAGCATGAGATATTTATGCAAATATCTTGGTATATATCTCTGATAAGATCTCCTTGGGTTAAAGACTTAAAAGCTGAATTAGGAGTCATGTTTGCATGTAGTCAAGCTGTCCTCTGGAAATTGGTCATGTGTGTGTGTGTGTGTGTGTGTGTGTGTGTGTGAGAGAGAGAGAGAGAGAGAGAGCCTCCTGAGTAGCTGGGATTACAGTAGTGACCTACTGGTGCCCAGCTGGAAATTGATCACTTAATCCTAATGATGCCAGCTGCCTGGGGGGCAGGACACACACTGGATCTGGACATCACACTGACCTTTTGGATTTCAGTCTTTTGCTGCTCTTCTGGCTTGGAACTGTTTGTCCTGGAGTTTCTTCAGGTTCTGCCAGAACAATTTCCCATGTAACTCCACCGTCCTCTCCCTTTGCTTTTTGTTTTCTTACTTCAATAGCATATGACATTTTATGAACCAGTTTCTTAAAGCTTACAAAAAGTTTCTTGAATTATTCAAGTTTATGATGCAAGGAAAAATTTATTTTTTTATTTTTGTCGGTCATGGGACTTGAACTCTGGGCCTGGGCGCTGTCCCTCAGCTCTTCAGCTCAAGGCCAGCGCTCTACCACTTGAGCTACAGCGCCACTTCCAAAAACATTTAATTCTTAAGTTCCATGTGACTTGACTGGCTTGTGGTCCATCTCTTCCCTGCTTCCTCTGGCTTAGTCCTCTTTCTGTGTCATTTTATGTGGGAGGCCCAAGTCCCGGCACACACCTCTCATCTCCCGTCAGGCTCACTTTACTTTTAGGATGTCTTTATGAAACTATAGACCTAACATGTTCAGACTCCATGAAGATTAAAAATTAGAAAACAAAAAACAAAAAACCTGTATCACCAACAATTTCTTCAGCACCATTTCCACCACCACCATGGACAAGGCCACCCAACCGTTTGGCCCACTGTGAGCTAGCTGCCCCCTTGTGGTTGGAATGCACTATTTCCACCTTGGCCAAAGTGAGGGAATGTATGTATTTCCATAGAAACGGGGAGAAGCTGAACTTTCAGAACATGGGCTTCTCCAAACACCCAGCGTCTTGTCTTTATAAAAATAAGACTTTTTTTTTAGAAGCTTCAAAAATGTTTCTACCAGAGCAGTAACCATGAAATTTGGTTTAAATAAAGACAGAGACAAAGGGGAGCCTGCCTGACTGAATTACTTCATTACGGAGTGGGCAGAGTGAAGCCACCCCTTCAGGCTTTGGTGTCCTGTGTGCACTTCCGAATGTGGCACAGGAGTCAGGGGACACCACCCAGAGCCATGGTGCTGGCTCTTTCAGCGGGTACATGGTCTTCCCTTCCCACAGCTTCCCCAGTGCTCTAGAGATGGACTTCCCCTGGGGTCTGGCTGCTTTGATGTGCTCGCAGTGATGCTTCCATTTGTGTATTTTGACATTCTTCATTTCCAGCAGCTGTGGGCTAAGCGCTTCAGACAGTGAGTTGGTTGCTCTGCAGGCTGCTAGGCTGCTTGCCAGGAGTTTAATATTTTCTTATCCACTATGTGAAACCTTTCTCCAAAGAAAAAAAGCTTTTAGTTGTCTTTTGTCTTACTTCTAACAGTCTGGCTTTCTATTTGAGGAGATATGGCTGTTGAATCTGGATTTTATGTTGAAACGTTGTTTTTTTCATAGGGTTTAATTTCTCTAGCCTCAGGTCTGCTTTTCTCTTTGTTATCAATAGGGCCAATTCATATTCATAATTTCTACAGTCATCAGGTCATGTCAGCAGATTATGTGTGCCACACTTTTGGCTTTTTAATTAATTGCTCTACAAGAATTGTTAAAAAAAAAGACTATCCTATGAATGGAAAATAGAATCTGGATTCCAATGATATTAAATCCCAAAATCATGAGCTTCACTTGAGCCATGCTTCCCGCTTGGCCTTTTGCTGATTATTTTGGAGATGCACCTTCCTGCCCCAGCTGGCTTTGAACCTTGATCCTTGATCTTCCAGATCTCATCTTTCTGAGTAGTTAGAATTACAGGCATGAGCCACCAGCGCCTGGCTTGTTTGTCTGTTTCACTTACTGCTGCTTCTCAGCAGTGTGTACACTTACTAGGCGTTCAGTAAACATTTGTGGAGTGAATGAATGAGGGGCTGCAATAAAAATATTGATATACTTCAGTTAATTCCATGCACAGGTAATATAAATCCCTTTTCTTCTTCCTTTAATGAAAGCCCTGTGTCTTTGTCCAGCGCCTTAAACGATCTGAGTAATGGTTGTTTTCCTCACAAAATAAACTCTTGATAGCTTCCAAAGTCTGGCCTGGCAGCTTAGACAGTCCTGGTGGGCAAGTTCCCAGGGTCAGACCTGGAGATACTGAAGAATGAAGGTCTGATTTCAAGGTAACACCGCTCAGTGGTAGTGTGAATGCTGGTACACAGGCTCTCTGTCCCTCCTTGACTCTTGCTTTCATCAGTCTTGTTGATGAGCTCCTGTGCATAAACTAACTTGAAGGCTAGGCAAAACTGAAATAAGACATTTCATAATTAAAGGATAATACTTTCTTTGTGCTTTTTGTTTTTTGTTTTTTGGGTCAGTCATGGGGCTTAAACTCTGGGCTTGGGCGCTGTCCCTGTGCTCTTCAGCTCAAGGCGAGTGCTCTACTGCTTGAGCCACAGCGCCACTTCTGGTTTTCTAGTGGTTTATTGGAGATAAGAATCTCACGGACTTTCCTTACCCAGGCTGGCTTTGAACCGTGATCCTCAGATCTCAGCCTCCTGAATAGCTAGGATTACAGGTGTGAGCCACTGGTGCCCAGTTTCTTGATGCTTTTTAATCCAGGGAAACTTGAGTATATAGCTTCTTTTGCTAGTTGACACCCTTGGCTAGTTAGAATTACTAATGCAATACTCAACAAGATAAATTTGAAGAAAACTTGCAAAGTACAATCACATTTCCTAATTAGCCACACAGGTGAATTCACTTTGCCTGTTTTTAAGTGATCCAAAGTGCTACAAATTGTGTTTTTTACCTTTGAATGGTTGAACTATCACCTCTAATGGTTTTCTGGTTGCTTAGATATTTTCAAGTTTATGTTTTTCTCACTGGTGCTTCCTTAGTTACAGCAAAATGTTTGGGAAGTGAATCTCTTCACCCAGTGATACCCTTCCTTCCTTTCTTCTTTCTTTCTTTCTTTCTTTCTTTCTTTCTTTCTTTCTTTCTTTCTTTCTTTCTTTCTTTCTTTCTTTCTTTCTTTCTTTCTTTCTTTCTTTCTTT
>NW_012267320.1:3777888-3854984 GCF_000151885.1 Dipodomys ordii | reverse complement strand
TTTCTTTCTTTCTTTCTTTCTTTCTTTCTTTCTTTCTTTCTTTCTTTCTTTCTTTCTTTCTTTCTTTCTTTCTTTCTTTCTTTCTTTCTTTCCCAGTCATGCAGCCTGAACTCTGGGCCTGGGTGCTGTCCCTCAGCTTTTCAGCTCAAGGTTAGCGCTCTACCACTTGAGCCACAGTGACACTTCCGGCTTTTTTCTGCTTATATGGTCCTGAGGGCCTCATGCATGCAAAGCAAGCACTCTGCCACTGAGCCACCTTCCCAGCCCAATACAGTTTCTTTATAGTCTCATTTTAAGTGGCAAACTCACAATTTGGTTGATTTTGGTTGATTTGGTTATCTTCCTAGCTTCAGGATATTCGTGTGGCTGGATGAGTACAGCAGAGATAGAGGAGACTGGAAGCCCCATCTGTATAGAATAAATGGATACATTTTTGAGAAGGGGAAGAAAATGTGGAGAAGAAAAGGCCCAGGACTGCGTGTTAAACAGTGACTATATATAGTACATATGCATCTCGCTGGCCCAGCACACATGTTTTACTTTAAAATCTAAGGATAAGTTAATTTTTGAATACTGGTTTTATTTAATTATTTACTTCATCTTAGAAGATTAAAAAGAATAGAGAAATGGGAAGAATGGTATAGAAAATAAGAAAAAGGAAAAAGAGCAAGGAAAGAAGCTAGCTGTGAAAGCAGCGTGGGGCTGTGGGCCTGTGCACGCAGGGAGGTGCGGAGTGCCTGGCAGTGCAGCAGGGCCTTACACTTCCACCTCTCCCTTCCTCCCCAGCTGCCACTCTCTTCCTCCTTTCCTTCCCACCTTCCCTCACTCCTTGATCCCCTCAGTCCCTGTTCTCCTCATTTTCCTTCCCTCTCTCTCTCCCTCCTTCTCTCCCTCCCTCCTTCCCTCCTTTCTTCCTTCCTTCCCTCCCTCCCTCCCTTCCTTTCTTCCTTACTTCCTCCCCTCTCTCTCTCCCTACTTTCTTTCTTCCTTCTTTCCCTCCTTCCTCCTTCCTTCCTTCCTCCTTCCTTCCTTCCCTCCTTCCTTCCCTCCTTCCTTCCCTCCTTCCTTCCCTCCCTCCCTCCCTTCCTTTCTTCCTTCCCTCTCTCTCTCCCTGCTTTCTTTCTTCCTTCCTTCCCTCCTTCCTTCCCTCCCTTGCTTCTTTTCTTCCTTCCTTCTTTCCCTCCCTCCCTCCTTCCTTTCTTTCTTCTTTCCTTCCCTCCCTTTCTTTCTTCCTTCCCTCCCTCCTTCCTTCCTTCCCTCCTTTCCTTCCCTCCTTCCTTCCCTCTTTTCTTTCTTCCTTCCCTCCCTCCTTCCTTCCTCCATGCCTCCCCCTCCCCCTTCTTTCCTTCCTTCCTTCCTTCCTTCCTTCCTTCCTTCCTTCCTTCCTTCCTTCCTTCCCTCTGTCCTTTCTTCGCTCCCTTCCTTCCCTCCCTATCTTTCAACTTCTTTCTCACTTTCCTTCCTTTCTCTCCAAGACTCTTTCCCCCACTACTGCCTCTGCTATGCCTGTCTCCCTGTTACAATAGTGGCAAAACAGACATGCATGCACACTCAGAGACGATTCTCTCTTGGAGACAAGAGAGCAAGCAAAGAATCACACAAATCATTGCTTGAGTTTATTCAAAGAAAAATCACTAGAATGATCCATTCAAATATGTGCTGGGACAAAGATGGAGAGTCCCTGGAGGCCACACAACTAGACTGCCGGTCAACAGAGGCTTCTCTGAGTGAAAAATGATTAAAAGTGATCCTTGCAACATGAGTAGAATGTACGTGTATGTGCCCGTCTATCTGTCTGTCTTCCTGTCTCTTGGCGAGGATGGAGTGTTGATTCCAGGCTAATGAATAGCAGGTGCACAGCTCCTGACATGGAAAAGGAGCTTTCTCTGATGCAGTAAAGGAGCTCTGAACCATCCAGGGCAGCTGAGAGTCCGGTGGGAAGGGCTGGAGGTGGGCGCTGGCGGTGGGCGGAGGCGGCACAGGCCGAGGCGGTGGGCGCTGGGCGTAGGTGGTCATCTGGATCTGATCTAGCATGCCCACCCAAGCCCATGGCTCCATCACTGGGTCTAAGGCCTATTTTCCTAGCTGTAAGGCTTGTGTCCACACTATTGAGAGGAGTTGCTGTTCCCTGAGCAGAATGCTGCCACACACCTACCTGAAGCACAGCCCCAGAGCATCACGGTACGTTCAAATCTCAGCTCAAGAGCCAATAAGCTGTGTAGCCCGGGGTAAGTTAATTACATTTCCTGTTGCCTCTCTTTCTTCATCATTTGTCAAAGGAGCATGGGCATAGCATGGCCCCCCAAATCTCTCCCGAGCCCCCAAGGTCTCTTGTGAGAATGGGCTGAGCACAAAGGCCACAGAATAAGTGCTCAGGAAATATCAGTCAGCATGGCTACCTTTTACTGAACTCCACGTGTGTGTGTGTGTGTGTGTGAGAGACACAAGTCTGGACAAGGTAAAATGAAATAAAACTTGGTATGTAGAATGGCATTTAAAATGTTTCGTAGGATAGTTTGCCTAAGGAAAAATCCTTTCATGAAACTAACAAAACTACCCTTCTGTGGTTTTGTTTTATTTTATTTTATTTTTGTTCATTTATTTATTTATTTTTTGGTTGGTTGTGGGGCTTGAACTCTGGGTCTGGGTGCTGTCCCTGCATTCTTCAGCTCAAGGTTAATGCTCTACCACTTGAGCCACAGCACCACTTCTGATTTTCTGGTGGTTCATTGGAGATAAGAGTCTCATGGACTTTCCTGCCCCAGCTAGCCTTGAACCATGATCCTCAGATCTCAGCCTCCTGAGTAGCTAGGATGACAGGCGTGAGCCACTGGCGCCCAGCTAGTTTTTATTTTTAACCGTTATTATAAATGTTATGTGCAGAGGGTGACAGGTACATCAGTACCTTTTTCTCTTTGAGATGGCAGAGCCCTGGCGCACAGGTGTCCTGCTGCCCATGAGCCCTCGGAGCCCCGTGAGCCCATTAGGTGTTTCCACTCAGTTCTCAGGGAATTTGGGAGCACCTCACCTTTGCAGAGTCCTGCACTCCGCTGAGGCACTTTCCTCTCCCAGAAACAGAAAACCCCGGCTCCACCTGCTTACATCACGAGGCACTTTATTACTTTATATGTGAGGCCCAAATGTGGGCAGCTTAGGCGCTGGCTTCGCCTCTCTGGGTCCATATTCATCTTCAGGATGGGATCCAGATGGCAGCTTTCACCACGGAGCATCGTCTGCGCTGATAGCAACCCCATATACAAGAGAGACACCTTTGCCCTCTGTGAGCAAGGAAATCTTCCCCTCCCCTTTTTTGTTGATGCCAGTACTGGGGCTTGAACTCAGGGCCTGGGTGCTTGCTGTCCCTTAGCTTTTTTGCTTGAGTCACAGCTCCACTTCCAGCTTGCTTGCTTCCTTCTTCCTTCCTTCCTTCCTCCCCTCCTTCCTTCCTTCATTCCTTCCTTGCCTGCCTGCCTGCTTTCTTTCTTTCTTTCTTCTTTTCTTTCTTTACTTTTGATGGTTAACTAGGTTAAGGGTGCTACAGACATTCCTGCTCAGGCTGGCTTTGAACAGTGATCTGTATATTTATTATACATTATTGTACATTGATTATTATATAATACTTATAAATACTTAAAAGTATAGTAAACTATAACATAAAACTTGCCATCTGAACCAATTTTAAGTGTGCAAGTTCGGTAGTGTTAAGTATGTTACATTGCTGTGTAACTTGTCTTCAGTTTTTTCATCATGAACATTTGAAAGTTGATACCTACTAAGCAGCTTACTGTGACTGTCCTCTTCAGCCCTGACAAATAGAACTACGCTTTCTGTTTCTATGAACTTGATGACTATATACACCTTCTAACAGTGGATCACACAATGTTTATCTTTCTCTGATTGGCCTATTTCCCCCTTAGCATCCTGCTCAAAGTTCTCATCTATGTTATAGGATGGATCAGAGGTTTATTCCTTTTCCTGATGAGTAATATTCCATTCTGTACACACAGTTGATCTTCCCTATGTACAGGGTCCGCATCTATAGTCTCAATGAACCACAAACCAAAATTACTCAGAAAAAAAATTGCATTTACACTGGAAATGTACAGGCTTTTGCCATGATTCCCTGAACAACAGAGGTTCAAACTATTTACATAACATTGATATTGTATTGGCTATCATAAGCACTTTAGAAATGATTTAAAATATGGAGGAAATGTAAGTTTCATGCAACCAATAGTCCATTCATTAGATAGAAGGGGCTTGGCACCCTCTCAGTTTAGTATCCTCGGGGAGCCCTAGAACCACGCCCCCTCCGATGCTGAGGGACAGCTGTAGCTTCCATATTTTGCTTAACCCTCACCCACCAATGTTAATGACCTGTGTTGTTTCTCCCTCTTTGAGTTATGAATAATGCATGATATACAAATACCTCTCCAAGACCCCACATTCAGGTCTCTCAGAGAGAGACTTGGAAGTGGAATTGTCAAGCTTGATTTTTAAAAGCTTTTATGGAAAAGGTGTGTGTACTGGAAAAAAAAATAGTTAAAGGCAGGCATTTGGTTCTCCGTGTGCAGTCTGCCTGTCCAGTGCGGAACCCAGGCCAGCAGCAGCCCGCTAGCATCACCAAGGGGAGAGTTCAACCCTCGGCATACCAGACTGCTCCTGGCCGGATGCAGGGGAAAGTGAGAAGCCCTGCACGAGGGGGCACGCTGCTTACCTTGCACACTCCACTCCCAGGTGTGTCATGCCAGCGCAGGGCTGACCTTCAGTCAACATCTCCCTTTTCTTTCTCATTTATGCTCCATGCAAATTGGTCGCTTTCAGGGACTGGTCAAGAGTGGGCATTACAGCAGATAGCAATTGCATTCTTTCTTCCCTCCCCACCCATTTACAGACTCATCTGCCTCTTCAAAGAGGCAGGAATTAAATCAGCAGAAATTCAAAATGAAGACCCACATTGCCCCGGCTGCTAATTAAGTCCCATCTTGAAGATGACGAGTGTAATACAAAAACAAACCAAACAAACAAAAAAGAGAGAGCACATTTTCATTTCAGTGGAGAAGGATAGAGCAAGGAAAACAGAGGAATGTGGACAGAATTGCTAAGTGCCTGACAAATAGGCTTAAGTTACTTCCCCTGGCACCCAGCGCAACTTCAGCAGGACGGCTGGCATCATCTAAATTTCTAAATACCTGGAGCATATTTGTAAACATGACAGCCTCACACGTGATTGAACGGCACATTCAGATTCAAATGCGCACAAAGGAGGATTTAACAGCCGATTGCACAGCGTGAATGACAGCGGGCTCACGGTGGCCTGGCCGTTGGAAAGTTGCAGATCACGGTGCTAATGCGTTCTGTGGGTAGCAGTATGACTTCGCTGGAGCAACGTCGATGACTGTGCAACTCATAGCCCAAGTCCTTCGCTATAAAAAAATGTTCTGGATTGAGTCATCATGGGCAAAGCAGGCAGCCAGAAGAGGACAGAGGGTGAGCAGGAAGGAGCAGAGCGAGGTCTCAGGGCTGGTAGGAAAGTTGGCTTCTAACAGTCATCAAGGGGTGCCCTGGCCATTGGGCAGACACCTCTTCTGGGAAGCCGTTGTTGGGATGTGTAGCTTTTTCAGGCATTCATCCTAGTGGCTGCTTTGCCCAAAGCCCACAGGCAGCTGTCAGTTTGGGGGTGACAGTGGCTGCAGGGGGACAATAGCGCCACCCAATCACTGCCATTGTGGGCGAGGTGACAGCTACCTTTGGGGTTTGTCCCCTCCTAGTAACACGAGCCCCAACAATGAAGGGTGGAAGCTGAGGCTGACAGGGGCAAGATGGACAGGGGTAGGGCAATGCTGCAGTGGCTTTCTGGTGGGCTTTGTTGGGGGTGATGAATAGTGTGCTCTCCATGGGTCTGGGGGCTCAGGGGTCCTGTTTTCCCCTCAGCCCAGGACCTCCCCTGGTTTACTCCACCCTCTGCTCATCAGCCTGTGTGTGGGGTCATGACGCACCCTTTGGCAAGAGGAGAAGGGCCACCAGGATTCTGGCCTTTGCTCATTCCAGTGCTTTCTGTACCTCCAACGCTGGGAGAAAAATATATATCCCTGTCTTTAGCCTTTCTCCTCATCCCATCTCCTCCTCCATCTTATTATCTCCATGTCCACCTCTAGCTGTCTGTCCAGCTGTTGATCTGTCATCTATATCCATCCCAATCATCTATATTGATCAATATCAGCCCAGCTGATCTAGCCATATCACCCTATATTTACCAATTGTCTCTACCGACTCTACCTTCTACATCTATCATGCATGTTCTACCTTTGTCATCTTTACCATCTACGACATCCATCCACATGTTCTATCCATGTCTCCATCATTTCTATCTGTCATCTTTCCTTTATCTCTGCCACCAACAGCCGCCGTTGTCTCCATCACAACATCTAACTCATGACATCCAACTAGTCTCCATCGCCTGGAGATCTCAAGTACCACTCACCGCTTCTCTGGTTAAACCACCAATGGCTCCCTGGGAACAAGAAAAATTCTGAACTTTTTAGTAACAGTCCTTTGTAAGCTGTCTCCAGTTGGGCTTTTTTTTTGGGGGGGGATACTGGGAATCGAACTCAGAACATTGCACTTGCTAGGCAAGTGCTTTGCCACTGAGCTACATCCCAGGGCCCCACAGTTGGGCATCGTCCCTTCTTTCCTCCCTGACCAGCACCGTGATGGACACCCTGCCACTCTTTCCCTGGCTACCCCTCTCACAGTCCTGCTATTGCTGTCCCCACAAGCGCTGATCTCAGAGCTCATCCCCTCCCCTCCCGCCTCGGCTTGTTCCTGTGAGCTCAATCCTGTGGCACAGGGTCGCTTCTCCAGAGCTGTGGTTTGTCAAGAACCAGCCATGGCTCATCTTCCCCTGGCAGTTCCCTCTCACCACCACAGTTACAGGGTTTCTGCTGTGTGTGTGGGGGTAGCAGGGAGGGGGGAGCAGGGAGGGAGCGGGGAGAGGGTGGAAAAGCCAAGATTGCAGTGTCTCCTGGGTGCGAGTCAAAGCTGGGGCTGCCTGCTTGGTTCTACCTCTCTTGCATACTGGCTGTGTGCCGCTAGGCCACTTTCCTCACCTTCTTGAGCCTCCTCTCATGTATGGCACTGAGATATTCACTATGGCATCCACAATGGCATTGTAAAGGACTTAGAAGAGCGCTTAGTACTGCTCAGGAGGTAGAGATTGGAGGAGCAAGGTTTGAGGCTAGAAAAAGTTAGACTATCTCAAAAACAAGCCTGCTGTGGTTATGCATGGCTCTTGTCCCTTCGAATCGGGAGGCGGAGCTAGGAAGATCAAGGCAAAAGCGTGAGGCCCCATCTGAAAACGTAAACTACAGCAAAAGGACTGGGGGTGTGGCTCAAGTGGCAGAGCATGGCCTAGCAAGTGGAAGGTCTTGAATTCAAACCTCAGTAGCTCAAGTGGACTGAACATAACATGGTGCTCAGTCAATCCGAGATGAGTCCCCAGCAGGAAGTCCCTCCACCTGATTCACTGATAGGACCTGAGGCCCTGGGCATCTGAGATTGGACTGGCAGAAGAAGGAATCACGGTGTCCCAGTGACTATTCACAGGTGAAAATTAGTTGAGTTCTGGCTTAGAAAACTCACTTGTAACTATATGGCCCTGAAAGGCTTCAGGATTCGGAGCCTATCTGAAGTGCATGAGGCTTCTTGTAACTTAGGGATGAAGCCCCCTGCCAGTGCAGGGCTTGGATGGAAGAAGAACCTGTCGGCTTCCTGCTAGGAGCTTCTCCTTCCACGAAACTTGACATTTTATCTACTTCAGTCATGGGCAGGACTCTGCCACTCATTCCTTATTGAAAAAGACTCATCAATAAATTGAAGAATAAATATTTAAGAATTCTTATCCCCAAATCAGCATTTCAGTATTAAAGCTGGAAGAGGGCTAAGCGTCATTTGATCGACTTAATTTTATCTGAACTCAGCCTGGTGCTTGCTAGCAGGCACTCTACTCAAAAGTGAAATAGGATCACTTTTTCCTTTCCCCCCCCTGGGCTAACCTAGACCACATTCCTCCATTCACACTGCCTGTCATGGCTGGAATGACAGGTGTACACTCCCACACCTGGCCTTTTCTGTTGAAATGGACTCTCAGCTAACTGGGCTAGCTTGTAACCATGATCTTCCTAATCTCAGCCTCTCACATGGCTAGGATTCAATAGCTGGGGTTATAGGCATGGACCATCAGCACTTGGCCTGCCCTGTGTCTATACCTACTGGCCATCACCAGTATTTTTCTGACTCCTTGATGCTGACCAATAGAATGCTTGCTGGTGGATATAGCCCTCAGAGGCTCTCAAGATGGTTCTGAGGTGCGACACCCCTTATAGCTGTTGGCCCTGGAGTGATGGGACACAAAGGGAATAGATCTGAATCTATCCTGCAACTTAGAGCTCAGCCCAATGTGCCCCCCCCACCCCTTTGAGGAAGAGCCACCCAGCGGAGCCCAGCCTCCATCAGCTGGCCTGCAGACAATCAACATAGCACAAGCAGGGGAGAAGAGCAACTGGCTAGCTCCTGGGTGTAGTGCTGCTTCATTTTGTAGTCAGATAGCTTAGCAAATCAAATTAAGCCTAAGTTAGGTCTCATGCATTGGTAGGCCAGTATTTCAGTCAGTCATATGTTGTGGACATGAATGTGCTTCTGCAACATGAGTTGGGGAATTATTGCACAGTGGCCCGTTATGGACTGCCCCCATTCTTTGGAGCCTTCCTTGTACTGAAGACAGGCGTTCTAGTGATTTGCTAATAGAAATAAAACTCCAAGCCTCTGCACACGTTCCTTGTGAGGTACCTAGAAGAAATTCTGATCGGAGAAATTCCTAGTAGAATGGCTGATCAAAGCACATGCTTATGACCTTCTTGCTGTGGACGTCCCCGTTGCATGGGGTCCCCATTGTACAAAGTTGGGGTCCGACATGATGGCTTCATTTTTAACATCCGTGCCTCCATAAAGATCCCCTTTTCAAACAAGGCCACATTCTGAAGGTCCAGGGTTAGGATTCCATCGTGTCTTCTTGGAGATGTAATTCAACCAAATGGCCCAGATGCATCTTCACAGAGCCTTCTGGATACATAGTAGATACCCACGAGGGCTGTGGTGCAGGACCTAAGATATGGGGAGCCCATCCTCCCTTCACACCCTTCCTTGACTGAGATGTACAGCCCCAGCTCATCCCTCGCAGGAAGCTGTTTTCCCTGTGCATCATAGAAGATGGGCAGGCCTCGATGTGCTATTGAAATTCAGTGCTGCAAACTATGAGGAACGACCACAGGCTGGGGCCCCCAGCCAATGGCCAATGATGATTTTTTCAACCAGATGGAAAAAAACCTGGAGATACATTAACAACATAGAGAATGCTCTGGAAGCCGAGCCAGCAAACCCTATAAAGGAGAGTTCAGTGCAGCTTCTTAGAGATGCTTCATGTTGTTGTTAATCCTGGTTTTAATTTCTAGCCTTATTAAAGACTTAAGGCTTTATCTCCAGCTCTTCCCCCTGGAAAACCAGATGCACATAATGATCTTTATTTCTGTCATTTTCCCAGTGGTCACAGTGCCTGTGCCGCTTAATCTTTTTTATTTCCACGTGGATTAATGAGGGCTGTGTGGATCTGTCGTTGTCCCCTGTGGGTCTTGGGGACAAGCATCTGGGAGATTCAGCATTGTTTCTCAGAGCGACGTTTCTGCCATGTAGTTAACACTACAGTTCTGTGTGTGTGTGTCTGTGTGTGTGTGTCTGTGTGTGTGTGTGTGTCTGTGTGTGTGTGTCTGTGTGTGTGTGTCTGTGTGTGTGTGTGTGTCTGTGTGTGTGTGTCTGTGTGTGTGTGTCTGTGTGTGTGTGTCTGTGTGTGTGTCTGTGTGTGTGTGTCTGTGTGTGTGTGTCTGTGTGTGTGTGTGTGTGTGTGTGTATACCATTGGGCCTGGGGTCAGGAAGTAGAGATTAGCACCAGGCCAGGCGCTAGTGAAATGGTCTTCACCGAGGAGTTACTTAAATGTGTGTGTGTGTCTGTGTGTGTGTCTGTGTGTGTGTGTCTGTGTGTGTGTGTGTGTGTGTGTGTGTGGTCTGTGTGTGTTCACGTATAAGTACTGCCATTGGTTTTGCTGAAATGAGCCAGACAGAGACAGAATCCAGCACAGCTCACTGACTGTCTCCCTACAATTGCATTAATGTTCTGCCCAAGGAATTTGTCTGGCAGCCTTTGGCAAGAACAACCATCACATATAGCAGGAAAAAAAAACACAGAAAGAGCAACAATTATAATAGAATCTTAGAGCCCAAAATGACCTGGGAGCTCATTATAGTCAGCCTGCCTTCCACGAAACAAAACTAGGCTAAACAAAATGCCAGAGAGCTTATGGGATTCTCCAAACAACACATAGTGAACTGATGGGAGAGAAGATCATTGATTGTGTGTGTGTGTGTATGTGTGTGCACACATGTGTCTGTGTGTATATAACATGAATGAAGCTGTGGGACTATGAGAGGGTGAGGGAGGGAGAAAGAGAAGTATAGAGGGGATTAATACTGAAATATCATTACATTTCCCTTAGCTATGATGACGCATAAGGCATCTCACTGAGAGGTGTTAGTGTGGAGCAGAGAAGGAAGGAAGGGAGAGGACTAGATTACAATATGTAACATATGCACATGTGAACTACCATGGTGCAACCCTGTGATACAATCCATATACACTTAAAAATAATAGTGACAGGAAAGTAGAATAGACTGTATTGGAGGGCGGATACTTGTAGGAAGAGGAGGAGGGCAGGTGAGGGGTGGGTGAACATGGTGTAAGTACTTTATATTCATGGGTGGAAATAGAACAATGAGGCGCATTGCACCTGTTCTTGAAGGAAGATTCAGGGAACAAGGAAGAGACATAGAGGTGGCAAGATTGGTGGAGTACACTGTATGCATCTGCGGAAATGCTGAAGAGACCTGCCACTCCTTGTACAACTAACATACGTTTTAGGGAAGGATCCTTCCTTTGTCTTCGAGCTCCTGGAAATCCTTGGCATGGCGCTTGGACGTGTCTGTATCACCCCACTCCTGCATCTTCACAGTGATGGCAATCATTGGATTGAGGGCCCATTCTTCATCCATCAGGATAACATTTTCACACGCTTAATCACATTAATTAATTAATTAATTTGCAAAGACCCTGTTTTCAAATGAGAACACATTCTGGGGTTCTAGATGGGCACACGTTTTGAGGGGTTCTAACTCTACCCATTCTCCTTCCATTGTAGAGCGTTTTCCTTTCCTTTTAGTCTGCTGCTGATGTTTGCTGTTATTTGCTTCTCCTGGTAATTTGCCAGGACCTTTGTGCCAAAGATAAACAACTTCTAGATGATAAAGATTTGCATGTGGTCGGTATGTGCCTCGGGCTCCATCCATTTCTAGCACCACAAACAGTCAAACCAACCAAAACTTCTGTTTGAATTAGCGCTCAACCTCAGGAGACACTTGAAGCTTGTGAATTGAGTTATCTCTTGAGCCCATACCAGGAAAAACCAGAACTGTGAGAAGACTGGGCAGAGCTGTCCGACTGGCAGGTTGTATAGCATCCCAGTGCCAACTGGCTGGAATTTACCATTAGGTGGGGTGTTACACAGGCCATGTTCTTCCAAATGGCAGGCCTTGGAGAGTCACTGGTGCTGATGATAATGATACCAGTACTTTTCTTATCATGTGGGGGAAGCAGGGGGGACCTCAGGGTTTTGAACTCAAGGTGCTCTATCTCTTGAGTCTTGTCCTCAGTCTCCCTCCCTTTTTTGACCTAGCGATTTTTCTGATAGGGTCTCATACTTTTGCCCAAATATGGCCCAGGATTGTGGTCTTCCTACCATTACTTCCTGAATGGCAGGAGTTTACAGGCTTGTACCACCAGCACTACTAATTTTCACAATCACTGGGAGCTAGTTCTAGTTAGAAGGAATTCGTTTCTTCCTTGTGTTACATATACAAATAATGGAGGATCTTCTATGGGTAAGAAGTCTGAAGATAATATCTTTGTGCTCCTTTTTTTGCTCATATGAAAATAAAAACAGTTAAAACTCCCTCCCCCCAAATATACAAGTGCTAGAGTTGATGTAGCAGTAAATAGCACTGGAACAAGATAGTTGAATTTCATTGTGTCTTCAAAAGATTCCCCACTTTTCTGACTTTAGCTCCTTTGCTTCTACAAAGGGCCAGAGATTTTAATATTAACTTTGGAAAAGCCAAAAATCTGTATATTGGGCTCTCTGGAGGTCTCTGTCTTAGCGACTCAACTCTGGAACGCAGCCACCACATATCTGCAGATCTAATTTGCCTATCTAATTTGTTCCTCCATTTCTGTGTCCCCTTCCCAAAGACAGATAAACAAACAAAGCAAAAGAAGAGAAAACAAAACCAGCAATGAAGAAAAAAAATCTCTTGTTTTCATTTCCTGGAGTTCATTTCAATAAATATAATTTATATGATCAGATGCACATAGGCATTAAAAAAAGAAGAAGAAAAGGTAAATTCTTAGCTGGTAGGCTGTCCTAAAAAAATAGGCAGCAAACCCTTGAGAGAGCTTATAAAACATGCATCCATCCATCCATCCATCCATCCATCCATCCATTATCTAGCAATTGATCCATGAAAGCCACAGCAAAAGCATAAAAAAATCAGCCGGGCGCAGGTGGCTCACGCCTGTATCCTGGCTACTCAGAAGGCTGAGATCTGAGGATCATGGTTCAAAGCCAGCCTGGACAAGAAAGTCTGTGAGACTCTTATCTCCAATGAACCACCAGAAAACCAGACGTGGCCACTGTGGCTCAAGTGGTAGAGCGCTCGCCTTGAGCTGAAGAGCTGAGGGACAGCGTTCAAGCCCAGAGTTTAAGCCCTGTGACCGACAAAACATTTAAAAAAGTAAAAAATCAGAAGAGGACTTGGGCTTCTCTGCTCCGGGGTCCTTCTGGGACAGGGTGGCCTGGGACAGGAGGGCGAGGTCCTGCTATCTGCCCTGAAGTGGGGCTGCTGCCCTGAAGCCTTCCTCCTAGGGAAAAGCTCCACCCCGCCTGGCCCATGCCCTGACCCTGGTGAAGGTAGCCTGGGGCTGGCTACCTGTCAGCACTGGTCTCTCTCCAGTGAGAAGTACAGACTCGAAGGCAGAGCTGTGAAGAGGCTGTGGAGGGGGGAACAGCTCTGAGATGATCTTTTCACCTGTCCAAGGTGGGTCATCTGCCAGGTCAGGGGAAGGGACAGGCGTGGACAAAGAAGGAAAAGTGTGTAACTGACCCTGTGGGGTTTGGAAACCCGAGAAATGGGAGAGCACACGAGGGCTCCACCCAAGGATGATCGCAGTCAGTGACCTGACTTCTGAAAAAGCCTAGCCACACCGCCTCTGTGGAGTACAGCACAGGGGCCCTTCAAACGGAGCGCACAGCATGATCTGGCCTGCCCCGTTTCCTAAGACGGACCCCAGGAGTTAGACACAGGGACTGAGAAAGGATATTCATATACACATGCTCATGTGAGCATTTTTCACAACCAAATGGCAGAAACAACCTGGGGGTCTGTTGGTGGGAGGGAGGGATGGATGGGTAGATGGGTGGATGGATGGGTGCATGGGTAAGTGGATGGGTGGATGGATGGATGGGTAGATGGGTGGGTGGATGGGTGGGTGGATGGATGGGTGGGTAGATGGGTGGGTGGATGGATGGTGGATGGATGGGTAGATGGATGGGTAAGCGGATGGGCAGATGGATGGATGGGTGGGTAGATGGATGGATGGGTGGGTGGATGGGTAGATGGATGGGTAAGTGGATGGGTAGATGGAGGGATGGGTGGGTGGATTGATGGGTGGATGGAATATGGGATATACGCATAATGGAATATTATTCAACCCCTCTTAAAGAATTCTTCTTATTTACAGGTGAGACTTGAAAAAGAAATGATACTAAGTGAAATAAGTCAGCCATAGGAACAATGTTGTATCACGTGACTTTTGTAAGTGGTCTCATTCGTTGAGACAGGAGAGTGAACCTGTGGTTGATGGGCTAGGGGACAGGGAATGGAGACGTAGTGTTTAATGGCTAACGTGGTTTCTGCTTTGCAAGGTGTAAACCTTCTGGAGAGGGATGATGGTGACAGCTACACAGCAATGCAATCTGTTTTATTACATATATACAAATATGAAAATGAAGCTTTGTGTTATGGATATTTTACCATAATAAAAATCTGTCATGAACAGGGAGGATGTGGAAGAAGAGCAGGAAGAGGAGGAGGAGGAGGAAGAGGAAGATCAGCTTTTTTCATTTAACATTAAAAATAACCTATGACTTATATGCCCTCCTCCCCCTCCTCCTCCTCCTCTCCCTCCTCCTCCTGCTCTTCCTCTTCTTCCTCCTCCTTCCAAGGTCTGTTCCACCATGGACTCCTTGCCATAACAGACTGAGTCCTCTGGAAACATGATGTAAAATAAATCTTTCCTCCTTCTAAGTTGTGTGTGCCAAACGTCTGCCACAGCGAACACAGGGAAGTGGTACCAGGAGCAAGGGCGAGAGCCGAGACTAAACCTGTCCCTGTGGCTCTTAGGCCTTTGGAAGTGATTAGCGGGGAAGATTTGGAGAAGCCTGGTGCTGTGGACTGGCAAAGGCCTAGTACAGTAAAGCAGAACTGAGTGGGAGATTCTGGGTGGAGTCAGAAGACTAGGTGCCCACAGCCAGGTGGACAGAAAGACTGTGCTCACAAGGTTTCAGCTGTGGATCAGACGCTGCCGGGAAATGGACCACAGGCCACGCATGTCAGACTCTGGCAAGGAACCTGGCCACATTGTCTTTGTCCTTGAACCTTTTCTTTTCTTTTTTTTTTTTGGGGGGGGGTCTGGTTGTGGGTCCTGAACTCTGGGCCTGGGCGCTGTCCTTCAGCTCTTCAGCTCAAGGCTAGCGCTCTACCACTTGAGCCACAGCGCCACTTCCAGCTTTTTTTCTTTTTGCTTATGTGGTGCTGAGGAATTGAACCTAGGGCCTCATGCATGCAAGGCAAGCGCTCTACCACTGAGCCACCTTCCCAGCCCGAACCTTTTCTTTAAAGGTGATGAACCAATGAACCCTGCAGAAGGCATTTCAAGATATCAGTCTTGGGCTGGGAAGGTGGCTTAATGGTAGAGTGCTTGCCTAGCATGAATGAAGCCCTGGGTTCGATTCCTCAGTAACACATAAACACAAAAAGCCAGAAGTGGTGCTGTGACTCAAGTGGTAGAGTGCTAGCCTTAAGCAAAAAGAAGCTCAGGGCAGTGCTTCTTATATTCTTCAGAATACATTTTCAAAAGGTATCAGCTTCTGAGATTCTTTCAAAGGCTGTGATTCAACATAAGGGAATTCATCATCTACACTGGCTAATTGTACACAATGAGAACTGAGACAGACATTAAAGTCATATGTTAAGAGTGTAAAAACAATTTGGTCTCTTCATTTAAAAAAACAAAACAAAACAACTTAGCTGGTTACTGGTGGCTCATGCCTATAATCCTAGCTACTCAGGAGATGATCTGAGGATCTCAGTTCAAAGCCAGGCTGGGCAGCAAAGTCCATGAGACTCTTATCTCCAATTAACCACCAGAAAACCAAAAGTGGTGCTTTGGCTTAAAGTGGTAGCGTGCTAGCCTTGAGCAAAAAGAACTCAGGGATAGTGCCCAGACCCCGAGTTCAAGCCCCATCACTGATACACACACACACACACACACACAAAAACTAAACAAGCTTAAATTTTCACATGCTACCCATTTCTTTCTTTGTTCCAAAGTGTGGTATTTCTTTGAACGGTAGGCAATTGAGAGTGAAAATCAGTTGGACCAGCTAGGGCACTAGTGGCTCATTCCTGTAATCCTTAACTACTCAGTAGGCTGAGATCTGAGGATCGTGGGTTGAAGCCAGACAGGGCAGGAAAGTCTGTGAGACTCTTATCTCCAATGAACCACCAGAAAACGAAAAGTGAAGCTATGGCTCAATGTGGCAGAGCACTAGCCTTGAGCAAAAAAAGCCCTGAGTTCAAGCTTCAGGATTGACCAAACAAACAAACAAACAAACAAAAACAACCAGCCAGGCCACCTGTGTTAATGAGAGAGCAACTTCCAATCTCAAGGTGGACTTAGACACAGGGATGTTTACATTTTTAGACCTAAAGTGTTTTTCAGTTGGCTCGCTTTTGGATCACCATCTTCCCTGTATTCTAGGTCCCTGGGAAATGCGTCTTGCTGGATTCCATGAAGGAACTAGGGTTCTCTTCAAAGCTGCTTCTGAATTTTTTACATTTTTTAAATTATTTTTTATTTCATTTCATTTTTTTTTGATCATGGGGCTTGAATTCAGGTCCTGAGCACTGTCTCTGAGTTTTTTATGTTTCTTCTTCTTCTTAAGGCTAGTGCTCTACCGTTTTGACCACAGCTCTACTTCCAGCTTTTAGGTGGTTCATTGGAAATAAGAATCTCATGGACTTTCCTGCCCGGGCTGGTTTCAGAACTGTGATCCTCAGATCTCAGCCTCCTGAGTAGCTAAGATTACAAGCATGAGCCACCCATGTCCAGCTCTGAATTTTTAGGCAAGCTATGGTAGCACTTTCGGAGTCCCAGAAAGTGCGAACTCGTCCAGTGTGACTTTTCATGTACTTGTGGCCAAAAGTGCACAATGATCCCAGAGTTGACTGGGAGTATGCTCAGCCCTGCAGAACTCAGTGCAGTCATTTCTTTGCATCTCTCTGTTCTGCTGGCTAGGCCACTAATGATTCTCTAAAGTTGGGGACATGAGTCTCTAGCCAAGGCATAATAACCACCGTAATCATGCGGACATTTATTGAGGCCCAACTATGTGCCAGCCTCTGTGGGAAGTGCTTTCACATGGATTATGTTATTTAATCTTTGGGACAATTGAGAAGTTTCACTATGGATATATTTCACAGATGAGGAAATAAGGCTTAAAGCATTAAGCAACTTGGCCCAGTTTCTCCTGACCCATGAGTGCTAAGTAGTCGTTCTGAGCCGGGAGCGCAGGCAATCTGACTTAGCTCTGGCTTTTGACTACAAAGCATCTGACTTCCTAATCACAACCGCTTGTGGAGCCAAGAAGAACATCAGGGAACTGTTTTCTGTCGAGATTTCTTTTTTTAAAAAACAAAATATTGCAGAATGGTGATGAGAAGCGGGGGACAGCGAAATCTATCAAGACTCGGACATGGAGCCTCTCATCTGTAGCAGTGCAGAGAAAATGGTACGTGATGTGTGTGTGTGTGTGTGCGCGTGTGAGTGTGTGTGTGTCTGTGTAAACCATTATATGTGAGTGTGTGTGTATGTGTGTGTGTGTGTAAACCATTATATGTGAGTGTGTGTGTATGTGTGTGTGTGTGTAAACCATTATATGTGAGTGTGTGTGTGTGAAAGGTAAAGGAAAAGAAGATACAACATGGTCATTGTCTAGAAACAAAAAAACCCGATGTTTTCCACCTGCTGGATTGGGGGTGTGTGGAGACAGCTGGGGTGCTCAGGGGCTTTGCTTTCCTGCAGTGGTAGGAACTGTGTGGCCTCACAGGTGGCCCGGGAACCGTCAGGGATGGGGTTCTTCCTATCTGCCATTGACAAAGTGTAAGATCCCACAGCGTGTCGGGGAGGTACATGGAGCACAGGCTTGTAGACTGGATGTTGGACTCAACAAGTCCAGTCACATGGCAAGGCAGAGCGTTGTGACTCCACAGTGCATTTCTTAACTGAGGCCCTAGGGAGGCGGGAGGGGGGAGCGCAGATGCAGGATGGAGACCCAGAAACTCATAGCCAATGCAACTGTAGCAAAATGTAGCACAGCAAAAACTCAGAGTGTGCTGGGTGCCAGTGGCTCACATCTGTCATCCTAGCTACTCAGGAGACTGAGATCTGAGGATCACAGTTGGAAGCCAGACCAGGCAGACAAATCCAAGAGACTCTTATCTCCAACTAACCAGCAAAAAGCTGGAAATGGAGGCATGACTCAAGTGTTGGCCTTGAGTGGGGGAAAGAAAGCCACTTGAGAGCCGAAAGCCCTGAGTTCAAACCCCAGTACACAACAAACCCCAACGAAACCACAGGTTTGTGGTGCATCACACACATAATTTAAATAAATCAACTATCAGGAGATGAACTTACATAAGACAAAACAAAGATAATGGTGCATTCTGCATGTGATTTTTCCCCCCATTGGTCTTGGGGCTTAAACTCAGGGCCTGGGCGCTGTCCCTCAGCTCTTCAGCTCAAGGCAAGTGCTCTACCCCTTTGAGCCACAGTGCCACTTCTGGGTTTCTGGTGGTTTATTGGAGGTAAGAGTCTCACGGACTTTCGTGCCCGGCTGGCTTTGAACCGTGATCCTCAGATCTCAGCCTCCTGAGTAGCTAGGATTACAGGTGTGAGCCACTTGTGCCCGGCTTACTGCATATGATTTTTAATAACTCTAAGCTTCTAAGAGTTAAAGGAAGAAGAGTAGGAATTTTTTTTAAAGGAAGAAGTTAAGGGCTTGAACAAGAAAAAAGAAATTAAAAAAAAAAAGAAGAGATGGAAATGAAAGAAAAAAAAAGGACTGAACGCTGGATGAAAAGAACAACATCTCATCAGCTATGCCATGAAATTTCCAGAGCTTGATCTCTGGACTCAACTCTAGATTGGATGGCTGAAGAGAGCCCCAGTGAACTGGAAGCTCATTATTGGAAGAATTTACCCCGAACACAGCACAGTGGAAAGTTACCCAAATAGCAATCCATGCAAGAAGGTATTTGACATCATCAGGCTCAGATTGTTTTTGTTTTTGTTTTGTTTTGTTTTTCAAAGAAACGGGAGAGTGGTTGCAAGTTGATCCTAAAACAAAATGAAACAGCAGTGAAAAATGCGCGCACAGACTAGCTGTCCTGTGTGAAGGCTAACCAAGAGGTCATAATGGTGAAAGTTGTCCAGAGAAGCAGAATGAATATAATGCACATGTTTACATAGAAACAGGTTTCTTAGAAGAAATTGGAGGCTGGCAAGTCCTCTAGATGAAGGAGAGTGGATTAAGAAGGTCCGGTCTGAGAAGAAGCAGGTGATACCCAGAAAGAACCCATGTTTCAGTTCATATCCGGAGTGAGGAAAAAACTGATGTTCTCATTGGTAGGCCATGAGGAACAAGGAAGTCTTCCTTAGTTCAGGGAGGACAGTCTTTTTGTTCTATTTTTGTTTGAGAGAGCAATAGGGTTAGTCTATTGATTCAAATGCTAATGTCATCTTAAAATACTACACAGGAATACCTACAGTAATATTTGACCAAATATCTGGGCCACCTAGGGCCCAGTCAAGTAGACACATAAAATTAGCCATCACACCTGATCTTAGGGAACTTAGCAGATACAGTACCCTGGCAAGCCAAGGAGGTACAAGGGTATGGAGGGTACCTCTTCTTCTTGACAAGATTGGTGAATGGATCCTATAGGTGGTGGTCTCCAGGTGCAAGTGGCTGCTTTGAAGTTACAGGAACTGGGTGGAACTCTCCTGCTAGCTGTGTGACCCGAGACAGGTTGCTTAATTCATCTGAGACGCTGTTTCCTTGGCTCTTCACAGAGTAATCATAGCACCTACTTCAAATGGAGAGTGGGAGGATTGATAGAGGTAATACATAAAATCTTTCACAAAGTATCTGACCTGCCATAATAGTTCTGGAGGGCAAGCTGTGGTGCATGGACTATTGATCCATATTAGTGACACCTAGAATATAATGCACACACCATGGAGAATGGACTGGGCAAAGTGCTTGGGCCTAAACCTTGCTCTGCCCACTCCAGCCTGGCCCCGAGAATATAGCTTCTGTCTGCACTCAGACGGAGAGCTTCTCACCTACAAACCGCATCATTAGAGCTGCCTCAGGAGCAGTTTCTGAACTGGGGGTACATTTATTCCTCCCCTCTGAAAACGGTTGGCAAATGGTGTCTGGAGACACTGTGTCACCATAGCCATCATCATTCTTATCCTCGTGATCATCATCATCCCACTATCTTCTTCCTCATCATCATCACCCCCAACCCTGCCATCACACCCACCATCACCACTGTCATTACCGCCACCACCGTCACCATCATCTATACCATCATTATCACCACCACCACCACCACTGTCATCATCACCACCACCACCACCACCGCCAACATCATCTATACCATCATTATCTGTAGAGAGCTGCGCACAGCCGCACCTGGAAGATGGCGCCGGCTTCCGCCCTCTGCCTTCCCGATGGCGAGTGCTCTCTGTGGTAAATAACTCCTTATATGGCTAAGGCAAAGAATCTGGCTTGCTTCCGCACACCTGGACCTATTGGTGGTTCCCACGTGGCATGTCAGGGTTGGCTACCCAGCGGGTACTTAAGGCTGTGGGGAATTCTCCCCGGGGTTGGGGTCAGAAGATTGCTCAAAGGTCCTGAATAAACTGCAGAGAGAAGAGTTTGGTGTCGCATCTTCCTTGGTGGTCGAGGCGGTAGCGACAATTATCACCACCACTACCACCACCATCATCTATACCATCATTATCACCACCACCACCACTGTCATCTACACCATCATTATCACCACCACCACCACTGTCATTAACCACTACCACCACCAACATCACCATCATCTAAACCATCATTATCACCACCACCATCACCACTGTCATTATCACCACCACCACCACCGTCATCTATACCATCATTATCACCACCACCACCACCATCATCTACACCATCATTATCACCACCACCACCACTGTCATTACCACCACCAACATCACCATCATCTATACCATCATTATCACCACCACCACCACCACTGTCATTATCACCACCACCACCACCGTCATCTATACCATCATTATCACCACTACCACCACCACCATCATCTATAACATCATTATCACCACCACCATCACCACCATCATCTATAACATCATTATCACCACTACCACCACCACCACTGTCATTTACCACCACCACCACTGTCACCATCATCTATACCATCATTATCACCACCACCATCATCATCATCTATAACATCATTATCACCACCACCACCACCACCACTGTCATTACCACTACCACCACCAACATCACCATCATCTATACCATCATTATCACCACCACCACCACCACTGTCATTATCACCACCACCACCACCGTCATCTATACCATCATTATCACCACTACCACCACCACCATCATCTATAACATCATTATCACCACCACCATCACCACCATCATCTATAACATCATTATCACCACCACCACCACCACCATCATCTATATGTCATTACCACCATCACCACCACTGTCACCATCATCTATACCATCATTATCACCACCACCACCACCACCCTGTCATTACCACCATCACCACCACCCTTATCACCCTCCATCATCCTCAGCACCATTATCACAATTACCATCATCCTAGCAAAATCATTTTCCTTATCATTGTCACCTTTATCACCATGATCTCATCACCACCACCACAATACTACTCCTCCTCCTCCTCATAATCATAATGTGGATAGGTTTTTGCTCTTCTCCCCACTTTTTCCTTCTCCTTGGATCTGAAGTGGGACCCCCTACCCCACGGCCTGGCAGCATTACCAGCCCAGAACCCAGCAGACAGAGACCTACTCGCCGCTTTGTAGAGAATCTGCCAGCCATGGCTGGCTGTGCCAAGTGTGTAACACAGCTTCCGGCCAGAGGCATTTGGAGCTCACTCTGGCTCTCTGCACACCCAGCCCCCGCTGCTCTCTGATTTCTTGGCAGAGCCTCAGGCCCAGGAACTGCGGCCAGCCCAGGCCCCTGACCGGCTTCTTCTTCACGGGGCATCCACTACCAGGGGAACGGTGGGTGGGCTTTGGCTCATGGTCCTTCAACAGCCATAATTCCTTGAGATCTCCAAGGCCTTTTCTTTGGGACCAAATATGGGTGTTTGTGGTGCAGGCTAAGAGGAGGAGGCAGGCTAGGAGGAGGAGGCAGGCTAGGAGGAGGAGGCAGGTAGGTGCAGAGAGTGGAGAGATGATTCACATCACCTCTGCTGTGTGTGCGCATGCCATTCATGGGACTTGAACTCAGAACCTGGATGCTGCCTCTTAGCTTTTCCACTCAGGGCTGGCACTCTAACACTTGAGCTATGCTGCCACTTCCGGCTCTTTGGTGGTCCATTGGAGATAAGAATCTCACAGATCTTCCTTATCAGGCTGGCTTCACACGGAGATCCTCACATCTCAGCCTCCTGAATGGCCTGAGCTACCAGCACCGGGCTGCTCAATGCTGTCTTGTTAGTCTTGGCCTGTAACTGCTGGAATTTCTCCGGACACAGTTCTTCCTTCCTGTCTCTGCAAGGCAGGCTAGGGACAGGCCCCAACTGTCCACACCCAGAAAAGAAACAAAGAAAAACCAGTGGGGGTCACTGCCTTGCAGGGATAAGCCCCAGCCATTTCTCCCGGCCCTTCCACTACAGCCCAGCGTTCACCATCCAGTCTCCAGCTGGATTGAAAAGGCAGGCCACAGACCCTGGCGAGAAGCCATGCTGCTTTTCAATTGTTTCTCTACAGTTGGGAAAGGCTCCTCGCAGAACTTTCCCCTGGACCGCAGATTTTCCCTTTGAAGCCATTCCCAACAGTCTCACTGTAATGGCCACAAAGCGCCCTGTGCACGCATGGGGTCTGCTTTCTCCTGCAGAGCAAGGACAGACCCCAGACTTCCCTTTCTAGAAAATCCTTTCCTGGCCTGCAATAGGCTGAACTTTTTTTTTTCTTCTCCCATTCCTGCAAGAAAACCATAAACACATAGATACCAAAGAGTTAATGTGTATGTGTGTGTGTGTGTGTGTGTTTAAAAATCTCCTTCCCCAAGCGGGTTCTCATTTCTGCATAAAATCTCCATGTCCAGACATCAAATCAGTAAGCCCTGTTGCCTGTCAGAGAATACAATATCCAGCCATTAGTATGTTAATAAGTCCGGAGGGCGACAGGTGGCCTCCTAGACGGCTCAATTAAGCTACTCATTAAACACACGCTAACGAACAGCCAAGGCAGAGCCTGAACAGTACCATTCTGTAATGACATGTCAGAGTGAACAAATGAGAAAAAATAACAAAAACATTACAGCCAGGACAGACGCCACTAATAAGGAGCCCTCACACTACATCAGCCCGCGAATCAATGAGTCACTGCGATCAAAAAGCTCGACCCAACATTCTCAGGAGACTGAACACAGCAAGATTTTTCTGGTCACTCTTAAAAAAAAAAAAGAAGCCCCAACTTAAAAATTATTACAAAAATATCACAAACTTAATGGCTGAAAATCAAATGCTAAGCCATTGTATTCCACCTAGAGACAATCACAAAATCTGAGAAATTCACGTGGTGGTGTGTGGATGAGAATCATCATTTAATGGGAGCATCATTTACATTTGATTGACACACTTCTTTTTTTTTTTAAAGCCCACAGGATTAAATCATTTATTTCTTGGGTTAAGGACACCTTGGAATGTAGAAAGAGCACGTGGCCCGTTCTCAGGTGAAGATTCTACTTGTTGTTGTTGTTAATGGAGGGGCTTTCAGCAGCTGCTGGAAGTTTCTCATCAGGGGCTTCCTGAATAATAAAGAATCCAACCTCTTCAGGTCACGGCTCTGACCCTGGAGATACATATTGCTAAACTAATAGGCTGGCTGGCCATTAGGAGGTCCTGACCAGGACTCCTGTTCTTTGTCAAGTTCACAGCTGACAGCCTCAGGGTGGAGACTGGCTTACAGTTCCACTGAGAAGAGATTAGAGCTGGGCCCAAGCGCCCCCCCCCCCAATTCGTTCCTGAGGAGTGCTTTGGCGAGTTTATTCTGCCTAGATTTATCATCCAAATCTCTATGGGTGGTGAGTCTGTCACCTGTGTGAGTGGAGAATGTCACTCGCTTCCCTCCCCGTTTCCTTATTTCTACAGTGGCATTAGACCAGCTCTTTCGACGGTAAAAGAGGCTCATGGAATTTGCTATCTGCATGTAAAAATAAAACTTAGCTAAAATACTTCAAGGAATTTAAATTTCAATGTGTTTCCTAGAAGACAGAACTAAATCAGGGACTAGGCATTTACCTCTGTTGGAAGTGTCTCTGGACACTGAAATAACCTGTAGAAAGGACATCAACTGGAAAGGAACTCAGCAAGGCCAAGTTTACTTCTGCAGAAAGGTGGGTTACTGACAGGAAGCCCAATAAGTAAGAATACTAGGTGGGCAGGCTAGCCCTCACAGATTACTTCCCTTTGTTTTGATTGGTCAGAACAAAGATTCCTACCCTTGGGTGATTGGCTAGTTTGATAGTGTGTAAAAGTTTATCTGAGCAAACAGCCAACACTAAGATACTTGGCCCAAAGCAGGACCTTGTCAGAAAAACAGTTCTCACTCAGCTGGTGCTCCACACCTTGAGCTGTGCCTTTAGCCGCTAGAAAAACAGTTCTTAAAAACAAAAAGAATGTGACTTAACTAAAATAGTTAATAAGATGTTAATAAAAATAAGATGGCAGCCAACCTTAAAGGAGCAATGCTTATATCAACCATTTTTAACAGAAAAGACTTTGCCTCCTACACATAGTACACACAAGACCTGTGGATGATCCCAGCACTGCAGAAAAATCAAATAAAAACAGGCGGCATAATAGGTTTATAAGAGATGTGGGCCAATTTTCTGGAACTTGGCTGATCAGAGTGGGTGTGGAGAATACAGGAAGGTATGAGCAGGATGGAGAGGTGAAAGGTATCCCATGGCTATTTTTCCTGTTTATCCACAAACCCCAATCAATGAACACAAGTTAGTATATGCCTTAAATAAGCCTACACTCTGCAAATATATCATCAATGAATTAGGACCCATAGCAGAAGAATGTTAATTCAGGATATTTGAAAAGAATAGAAGTGTGCATTATCCCTGTATATTCTACACAATCACCTCATGCAAGTCCTGGGGATACACACACCCCCATTTGGAGACGAGTCTTCCGGGTGTGAGGAAGGAAGAAATGATGCCCCCCAGAATGTAGGTAAGCAGCATGGAACGTGACGGCTTTTGTGGTAGAGGTAGGAACAGACCACACGAGTTATGTGAGTGGATGTAGATGGGGGTGTGGATAACTCGTGACCAGGCCTCATGAAAGAGCTCCAGTCCGGTGGTGGAGCAGGGCTAGGATGTGGTGAGCCGGAGGTGAGGAGGGGGCATGTGTGAGGGCAGAGGGGGGGGGCATGGGCGGGTCTGCTGAGGCCGTGGGCTGGCTTTTTGTCTCTGGGGCACTGAGCTCCAACTTTAGGCTGGCAGATGGGAGATGCAATCATTCAACAGACATTACCGAGGTTTCTTCTTTGCTCCGGGAACTGTGGGAAACACAAAAATAAGAACATGTGTCCCTGCCCTCAAGGATTTACAATACAGTCATTCATCCAACTCCTATGTATTCAGGGTCATCTTCTTGTTAGGCTTTGTCCTGGGTGCTAGGAATAAAGGCAAATGCTTGGTGCCAGCCGTCAGCTTATGGGCAAGGGGAAGAGACAGCCATGCTATTTAATTAACTCCATTTCACATCAAATTGTGACAAATGTTGTGGGAGTGGTGAAAACAAAGACTTGCAGGAACACCAATGAGACTGTGATGGATTCTGCCCTTGAGTGTCATAGACACTTTCTGGCTCTAGAGTAATAGTGTCCCGTAGAACTTTCTAGAATGTCGGAAATGTTCTATATCCATATTGCCCCATGTGGTACTTATAGCTATTGTTCACTTGCAATTTGATTAAGACTGAGAAACCAAATTTTTATTTGAATTTAATGAATGGGAATATAAATCGTGGCCACCATGGTGGCCAGTGGTGGCAGGTGGCATTAAGATTCACATGGGATGACTTGCCTCTAAACTAATACTTTGCAGGTGATGATATCCTAGAAATTGGGAAATTAGTCCCTCAGTTATGCCGTGTTCCTGGGAATCATTCTGACACCACACAACTGATTGATGCTGGTCTGGACACACAGGTAAGAAATGAAAAAGAAGTTTAAATTTAAACAGCAGTAATCCTCTTCTCTGATCAGAACTCAAACCCCACCTGCTCTGGCAAGCGTCTCTTGGCCATCTTGGAGAGCAAGAGAACCCCACGGCATTGCCAGTCTGTCCACCAGGGGGCAGTGCACCAGCTGCGGTCTCCCAGGTGCCAACCACTGAAATCATGCTTCAGAGCAACCTCCTCTTCTTTCCTTCATTGCTTGTGTGAGATGTCCTAAAAAAAAGTGGCAAAACCGTTCGTGCTAATATGAAAGTGAAGTTAATGAGGTGCTGATGGAAATGCTTTGACTGACTGTAGCTTGTTTCTTGGGGGAGGGGCTGGGGAGTGCAGTTCCTGGGGCTTGAACTCAGGGTCTGGGCACTGTCCCTGAGCTTTTGTGCTCAAGGCCTAGTGGCTCAATCACTTGAGCCACAGCTGTACTTCCGGCTTTCTTGGTGGATAATTGGATATAAGAAGTCTCATGGGCTAGTCTGCCTGAGCTAGCTTTGAACCATGATCCTCAGATCTCATGTCCTGAATAGCTAGGATTACAGGTGTGAGCCACCAGTGCCTGGGTGGTTCTTTGCTTTTCTGATCAAAATAGGAAGGGGAAAATGCCAAAGCCACTGAGAGTGGATGAGGGACATCTGACAAAGATGGACTCCGGCCATTTGTAGGTCTTCTTCTGAAAAATGCCTATTTGGGACTTTGACCATTTGTAATAGGTTATTTGTTTTCTGGTTATTGGATAGTCTGAGTTCTTTGCAACTTTGGATACTGGCCTTGATGCCTATTTAATACAAGATTTGCAAATAGGTTCTGTAAGTCTGTGGACTGTCCTTTGCTGTTTAGAAGCTTTTCCTTTTGTGTGGGCCCATTTTTCTACTTTCGTTTTCCTTGCCTGTGCAAGGCATTGACTTAAATAAAAAAAGAGAAGAACAAACCAAAGTACTCTGAAGCAGGAGAAATAAGAAAGTTAAGGGTTCTCACCTGTAATCCTAGCTAGGAGTGTAAGAGATGAAGATCACAGTTCAAAGCCAGCCTGGGCAGGAAAGTTCATGAAACTCTTATTTCCAATTAAGCACCAACAAAGCCGGAAGTGGAATACTAGCCTATCACTATCAGAGACAGTACCCAAGCCCTGAGTTCAAGTCCCAGGCACCAAAAAAAAAAAAAAACTTAAGGAAAACTGTCATGTCAGCATCCAGGCTAAGTGATACCTGTGTGTAATCCTAGCTACTCAAGAGGTGGAGATAGTTCCAAAAGATAGCAGACCATTGTTGGCATAAATAAATAAATAAATAAGATCTCAAGAAACAAGCTAACAAGCTGACAGCTTGTAGGTCAATGGTAAAATACATGCCTAATAAGTGTAGTGCCATCGGTCAGACCCCTGGATCAAAAATGCAAGTTAAAACAAGCTGAGCATGGTAGTTGATGCCTGTATTCCCAGCCACTTAGGAAACAGAAATAGAAGATCTCAGTCTGGTGCTGGTCTTAGTAGTGGGACTTCCTGAAAAGCACAAGAGAAAAAGGGACTGGAGGCATGATTCAGGGAGGAGAGTTTTTGCCTAGCAAGAATGAAGCTGATTTCAATCCCCAGTACTGTCAAAAACAAAACAACCCCCCCCCAAAACTAACTAATAAGGGGAAAAAATTAAGAAAATCTCTTAAAATAAGGAGGAAAGTACTAAGAATAAAAGAGATGGAGGCCAGGTGCTGTGACCCACGTCGGTCCATCTGTCATCCCAGCTACTCAGGAGGTAAAGTTCAGGAAGATCGTAGTTCAAAGCCAGCCCAGAAAGTAAGACCCCGTCTTAAACAATAAGCTATACATGGTGGTGTGTGCCTGTTATCCCAGATGACAGAGGTAAGAGAATCATGGTTCAGGCTAACCAGCTGGTGTAGAGGCCCTGAGTTCAAACCTCAGTGCTTCTAAGAGAGAAAGAACGGAACAATTGACGTTTATCAGCAGCTTTCTAAACATATATCTTTCTAAACTCTAGGGACTTAGCATTTTGTTTTTAAATGAGGCCAAATATGAATCATTTTTAGGTAAAAAACAGTAAGTGACAGAGCTTCAAAGTGGTGAAGGTGGGTGAGAACTGTTTGGTTCTCCAGAGACCAGCGGCTAACTACTGTCCGAGATGGCTCCATTGCTAGGCCACTCAACTCTTCACACCGTGGGATATCTGGCTGGGCTCACGCCTGTAATCCTAGCCACTTAGGAGGCTGAGATCCGAGGATCGATGTTTGAAACCAGCCCAGGCAAGAAAGTCTGTGAGATTCTTATCTCCAAATAACCGGCAAAAAGCCAGCAGTGGAACTGTGGCTCAAGTGGCAGAGTGTTAGTTTTGAGCAAAAAGAGTTCAGGGAGGCGGATACCAGTGGCTCACACCTGTAATCCTGGCTACTCAGGAGGCTGAGATCTGAGGATCACAGTTGAAAGCCAGCCTGGGCAGGAAAGCCCATGAGACTTATCTCCAATAAACAACCAGAAAACCACGTGGTGCTGTGGCTCAAAGTGGTAGAGCACTAGCCTTAGCTGAAGAGCTGAAGCCCAGGTCCTGAGTTCAAGTCCCAGAACTGGAACAAAAACTAAAACCAAAACCAAAACCATGAAGTATCTGTGTGATGAACATGTAAATGAATACTATTCAGATTTATCACATGCTGACAACTTCACCTCACTTCCAAGGAAAAAGGAAGAAAGACAGGAAGAGCCTATGAGCATTCTCCACCAACACTGTGTGATTGCTTCTCAATGACTTTCCACCAAACAGCCGCAGACTAGGGGCTCTAGAAAGATCTGAGGAGCACATGATGGCTTCATTGCTCAGGCTGTTTGGTGGAGGAAAGGCACGAATGATTCAAATATTTTTAAGGTACATCCCTCCCTTAGAGGACTTTAACCTAACATTTGATTCAGAACCTGTCATGGAAAAACCAATTCCATGCAGGAAGGATTATTAATAGATCAAAGTATGAGAAGTCTAATTGCAAAAGGGAATGTGGAGGAACTTCGGTTTTCTGGTTTTGTTCGTTGTTTGCGCTAGGGCTTGAACTTTCTCTCTCTGTCTCTCTCTGTCTCTCTCTCTGCCTCCCGATTGGACAAATGCTAGATCTCTAGCCAGCCAGAAAGAGAAGGATTAAGACTGGTCAGTCTAGGGGCCCATGGAATTATGTGATCACAAAGAGGAGCCACGTCATGGATCCAACTGTGCAAAGACCCAGAGACAGAACATTCCTTATCCAGGTTCCGGGTTTCCAACTTCATCTCTGTCTCTCCTGGAAGCCATCTGCATGCGCTGTTTGCCCTCAGACCCTTGTGCGATCAGGTGTCACGCCGTTCCTGTGGGCTGTGGCCCCTGCCGTGGCCAGGGCTGGGTCTTCATTCTGAGTCACGTGATTAGTTAGGGTCAGTTGGTGTTTGTGATTGTAATACCTCAATTTGCCTGCCACAGGACGGGGAGGGGGCTGGGGCGCAAATCTCTGCTCATGGGGCGTTCCTGCAGCCCTGGCGGGGGGGGGGGGTGTCCCATCGAAGGTCTGTGTGTGTGTGTGTGTGTGTGTGTGTGTGTGCCCTCCCTTCGGGTACCCAAGTGTGAAAATCCACCACCGCCTTTTGTAAGCCGGTTAGGAAGATTTGGGGGCTGCCTTTAAATGCCTCTCCCCCTTTTTCTGAACACCGGATTAGGTGTGATGAAGTGCTCTGCAGCTCCTTTGAAAAGAGACCCAGACTGGAGTGCAAAGCCTCCCCTCACCCAGCGCAGGCCGGGCCAGCTGCCCAGCCGCAGCCACCTTTTCACGTCCTAGAGGGAGGAGGACCAGATGTTTGAGGGGGATTATCACCAAAGAAAAGCCAGATTTCTGTGCGCCCCTCACTTCTTATAAGGCATTGCACGGCATTGATGGTACCACTAAAATTAACCTCCTCCTCCTCCTCCTCCTCTTCTTCTTCTTCTTCTTCTTCTTCTACTTCTTCTCCTCCTCCCTCTCCTCCTTCCCCTTCTCCTCCCCCCTCCTCCTTCTCTCCCTACACCTCCCCCCACTCCTCCTCCTCCTCCTTCCTCTTCCCTTCCTTCCCCCTTTCCCTCTCCCTCTCCCTGTACTGGGGTTTTACTATTTGAGCCACACCTTCACCTATTTTAGCTGGCCTGGGACAGGCCCTGAGTCATTTCTGTCCAGCGAAGAGTTTCTGTCTTCTGATGCCATGAAACACAAGGGCTCCAGGGCTTCGTCCTGTTCAGCATGGTGACCACGTTCCATAATTCTGTCCTGGGCTGAGCTGTCTCTTCCCCCAAAATCCCTGGGCTGAAGCACTGACTCCGCTACCTCAGGATGCAGCTACCTCTGGAGAAGCCACGAAGGCTGGGGGCCGGGGGAAGACGCCTGTGCAATCTGGGGAGAAATCGGCTCTGCGGACAGGAGCTTGGACTGCAGACTTTCTCACTCAGCACTGGGTGAAGTCGATGTTCCTGTGTGAGCCCCAGCCTCGGGTGGTCTCACAGCCCGAGCAAACCAACACAACCCCCATGTCACAGACGAGTAAAGCCAGGCTTAGCAGGGTTACGGAAGCGGCCCAGGGCTACGCAGCCCTCCGGTCGTCCATCGTGGCTGAGATCTGATTTGTCTGCATGGAAGCCCTGTGTCCATGCTGGCGTTGCCACAGGAAGGGACAGGGAGGAGAGCGCTAACACTCTTAGGGCCAGAGTTAGCACGTAGGCTTTCCAGTTTTAGTGAGGGGTGAGCACACCGCCTCTCCCCACATCCTAACTATAGCTGGTGGCAAAGCCTGGGGGCCTCCTACAGCCCCAGAGGCTCTGCACGCGGCCACAAGCCAAGGAATGCCAGGAGCCACCGGCTGCTGCAAGAGGCAAGGAAGGATCTCCCCATAGACACTCCCTTGATTGAAGACTTCTGACCTCCAGAGCTGAGCGATAATGTGTTTTTGTTGTTTGAAACTGCCCAGCTTGCAGTGCTTTTTACATATATATGTAAGATATGTATTATGTATCATATAATGTGTTAATACACTGTGTTATACATTATATGTTATATTACAGATAATTATATAGTATATATAATTTCATTATTATTAAGGTGTTATACAGAGGGATTGCCATTTTATAAGTCAGGTAATGATTGCCTTTCTTTGTTTGGACAATGTCACCCCTTCCTTGACTCTTTCCTAGTTGTGCTTTTTACGGTAGCAGGTCTATATGAATTCTATATGAATATACCACCCTTAAGGTAAAATTCACTCCTCTCTATTTCAAACATTTTTAATGAAATGAAGTTAACATTTCTGATTAGGATCATCATTTGTTTCTGCTCTTACTATCGATTGCTACCATTAGTCTGAGGCTACCACATTTACAATTTAGGAAAAGAAAATTATTTTAGCCCCCACGCTACTAATACATATTAGTACATCACCAAATCTATGTGACTTCAAAAATGGATGCTTTGAGGAACTGAGACAAAGGTGGAAACTGAGGCACTTCGAAGGAAGCCTGGGCATTTGCTAGAGAGCAGGAGAGTGCATGACTGACCGTTGAGAGCTATAGACACCGAGCCTGACTCAGGATTGGGAAGGTGAACAGGGGATCAGAGTGGCCCGGACACTTCATTTCTACCCCTACACACACACCCCAGCTTGTCTATGACTTGAACAAGTAGCTCTGGGTTGTCCTCACAGCTGCTCAGGTGGAGGTATAGACAGCAGCTTCTCCCTCCGGAAGTTGTCACAAGGATCACATGACATACGGGTCCCGTGCCATGCCTGGCTCACAGGAACCTTTCAAATAATACTCCCGCTACTGTTATTTGCTAATGTCACTGTCACCAACAATCACTCACCAGCACGGGCCATCCAAGGCACAGAGGGGACAGGAGGCCACTTCACACAGCCTTCTTGTAAGGATGCCAGTCATGTTGGATTAGAGGCGCACCGCACTGCAGTATGACCTCATCTTAACTAATGACATTAGTTTTGCCAAGCCGGGAGGCAGCTGGTGAAACGTCAGACCCTGCTTTGAATCCTGGAAACAGACTGTCACTAAGTAGTTCCTCCCCTCAACTGACTTTGATCCGCTCGTCTCGAGGCCCTCGATGACTGAAAAATGGAGGGAACAAAACAAAGAGTATAATCCCAGCTGCAGTGCTGTTCTGAGACCGCAGGAAAGGTGGGGAGAGTCTGGCAGCTTCTTTCTGGTAGTCCTGGAACTTGAATTCAGGGTCCTGCAATTGCTAGGCTGGTGCTCTACCACTGGATCTATACCCCAGACCTTTTTACATTAGCTATTTTTTAAATAGGGTCTTATTTATGACCAGACAGACCTGGACCTTGATCCTCTTATTTATATTTCCTGAATAGCTGAATGCCAGGCATAGGCTACGGTGTCCAGCTTTCACAGATTGAGATAGGGTCTCAGGAAATTTTGCTAGGGCTGATCTCTGACCAGGAACCCTTCCTGATCTCAGACTCCAGAGAAGCAGGTTTACAGACATAAGCCAACATGCCTTATTTTTTAATATAAATACTGATTCACAATCAAAGGTATAGCAATATGTGTGTTTGACATACAGCTTGGAAGTTTCTATCTGTTCACAGATTAGAATAATGTGTTCTACTAATTGGACCATTGGTGTATAATTTCCAATTAACTGAGAATATACAAATTGGATAAAATGCATAAAACCTAAGAGAACCTTATGCATACCTGCTCTTTTTCATGAAGCAAAAGGTGCCTTATTTTACTATGATGGACGGTATTTAATATAAAGAGGATTCCATCCATCCATGGGCTGATCTCACCCTCTACAGCCTGCCAAGACCTGGAAACATCTTTAGTTGCCACAAGTTGGTGGGGGTGGGGTGCTCCTGGCATCTGGGGTGGGGAGGGGGGAGGCAGGGACAGGACAAACATCCGGGACCCCAGGCCAACTGTGACAGCCAGGAGCAATCACCAGCAGCACCTAGCGGAGACGCTGCTTTAGACCACAGACTCCTGCATGTGGCTCCGATCCTCTTCCTTTTTTTTTTTTTTTTAATTTTAAGAATGAGTGGCTATCAGGGGGTGTAGAAGGCCAGAGCAATTTACTGCAGAGTTGAGCCGTGAAATTTGAGGTTAGAAATAGTACCACCGGGGCTGGGCGCTGGTGACTCATACCTGTAATCCTAGTCAGCTCAGAACATTGAGATCTCAAGATTGTGGTTCAAAGTCCACCACAGTAGCCTCCAATTAACCACCAAAATCCAGAAGTAAACCAGGTGATGGTGGTTCACGCCTGTTATCATAGCCACTCGGAGGGGAGGGGGGCTGAGATTTGAGGATAATGTTTTAAAAATCCACGAAAAGTTTAGAGGTAGCACTTAGGCCCTGAGTTCAAGTCCCAGTACTGTCACAAGAGAGGAGAGGAGACCAGATGAGAGGAGATGAGGGGCAGGGAAGGGAGGGAGAGAGGGAGGGAAAGGAGGGAGAGAAGGAGGGAAGGAGGGAGGAAAGATAAATAGTACTGGGAATGGTTAGGAAAGAAATTAAAATTTGGATTTAGAATTGCTACCTTTGCTGCCCTTGGGATATTAAAGTCTACCCAAAAGAATCCTTCCAGCCTTCTAAAAGAAGCAGCTCAATTCCAGCATTTTTCCAAGTCGAAGGAGGGACAGCTGTCACCTCTTGGGAACACTAGAGGGCACTCAAGAGAGGAAGAGGCCTCCCCATGGGCATCTTGTGTTTGTCTCTAGACCACACTGGCCCTGGGGGTCATGGGCAGAACACAGAACTTGCGCCCATTTCCCTTTCATCTCAGCTCTTTCGTGAGTCAGCACGGATTCCTTCCGGACAGTCCAGCTAAACACAGCTGTGCCAGACACACCTGGAGCTGGCCAGGCTGACGCTCCCGCCTGGACGTTCTTTGGGCCTTGGCACTTGGGAGGGGGATTGGGACTTGAAAGCAAGCCTTCCAGAGCCATGCTTCGGTGGTACTCAGGACAAGGCCTAGACTGGCTTCCTTTTGGTGGTGAATGTTCTAGTAATGCAAGATGGTTGGCTGGCGAGGCAGTTGCTAAGAAGACTCAGTCTTAGATAACACTCAGGAAACTGTGTGGGTGTGGTACTGGGGTTTGAACTCGGAGCCTGTTTACCAAACAGGTGCTCTACCACTTGAGTCAGGCCTCCAGCCAGGGCTCAGTCTTACTGTACTACCCAGTAGATGGGACTCATCTGTAGACGCAAGTGGGTAGGAGGGATGTGTAGGGATTTCGTAAGGCAACAGAGCATCACAAACCAGACAAGTTAAAGAACACAGAGTTACCCTCTCACAGTTCTGAGAACTGGAAATGAAGCAGAATTTATTCTTTCTGAGCTGTAAAGGAAAATGTTCCAGGCCTCTCTCCCATTTCTGGTGTGGTTGGCCAGCCTTGTATCTCTTAGATACATCACTCCAACCTGAGCTTTCATTCCACACAGGATCCTCCCTGTGCATGGCAGTGTTCAAATTTCCCTCCCTCTCTCCCTTCGTCCCTCCCTCTCTCCCTCCCTTTCTCTCTCCCTCCTTCCCTTCTTTCCTTTCTTTCCTTTTCACCTCCCTTTCCTCTTTTTTTCCTTTCTTTCATTCATTTATTCCTTTCTTTCATTTCTTCCTTTTCTCTCCTTCATTCTCTTCCTTTGCAACCCCACCCCCAGCCCCTACTTTGTGGATCATAAGGCTTGAACTCAGGAACTGGGGTGCTGTCCCTGAGCTTTTTCCCCCGAGGCTAGTGATCTACCCCTTTGAGCCATGGCTCCACATCTGATTTTTAGAATAATTGGAAATAAGAGTCTCATGGACTTTCCTACAACACTGGCTCTGAATTGCAATCCTCAGATCTCATGCACCTGGCCTTTTTTTCTCTTTTTTTTCTTTCCTTGCCTGTCTGCCTCCCTAGGACTATACACCATGCACCCTAGGCCAGTGCTCTACCACTGCACTGCACCCCGTAACCCTCCAATCTCTTATAAAGATACCAGTCACATTGGGTGGTGCCCAATGACCTGATTGCAAGGCCCCAATTCCAAATAGAGTCACACCCACACACTTGGGGGTGGCAGGACTGCCACGTCTCCGGGTGAACCTAACAGCTCCACTGGAGCCTTCTGTCTTCCTGGGGTTACAGCGACCTGGTCCTGAGCCCCGGACCGCGGGTGGTACAGCCAGGACGCGCCTCCCAGGAGGAAGGGCCGAGCCGTTCCAGCCTGGGGAAGGACATGATCTTCCCTCGGGTTGCGATCGCCGCCACCCTCGGCGTGTTGAAATCACTTTGGTGCAAATGGAAAACGTGTCTGGCTTAAAAAAGCGGCGCCTGCAGCGCTATCGTGTTGCACCAGCAAATGTGCAGGGGCTACTGTTTCAAGATGATTTCAGAATTCGATCCCGTGGCAGAGCGCGGCGGGGCGCTTTGAACGGCACCTCACAGATGGGATTCATCATTGAGAAATGCATTTGTTCTTTGTTGGTGTAGAAAAATAACAGGATTCAGAGCTTGGAGTTGGATGCCTTTCTCAAACGATCTGCCTCTTTCTCACATACACAGGGTAGCGTCTCTGCAGACCTGGGGGGAGGTGGGCTGGTGGTGATGATGATGGTGGTGGTGGTGGTGGTGGTAGGGATGAAGATGATGACAGGTCCTGGGGCTTGAACTTGGTCCTGGGAGCTGTCCCTAAGTGCTTTTTGCTCAAGGTTTGCATCCATCACTTGAACCACAGCTCTACAGCTCTACACCTCCCGGCCGCCACACCCCCCCCCCAGCCCTCTGCCATAGTTAATTGAAGAATCTCACAGACTTCTCTGCCCAGGCTGGCTTTGAATCATGTTCCGATCACTGGCATGAGCCCTGATGCCCAGTGAAGATGGAATTATTATTGCATGGTTTAGGAAAGAATGCATGTCACAAGGAAAATGTCAAAGCAGTTTGCAAATGGTGGTTGTGTGTAGAAAGTTATGCAGAGTGAAAGGCCTGTATACACTTGGAATGAAGAGAGCTCCCGGGGCCTCACAGGACACGGCCAGCGCTCCCTGGAGACAGGAGAACAGCCCTCACAGGAATCCCTCCTCACTCGCCATTTCTGTAGCCCTCAGTGTCTGAAAAACCTAATGGAATAGGCTAGAATCCCCAGCTACCAGTGAAAAGAAGGACAATGGTTTAAAAAGAAAGAAGAGAGCTGGGTGCTGTCGGTGGCTCACACCTGTAACCTAGTTGATCAGGAGGCTGAGATGTGAGGATCATAGCCCTGGCAGGAAAGCCTGTGAGGCTCTTGTCTCCAATTTACCACCAAAAAGCCAGATATAGAGCAGTGGTTCAATTGGTACAGCATAAGAATTGAGTAAAGGGACAGCTCACAAGACCTGAGCCCAACCCCAACCCTTGCACACACACAAGAGGGAAGGAAGGAAGGAAGGAAGGAAGGAAGGAGGGAGGGAGAGAGGGAGGGAGGGAGGAAGGAAAGAAAGAAAGGAAGAGGAAGGGAGGGAGGGAGGGAAGGAGTGAAGGGAGGGAGGGAAGGAGGGATGGAGAAAAGAAAGGAAGGAAGGAAGGATAGAAGGAAAGAAGATGGGAAGGAAGCAAGCAAGGAAGGTAGGAACCAAAAAGTCAGTTTCTATGGTTGGAGTAGAAAGAGTGAGGATGAGGAAGGCAAAGCAGGAGCGGCTGGGAGAAGGGGCCCCTCGGCATCTCCTTTGCATGGCTTTTCTCTCTCACACACACCCCCTTGCCCCCCTCTGCCCCCGGGTTCCTCCATGCATCCCTCAGGTTCCCCAGTACCCAGTTTAAGAAACAGTGTGTGGACTCTCCTCTCTCCCTCACTTCTGCTCCTCTCGGAGCAAACCCCGAGGGGCTATGAAGCACACAGATACCCACGCAGTGTTTTCTGCCTTCAAGGAAGTAGAAATTGTGGAGCAAAGACTGGCTCGTTGCTCAGTGTTTTGCTGGAGAATCACTGGGCGGCAGTAGAAGGAGTCATCTGGGAACCAGCAGGTATTCATTGTTCTTCCAGTCATGGAGGCCCGGCCTGAGATCTAGGCTCCCCCGGACAGTGGAAATCACAGACCTGCAAAGATAGTTAGGGACAGTGTGTGTGACAAGTGTGTGTGTAGCTGGGCCTCTACACACAGCAGGTGTGTAAGCAATATGGCGGTGCCCCTGGAATCCCCCCTGTCTGATTACAGGAAGACGAGCTGTCTTCATGACTGAAAAGGTGGATTCCAGAGTCGCATTGCTCTCGTTCCCATCCCAGCTTCCCAACGCTGTCTGGGTGAACTTGGGCAAATGACTTAACTTTCAGGGCTTCTTTCCTCACCAGAGAAAATGGGAATGGTGATGAGATGACACTTGGTCACAGGGCCGCTGAGAAAATTAAGCGAAGATCTAGAGAAGACTTTCTCACCATGGCAAGGGCTGTACAAAGGCTTGATGTGTGATCACAAGGGGTGTTGAACGTGTGCACATTAGATTCTCAACCAGTATTTGAACCTTCTTTTTAGAGGGTTAGGTTAGGAAAGCATTAGAAGTTTATTCATGTCAGTGTGTCTTCCCTGATTTTAGCTACCCACTCTGAAAACACTAAATGGAAACTTCCAGAAATAATCTACAAGTTTGAACGTGGGTGCTGTGTTGAGTAGAGTGATGGAATGCTAGGTACTCCATCCCCTTTGCCAGTGTCTCCATACTGTATGTAGCACCCAGGGGTTTGTCACTTAGCAGCCATGTGGCTGTCAGAATGACCGAGGCATCAGAGTGCCGTGTCCAGGTAGTGCTTGCCGAGAATCCTAACCCTACACCCCCACACCTGTCCCTCACCACCCTCCATTCCCTCCTGTAGGCATTGAGTCATTTATCATCACAGGAAGAGAAGGAGCAACACCATACAAAAAGATATTTTGCACTGGGCTCCCGTGGCTCACGTCTGTCATCATAGCTAGTCAGGAGGCTGAGACCTGAGGATTACAGTTCAAAGCCAGTTTGGGCAGGAAAGTCTGAGGGATTCTTATCTCCAATGAATTACCCAGAAAGCAGTAAGTGAAGTTATTGCTCAAGTAGTAGAGCACTAGTCTTAAACAAGGCAGTGGGGGGGGGAGAACCCCAAAAACTCAGGGACAGTACTCAGGCCCTGAGCTCAAGCCCCAAGACCAGCACACACACACACACACACACACACACAGACTATATTCATGTAATTCTTACTACAGTATATTATTACTGTTGTTCTATTTTATTATAAGAATTGGCTGTTTATCTCATCCCAGGCTGAATGCATAACTTTAATTTTGTCATCTTTCTCTTTAAGAAGAACCACCATATTTGGGGGACTGTGCCCATTGGGGGTCCTTACACTGCACTGCCTTCTTTACCCACTTCCCAGCTGGTGAACATTTACATTGGTGACATCATTTTGATATTTAGGAATGGCTCTACGAGCATTGATGAACCAGGTCTTCATTCCTCGTGGGCATAAGTCAAGGAATGGGCTTTTCAATTACTCCTGTGGAACGTCTATTTTGAAGTTTTTCAAGAGCTGCCAATTTGTTCTTATCCACCCCAGTGGTATGAGCTAAGCTGGTGTGGCATTGCCTTGTGCTTTTTGACTTATATTTCCCTTATGGATAATAATGTTGGGCATCTTTCCATACACTTACTGGCCATTTGTCTATCTTTGGAAAAGTGTCTATTCAAATCCTTCGTGGATAGTTATTATTTTTTTAAGTCATAAGAGCTCTTCTTTATTGTGCCAGTCCTGGGGCTTGAACTCGTGCCTGGGTGCTGTTCTTGAGCTTTTGTGCTGAAGGCTAACACTCTACCACTTGAACCATAGACTCCACTTCTGACATTTTTTGTGGCTAATTGGAGATAAAAGTCTCATGGACTTTTCTGCCGAGGCTGACCTTGAACTGTGGTCCTCAGCTGTCAGCCTCCTGAGTAGCTGGAATGACAGACATGAGCCATCGGAGCCTAGTGAAAAATACCTTTTTGTACCGTGTGGCTCTCTTCTTGTGATGACAAGGAATGACACAATGCCTTATCTCCAATGGACCCCCAGAAAAGCAGAAGTGGCACTGTGGCCCTAAGTGGTAGAACGCTAGCCTTGAGCAGAGGAAAAAAGCTCAGGGACAACACCCAGGCCCTGAGTTCAAGTCTCGTGACCCACAGAAGAGAAACAAAAAGTCTTGAACTTCTTTCTGCTACCCACCTGGGATTCTATGTCCTTTGGCCGCTGTCACCCTCCGCCACCAGCCAGCACCGGGCTGACTCCCTCCTTCAGGGAGAGGAGGTTCTGAGATTGCATGCGTGAGTGTGGTCACTCCCTGTCTTCAGTTTCAGTTGTGCAAATGACCTGGCTGGGACGGCGTGTGCAAGCAACAGTCTCGGCTCCATCTCACCCGCGTCCATTTCTGATTTTCATATACCATACCCGGCTTTCACACACAGAGGCAGCCTGGAGTTCCAGATTCAGAAGGAAAAACCCCAGACTCCTCCCAAAGGGCCCCATGTGTGGAGATTTGGCTACTTGAAATAAGATTGTACTCTTTTCCATTTTTCAAACCCAGATACATTGTTTTTCTAGAACAATTGCACTGTCCAGACTTAAGGGACTTCACAAAAGTATCCATGGACAGCATGTGGGCTTTTTCTTTCTTCTTTTCTTTCTAGAAAACTAATTGTAACAAGTGGTTGGTGTGAAAAAGAAAGCTTCCTAGAGCTGCCCTTCCGGTGACCCAGTCTGTGACCTGGACAGGCCACCTTCTGTCCCCGGGGAGCCCAGTTTTGTTCTAAGATCAGATGGAAAGGCTGCTGCCTTCGCCCTGAGAGCCGCAGGACGCATCAGACACCAGTAAGACCTAAGACCGGCCGCAGCGACATCAGACCACAGCACACGACCCCTGTGAGCCAGGCGCACGGAGCCGGGCCTGTCCAGCGGGCTGGCCTCCAGCGGGCTGGCCTCCGCCAAAGGAGGCTACAGGGCTACAGGCTTCGAGCCACCGGTCTCCGCGGTCCCGAGAGCCGCTGGGCGCTGAGAAGCTGCCTGCTTTTAGGATCAATATGCTATTCATCCACGCCAGGAGGAAAACACAATGGCAGCTTCAGACTCTGCAATTGGGGGCTTGTGGAGGATTAGATGGTGGCCCCACCCCCAAGATTTACCCCCAGATCGAAACGCATGCAACACCCCAAGTGGTTCAAGATTGCGCCCGAAGACATCGCCTCCCACGGCTGGCCTCTTAACAATAAAATCTTTCCAGTCTGCAGAAAGTCACCACTAAATGCGAACCATATTCTGAGGCTCAGAGACAGGCAAAGGCAGCAAACAGAAAGGACCGAGCAGGGCCCACAGCAGGTGAATGAGAGAACCTAAATTCCTGATAAGTGGCTTCATTTTCCTCCCAAATGCTAACTTGCCCTGTGAAGTCTCTTCACTTTGCTACCTGTGGAGAGAGCGACCCTTTTCAAACTATCAAGTTTGGGTTCTGTGTTTTGTTTTTGATTTTTAAGAAAAAATCCAGTTTCAACAAGAGGTTTGTTTTCTTTGTTGCTGTTGTTGTTTTCTTTTCTGGGTAAGGGGGGGACACAGAAATGGAGAGACAAAGGGTGAATAGATGCAGCAGTGATATTTACTGGACACTGTTGAAAATGAACTATCTACAACTTGTGGGTGGGGACAAGGGAAAAACTGGGAGAGAACAGGGAAGGGATAACATTGTCCAAAAAAAAAAAATGCACTCTTTCCCTGACTTGTGAAACTGTAACCCTTCTGCACATCATCTTTATAATAACAATAGAAAACCATTCCATTTCTTAGGGCACAGCAGAAAGCAAATAAAACCCACACTGCCACTAATAACTTGGTGGCAACTCTTTTGTGCTATTTCTTTCAATTTTATTAAAAAACCTGTTTGAGAAGCAAAACGAGTTTGGAGTATTTTTGAGCCCACCTCTTGCTATTCTAAGCATTGTTAGTAAAACTATGAGGAGCAGAATTAAAAAATAAAAAGGGACATTTTAGATATCGAATGGCTAAAAAGTGAGACAAAGCATTAGGTACTAGAGACAGATTTTAATAGTTGCGTAGGGGAGGGCTGCAGCCAGGCCCAGATATATTGAAGGAAAGAATATCGAGATGGAAAGTAAAGATCTAGACGTGTACGCACGGAGAAAGAAATTTTGGGAATTTAAATCAGATACAAAGGGAATTATTATTGGAACAGGGAAAATAAATAACCCAGAGTTTTCTGATCTGAGCTCTGGAGGAAGTGTTTCAAAGCACCACAGCCTTCCCTTCCAAATGCCCAGGGTATTAATCTTGACTTAGTGAATGAACGTATTATACAAATTTCAATCCAGAGCTGCGAGTCTTAAAAATCCTCTGAAGAGCCGGGATAAAGCGACCCGTTTTTTCAGTTTGGTGATTCCACAGGGATAACTCCCTTAATTTCCCTTTCATCTCTCTGGGAGGAAGGCCGTTTCTAAAAGCAAACAGGTTTCTCTCTCTGCGTCCTGGAGAGACGGCTTCTGCTGCTTTCTTCTGGCTGCGAGATTGAAGGTGGGTGACCGCCTTCATTTGTTACCTTGGAAGATGTGGAGAAGCAGAAAGAAATCTGAAATAAAAGGGAAATGGCAACTACTCTTCTCTCTTGCTCGTTTGTTTTTTGATTTTCCATGGTCCAGCCCTGTAGATAGAACAGAAAGACAGTTTAGAAGCCAAGACACCCGTAATAACCCTGAGCGCACACCAGGACGAAGCAGAGGGCTTGTGTGTTTTATATCAGACAAATTATGATTGACGTTTTCTGTCAACACCTGTTGGGTTTTTAAAAATTGTTTATTATGACACCAGTTTGTTTTTGTGAGATCTGATATGCAAATAAATTTCTTCCTCGGAGACAGAAGGACAGACAGAGCTTATTATGTAGATGAAAACCGGTTCAGATAGAAACACACCTCCTGCTGGCTGTTGGTGGCTCATGCCTGTCATCCTAGCTACTCAAGAGGCTGAGATCTGAGGATCACAGTTCAAAGCCGGCCCAGGCAGGAAAGTCTGTGAGACTCTTATCTCCAATTAAGTACCAAAAAGCTGAACGTGGGAGCTGTGGCTTAAAGTGGTAGAACATTAGCCTCGAGCAAAGAAGCTCAGTGACAGTGTCTAGGCCCTAAATTCAAGCTCCAGGACTGGCACAGGAAAAAGAAAAAAGAAAGAAACACAACTCCTAAAGGAAATGAAAGCTCCAGAGGGTTCCAAACATGGAGATTTTGCTACTTGAAATAAACTTGTGCCCTTTCCATTTTCAGACCAAGATAACATTGTTTTCAAGAGCAATTACACTGTCCTGAGAAAAAAGAAAAGAAAAGAAACTTCTGGCAGGCCACTGAGTTTACTAACTTGCTGCAGTCCCATTGGTGCAGTCCAAGGCAGTTCCAGAATTATAGTGATCTGCCACACAGAGGCCAAAGCAGCTCTAGTGAATTACATTTTTATACAGTAAGAAGGTAAGACAAAGATTGTACTCTGTGTGTGTGTGTGTGTGTGTGTGTGTGTGTGTGTGTGTGTGTGTGTGTGCTGAACCTGGGGCTTGCACTCAGGGCCTGGGTGCTGTCCCTAAGCTTTTTCTCTCAGGACTGACATTTTACCACTGGAGCCACAGCTCCACTTCCAGCTTTTCAGTAGTTGATTGGAGAGAAGAGTCTCACTGACTTTCCTGCCTAGGCTGGCTTTGAACTCTGATCCTCAGATCTCAGCCTCCTGAGTAGCTAGGATAACAGGTATGAGTCACTGGTGCTTGGTGTACTTTTTTTTAAAGGTTTTTTGAAGATACCAACGTGTACAAAAACTAGTATGCAAATTGGACAGTTTCAACTGAGGTCATATATTTAATTTTTTTGTACAAGTTCAAATCTTAGAATAGGCTAAGAAATGTAGAATTTGGAGCCTAGAGTAACAGGAAAAAATGGTCACACTTGGATTAAGAACATTGGGAGAATGGGAGAATTAAAATCATTTTCAGTTTGAGTGATAGAAAACTTTGAGAGGGCTTATCCTAGTGGTAGAACACACACTTGCCATTTGAGAGGCCCTGGGTTCAATCCCTAGCACACACACACACACACGTACACACACACACACACACACACACAGAGGAAAGAGGAAAAGGAAGAAAGGTAGGAAGAGAGGAAAGGAGGGAGGGAGGGCAAAACAAAGGGAGGGAAATGATCATTTAAACTTCTGTAGTAATTATATAAACCTGACAGCTAAATGATTCAAAATCTCCATCGTATCATGGATAAAAATGGAAATGAATTTGTTTAGAGAAAAACAGGGTGATACACTTGTTCATTGGTGCCTTTGTGATACACTTTTTACTCAAGTTTTTTTTTTTAAATGTGCTTTGGGTCTTCTTTATGCAAAGGAATACCCAAGCACGCAGCATGTGCAACAGCGCAATGATTTCATTTTTGTCAGATTTGGCCAAGCCATGAAAGGCTTATTTCTTATGAGAATTAATGGGTCAGCATACTGTGCAGCTCTCTGCCCACCAAGTTATCTGTGAATCAACAGATATAAACAAGTTCCTCCCAAAGCGAGCTGTGGGGTGGTTCACCCACTTCCCCCCTCCATGAAGCTGTCCCCAGTGCCAGTGAATTTTCTCAATGAGAGAACAGAGGCCTTTCCCAGTGCCTTCCTGACATGCTAGAAACCAACACGTCTGACCAAGAGGTCTCTGAAGTTGCAGCCTTTTGTATTTACACTTTTGAAATATCGCTATTGTGATGCAAATCTTGATTTCCAATCAAAATTGGCTGAGGAAAAGAAATCTTTCTCTGCAAACCATGGCAGGAAGTAAGTTTGCCTAAATCTACATTTTTCTCTCTTCTGATCTCTTATGAAACCATAAAACAAATGCTATGAAACACAGAGACCGTTTACAAAGGCTGAGCGGAAATGGGACTGTGACTAGCAGTACTTTTAATTAGTTTTAGTCCTTAAAGGCAGTGTTTGCATTATAAGCCGCCCACAGCCTCCCCTTTGCCCCCCCTTTTCCTAATTTGGGTCCCACTGTAAAAAGTAACCAAGAGCACTTCAGCCAACTGTTGTAGAATTGTCTCTTCTCAGCCTGGAAGAACAGACAGATAAAGTAAAATGGAATAGGCTGGTAACTTGAGGGCTTCTCACTCACATCGTATTTCATTTTAGAGCCCAACTTTGAACTATGGGCTGTTCCCAAACATTTAGCCCAGAGATCTAGCATTAGGAAATCTTTTGCCTGCCTTTGATTGGCATGTACACATGTGTGTGCATGTGTGTGCACGTGTGGGTACGAATGTGAAGCAGTGTGTCACACTGGGACCGTGTCTTTGTACCCTTCAAGATAGAGTAGGGAAGAAGTATTTCTCCTGCCCAAGTACACACACACACACACGCACACACACACACACACACACACACACACACCATATCTCTCTCTCTCTCTCTCTCACACACACACACACACACACCCATCTCTCTCTCTCTCTCTCACACACACATACACACACACACCCCATCTCTCTCTCCACACACACACACACACACCATCTCTCTCTCTCTCATACACACACACACACACACCATCTCTCTCTCTCTCTCTCACACACACACACACCATCTCTCTCTCTCTCACACACACACACACACACCATCTCTCTCTCTCTCATACACACACACACACACCCCATCTCTCTCTCTCTCACACACACACACACCCCATCTCTCTCTCACACACACACACACACACCATCTCTCTCTCTCTCACACACACACACACACCCCATCTCTCTCTCTCACACACACACACACCCCATCTCTCTCTCTCTCTCTCTCTCACACACACACACACACCCCATCTCTCTCTCTCTCTCTCACACACACACACCATCTCTCTCTCTCTCACACACACACACACACACCCCATCTCTCTCTCTCTCTCACACACACACACACACACCCCATCTCTCTCTCTCTCTCTCATACACACACACACACACCCCATCTCTCTCTCTCTCTGTCTCTCTCTCACACACACACACACACACACACACCCCATCTCTCTCTCTCTCTCTCACACACACACACACACCATCTCTCTCTCTCACACACACACACACACACACACCCCATCTCTCTCTCTCTCTCTCTCTCTCTCACACACACACACACACACACACAGAGGCTGGGATTAAGAGGGCTAAAACCTACCAGCAAGTTCTTACCGCCCTCCCACCATCATTAGACCAAATCCACATCATTCTAGATTCATTTTTCCCTTATTCATCTGTCCAACTAATTCCTCCGGCATTCAGCGGGCTTATATCTTAATCTTTTCTGTTACATAGAGAATACATAATGAAAAGCTGCATTTTCTGGGTACATGCACACATTCGGAGCGGGTGAACCATACGTGAAGTGACATACAATACTGAATGCTGGCTGAATGGTGTCCAGCGCTAAAAACACTGCGAACCCAAGAACAAAAAGCAAGCGCGCAAGAGCCAGCGTCGGCCCCGGGGCCTCTGCAGAGCTCTGGGGGGACTGGCCCCCAAAACATGGCTATAATTTCAGTGTTTGCACTCACACAAGCTGTGGGAAAGGAGTCACCATCTGATGTTTGATTGTGTGGGATATGTTTTTGGCAGTGGCCTTGTCGTCTGCATTGACAAAAAAAGAAAGGGAGAAAGAAAAAGAGGGGAGGGGGGAGAAAAGGAGGGCACCGGGAAATAAAGAATAGAGCTACATTTACTGTTTTCAATTTGCTGTGCTGGAGGGAGGCACAGCTGACAGTTCTGAGCAGTGGCCACCTGAAAATGAAGGCCAAGGCCTGGCTACCGTCCCCTGTGTCCTGCGACCGCCTTTATGCGGGAGCCTGGTTAACTTACAGCTGAGCGGAGGGGCTGACGTTTGCCTGATTTAATAAAGCCTTTTATCCCAATGTAGTTCGTGGCTGGGAAGGAAGGTAGGGGCCGGGCTATGCTAGAGGGAAGAGGCCTGGCTCTCGCAAGCAGGCATTTCCTACCATCTCCAAAGGCTCCTTAGCTCTGCTTTACCCCCACCAATGTACCAGTTCCTCCCGTGCTTTACGGCTGCCCTCAGGCAAGGGTATTGGTTTATATCTGGGAGGAAGATTCTAGAGCGAGGTGTTGTGAATCCTTCGCTCTTCTGACCAGCTCCTCGAGTCCAAGGGCACTTGATTTAGAAAATAAATCGACAGATATTTCGCAAATGAATAGATACTGAGAAGCAATGTGTTCTCAAGTCAGGATTGTTATATCCATGTTCATTGCTGCGCTATTCACAATAGCCAAGTCAGGGAAGAGCCCAGATGCTGAGTGGATCAGAAAAATGGACACAATGGGATTTTACGCAGTCATTAGAAAGAATATTATGCCATTGGCAGGGAAGTGGGTGGACCTAGACCAAAATCATGTTAAGTGAGGTAAGCCAAGCTCAGAGAGACAATTGGTGCATGTTTTGTCTCATTTGCAGAAGCCAGATCTAAAATACACCGGGACATGATAAACCACACAGGACTCTAGACATTCACACACAGTGAGAGCGAAGGAGGGTATTCTTAGTGGAGGAATACAAAGGCTCACTTCTATGATCATATAAAATAATATTTATCGAAATGAACTCCAGGAAATGCAAATAACATCTTTTGTCTTATTGTCTTGTTTGTCTGTATTTCTGTCTTGTGGTGAAGGTAAGAGGAGCGCAAAAATGGAGGGACATAGAGTGAGCAAAACCAGCAGTGGTACTGAGTAGCAACTACATTGGAAATGAATTACACAACTTGTGGGCGGGGATGGGAGGGAAAAACTGGGAGAGAATGAGGGAAGAGTGATGCTGGCCCAAAAGAAATGTAGGCTGGGAAGGTGGCTTAGTGGTAGTGTTTGCCTAGCATGCATGAAGCCCTGGGTTCGATTCCTCAGTACCACATAAACCGAAAAAGCCAGAAGTGGTGTTGTGGCTCAAATGGTAGAGCGGACCTAGGTCTAAGCAAAAGAAGCTCAGGGACAGTGCCCACACCCTGAGTTCAAGCCCTAGGACCTCCAAAAAAACAAAAAACAAAACACAGTACTCATTGCCTGACTTATGGACCTGTAATCCCTCTGTACATCACTTTTATAATAACATTTAAAATGCATATGAATTAGCAAAAAAAGTGATATGTTCTTTACTTAAAATTCAATCTCACTGGTGTCCTGTATTTTACCTCCGACCCCAGCAGCCCCTGGCTGGTGCTCGGAGTCCCCTGACCTGCTAGGGATGGGATCCGCCATCTACCCAGCCTGCATCCCGGCATGGCACTGGATGACAAAGAAATCGATGGGCAGTTGCTTTGGGAAAGGTGCTTAGTGGCCCCGCTGGGTAACACAATGTTGATGTCCCTGCTCCTCTGAGAGGCCCTCAGCTTCTGGTTCAAACCAAGAGACATTGCCAATGATTCCATAGGCCAGCTGAATGCCTTCTGTTCCCTGAGCCTCTTCTCCAATGTTTGGTTTGTTTTATTTTGGGCTAGTCCTGGGGCTTGAACTCAAGGCCTGGGCACTGTCCCTGAGCCTTTTAGCTCAAGGCTAGTGTTCTACCCCCATGAGCCTCAGCTCCACTTCCAGCTTTTTTTGGTGATTAATTGGAGATAAGAGTCTCACAGACTTGCCTGCTTAGTCTGACTTCGAACTGTGCTCCTCAGATTTCAGCCTCCTGAGTGGCTAGGATTACAGGCATGAGCTGCCAGCACCTGGCTTTTTTGGGGGGAAGTTAATTGGAATTAAGAGTGTCTCAGGTTTGTTTGTCCCAGCTGGCTTGGAACAGCAATCCTCAGCTCTCAGCCTCCTGAGCAGCTAGGATTACAGGCGTGAGCCACTGGCACCCGGCTTCTCCAGGGGTTTTAGGTGACTTCATTGCAGTAGGCTTTTCAACCGCTCACACTCCTCAGTTCAGCACCCGTTACATTTTCCAGTGGCAAATGAAATAGAGAAAGGAAGTTTGGGAGCTATTGCCACCTCATCTCTAATCTAGAACATGTATACTCTGTACCTGGCTAAAGCCCTCTCTCGCCTTAGCTCTGCCAGTACCACCACCAGGCTGGCCTCCAGGGTTTGCCCACAGGTGGGCACAGTGATTAGACTTCCCCATTTGTGATGACGCATAGGAAGGAAGGAAAAGCTGTCTCTTTGTGAGTGACAGGTGCGCACGGAGGCCACGTGTGCAGTGTAATCCTGGCTGCCTTTCACTTCAGGTGGTCAAGAAGGGGTTGGGTGGAAGCCATCCTAAGACGCTTTAGGGAAGCTCCACCCCTTGGAATCTCTCCTGTCCCGGAAGGCAGTCATGAGCAGCAGGTTGGCCAGGTTGAGAAGTGTGGTGGAATTGCTCTCATTTTTAATCATGGTGTTGGGCATCATGGCTGTATGTAATGACCACATTTGCATCCTGAGGCAATATCTCTAAGAAGAAATTAAGACGGCTTTGCAATTAGTTCCCATGATCACAGCTGCCAGACAAATGGCATATGTGCTAATTAAATAATTTGTCACTTGACTGTTAAACAAACAATTCAGCCTCTTTCCGGCCTCCACTGCCGTCTCCAGCACACCGCCCTGAGTCGTTAGCCCGCGTAAGGGACAGCTGGAGGGGGGCATAGTTGCTGGCGCCATTTCTACAAAGTAGGATAAGGAAGTGACAGGAAGATGCACTCGGATGGCCAGTCTGTCAAGACTATAGAAAATTCTGTAAAGACTATAAACATTCTCTTGGAGTTGGAGCTCAGAGCCTTCTGCTTGAGTCTCAAACCCAGCCCTTGTAGCTTTATTAATTTTTTAAATAGAATCTCAAGTAGCCGAGATGATAAGCACGAGACCACCATGTCTAGTTTTATATTGGTTGAGATGGGGTCTTGCAAAATGTTTTGCCTGAATGGCCTCTAATCATGATAACTCCTAAATTCTCAATGTCAGTCTCTCAAGTAGCTAGGATTACAGGCATGAGCCACAGCTTCCAGATTGCTTTATAATCTTTCTGGTGTGTGTGTGTGTGTGTGTTTGAGAGGGGGGGGGAGAGGGAGAAAGACTGACTGTCTTGGGGCTTGAACTCAAGGCCCTGTTCTTGAACTATTTTGCTCAAGGTTAGCACCTACCACTTGAGCCACAGTTTCACTTCCAGCTTTTTGGTGGTTTCTTAGAAATAGGGTCTCATGAACTTCCTGCCTGGGCTGGCTTTGAACTGGAATCCTCAGATCCTAAGGATTACAGGCGTGAGCTCCTAGGCCCCAGATCTTTCTGTCTCTTAAAAGAGATTCTAGGCACAACATGGCTGGACAAGCACTTGTTTAATCCGTAAGAGACCAAGGCATGAATCTGAAGTGGTCATTAAAGGAGACAAACCTCACTGTCCTGAAAAATCTTCCTCATGGTTGTCTAAAAGCAGGAAATGTTGGGGACCCAGGGAACACCAGTCACCCCCCTTCTCTACCAGCCAAGCCAATCCTATTTCTCAGGAAAATTTCCTACATGTAAAAAAAAAATTTTTTTTGCCAGTCCTGGGGCTTGAACTCAGGGCCTGGGCACTGTCTCTGAGCTGCTTTTGCTCAAGGCTAGCATTCTACCACTTGAGCCACTGAGCCACTTCTGGCTTTTTCTGTTTATGTGGTACTAAGGTATTGAACCCAGGGCTTCATGCATGCTAGGCAAGCACTACCACTAAGCCATAATCCTAGCCCTAAAATAAAAATTGTATTGCTATTATAAAGGTGATATACAGAGGGATTATAGTTAATAAGTTAGGTAAGAGTACCTTTCTTTTTGGACAACATCACCCCTTCCCTCGCTCTCTCCCTGTTTTTCCCTCCAATCCCCACCCACCTACATTTTCTTTTGTCTCACACCTTCAGGAGCCCAGTTGAAGAAGTTTACTATGAGGAGTCATGTATTTTTCCTATGTCGATGGAGCATATACTACCAGCACAAGTAACAGGCAAATTACTCCTGACATGCGCCAGTTTCCTCTTGGTGTGGAAGTTGGTGCCATCCCAGTTCAAGTGTCAGGGTCTCCATGGGAACATCTGGGCTCAGACCTTGAAAGGCCTTTCTGGTGTGGATATAGACAGTGACAAGGCTCAGCCTCTTCTGACACACAAGTTCAGAGCACCTTTCCAGTGGCTTATGTCTGTCTGTTTCCCATGCATTCCTTTATCCAGCTGACATCTGTTGATTTACTTATTCGGCTCTTTTGATATGCTCTAAAGCAGGGTGTCACAGTGGTGAAGGGCATGGGATTTGGCACAGAAAGTTGAATTCTAGCCAGGGCTGTGTGTCTTGGGGCAACTTACTTGTCTATCTGAGCTTCATTTAACTATGTAAAGTGATAGCTACTCCCAGGATTGCATTAAAGATTAAAAGTTGATGCACATAAAGAATTTACAAACGGGCTGGGAAGGTGGCTCAGGGGTAGAGTGCTTGCCTTGTATGCATGAGGGCCTGGGTTCGATTCCTCAGCACCACATAAGCAGAAAAAGCCCGAAGTGGCACTGTGGCTCAAATGGTAGAGTGCTAGCCTTGAGTCAAAAAGCTCAGGTACAGCGCCCAGGCCCAGAGTTCAAGCTCCACAACCGACAAAAACAAACAAACAACGGGGAAAAAAATTTACATACAGCCAGTTGCTGGTGGCTCACGCCTGTAATCCTAGCTACTCAGAACACTGAGATCTGAGGATCACACTTCAAATCCAGCCCAGGCAAATAAATCTGAGAGACTCTTATCTCCAATGAACCTGTAAAAAGTCAGAAGTGAGGAAACGGTTCCATTAGTAGGGTACCTGTCACATGATGTCCTGGGCTGCCTTCAGGCTTGAGAGAAAAAGTCTCGCTTGTGTGCAAGGCCTTGAGTTCAAGCTCCAATACTGGTGGGTGTACACATACACACACACACACACACACACAGATTACAAGGTAATTGTTTTGTTCTATTATTATTGTTTTTAAATAGGTGCTGTGCTAGCTATAGAGAGATACAGATGACTAAAACCTGAATTCCACTCCATCCCCAAAGCCATCATAATCCAGTGGCGGCTTCTTGATTCTTCCCTTCCCACTTTACTAATGCCTGAAATTTGTTGGCCTGAAAAGCGGCTTCACTTGCGGGAGTGGTAGAAGAGGAATAAGCCCTCAGAGTAAACTGGCTGTCATCATCTTGGGCAAAGGCTGGCTGATTAGAGGAAAATAACAAGTCACCAACCTCTTCCCCAGGGACACAGGGCTGACCCTGAGGCCTCTGGCTATGGAGGACTATAAATAGCATGAGAGTGCGGCTCGGCACTAAACAGCCTTTCAGTCACTGACCTGGGCGGATGTGATCCCTCAGACAAGCCCCCCGACTCCCGATGGAGCATGGGCAGGAGAGAACTAAGCATACATTTGATTTGAAATTTAAGAAACGCCTACTTGTTCCTACCTAGAGTGGTCTAAGTCCTATTTTTATTGGCGATTTTAAAAGGCGATTTTCAAAGACAGAATTGCAACATGACTAAAATGTATCAAAAACCCAGCTCTAGATTGTCTGGGTGGTAACTGCCGTCCATGTTAATTTGCATCAGTACCACCCTTGCCCCAAACGCTATTGCACATACATTTACTGCTGGTCACAGGGAGGATGGTTAAGCATCAGTCATAATAAGCCGTCTTGGAATAGAATAGTGATACTCTGGTTTGTTGGTGGAGTTTTGTTTTTACTTACTTTTATTATGTATATATATACATATATATATATAATTTTATGTATTTTATTTCATTTCTTTTCCTCCTCCTCCTCCTCTTCCTTCTTCTTCTTATTTTTTTTTTGAGTCCAGTCGTGGGGCCTGAACTCTGGGCCTGGGTGCTGTCACTCAGCTCTTCAGCTCAAGGCTAGTGCTCTACCACTTGAGCCACAGCTCCACTTCCAGCTTTTTTCTTTTTGATTATGTGGTGCTGAGGAATTGAACCCAGGGCCTTATGCATGCAAGGCAAGCGCTCTACCACTGAGCCACCTTCCCAGCCCTCCTCCTTCTCCTTCTCCTTCTCCTCCTCCTCCTTCTTCTCCTCTTCCTCCTTCTTCTTCTTCTTTCTTCTTCTTTTGCTCTCTGCCCTGGATCCTTCAGATCTCTGCCTCCCAAATTGCTGGGATTACTGGTATGGCCACCATGCCCAGCTACAATTTACTGTTTGAAATAGAGGAAGGCCAGAATTTGCTTGTGATAAGGTCAGTTTGTAAATGAGATAGATGCAGGTATTTAAGTTGGTAAGTACTGAAAAAAATCCTTCAATGATTCTTGGAAAGGATGGCTTGTCTCCAGATCAGAATCAAATCCATAGTCAGAAACAGGGTTCAGTCTCCCGAGCAAGGTCAGGCTCCTCCTGAGCAATGCGCATGCGCAAACAGCCTCTTCCTTGGCAAGGTACCAGAGATCTTTCGAATGATGCTCTAGGATCGAGTTTAGATGAAGTCTGAGCTAAGCAGAATAGATGGATGGAAAGTCAAGAACAAAAAATCAGGACAGAGCGGGAGCCGGTGGCTCATGTCTGTAATCCTAGCTACTCAGGAGGCTGAGATCTGAGGATTGTGGTTCAAAGCCAGCCCAGGCAGGAAAAGTCCATGAGACTCTTCAATAAACCACCAGAAAACTGGAAGTGGTGCTGTGGCTCAAGTGGTAGAGTGCTAGCCTTGAGCTGAAGAGCTGAGGGACAGCGCCCAGGCCCAGAGTTCAAGCCCCACGATCGACAAAAAAAATAAAATAAAATAAAATAACTAAAAAAAATCAGGACAGGGCTGGGAAGGTGGCTCAGTGGTAGAGTGCTTGCCTTGCATGCATGAGGGCCTGGGTTCGATTCCTCAGCACCACATAAGCAGAAAAAGCCGGAAGTAGCACTGTGGCTTCAGTGGGACAGCGCTAGCCTTGAGCTAAAGAGCTGAGGGACAGCACAAAAAAAAAAAATCAGGATATTCTGATGCATACAAGCAAGCATAAAATCCTTTTAGTGTGTTATTATTCTGTGTGTGTGTGAGAGAGAGACAGAGAGACAGAGACAGAGAGAGACAGAGAAAGACAGAAAGAGACGACAGAGAGACAGAGACAGAATTGTGGGGCTTGAATTTAGGATGTGGTTGCTGTCCCTGAGTGCTTTCATTCAAAGCTAGCACTCTACCACTCTGAGTACAACCCTACTTCTAGTTGTCTGGTGTTTATTGGAGATCAGAGTCTCATGGACTTTCCTGCCCTGACTGGCTTTGAACCTCAGTCCTCAGATCTCAGCCTCCTGAGTAGCTCAGATTACAAGCATGAGCCACCATTGTCCAGCTGCTGTTATTCTTAAGACCTTTTCTCTTGAGCAGGGGAAACAAAAACTAACAACCATTATTAAAAAGCTGGGAGATAGAAAAGGAGAAAAAAAATCACCCATCATACCCAACCTCCAAATACCTCTTTTAATTTCCATGTTCCTTCTTAATTATTTGTCTGTATGAATTCACGCATGTAAAAGTTCCTAATGTGTTCCAAACATTTCTTCATGCTGCAGTCTAGAGCCATGGTTTAATGGATGCATATTTCACTGTGTAGATAATATATTCTCATTTAACCATGAAGTTATGAAGTTGGCTGTAGGGACTGCTTCTCTTTCACACACATACTCAAGAAATATATATGTATATACACATGCTGCCCATCCCTCCCATATCTATAATGTAACTAAATATGAAGCAAAATATTAGGGAATAGAAATTGTTCATGAGGAGAACAGTACAACCTTTTTTTTCTTTGTCATCCTTCCTTAAGCAATACACTGTTATAATCCCATAATGGTTATACTGTGTAATTTACATTCCATGTAAGCTAGAGATGATTTAATGTACATGAAAGTTTCTGGGTTTCATACAAATTCTATACAATTTTACATGAGACTTGAGTATCTCTAATTGTCTAGGGGTCTGCAACCAGTCCACACAGATACAGGGGGACAATGCTGTATATTCATTTCAATCAAACAAGAAATTACTGATTTTCCAGTAGATTGCCTTTAATGAGTTAGCTCTTGTCTGAACTCACTGTTCAGTTTGTGTTGAGTAACTCTACACGCCCTAAAGGTAGATAAAATTAGGGCTGGAGGCATGGTTCAGTTGATAGAGCACCAGCCAATGAGCAAATGCATCAGGTACCAAGCTCGAGTTCCAGTCTTGGACCTATAAAAAAAAAACAATAGGTAGGTATAACTAATTACCCTTATTTTATAGTTAAGGCAAAGTATAGAACTCAACCACATATAAACAGGAATGGAGCAATGGCTGAAAGCCAAGCTAATGACACCTGAGCCTGCCTTGGAGGTAGCTGTCCACCATGCCAAACCATTATCAGCACCACTAAATGAAAATATAGCAGAGAAGCTGGGTTTACTCCTGTCTTACACACACACACACACACACACACACACACACACACTGTGGTAACACTCCCCTCTCAATCCCTGAATTTTCTCCCTAAGACACGTTGTGATGTAGCTTTGCCATCAGCAGAATGCAGTGAGAAGCTGGGGTTTGTGTTCTGAGTTTGGTTCAACTCTGAATAAGAGTCTTATTTTCCCATCCCAGTCACAGCATGGGCCTGAATTGGCCCTGAGTAGAAGGGAGAGATTTATGGACTGAATCCTGGTCCAAGTCAGAGAGAAAGTATTCTTTAGAAAGACATCTTCTGATGATTATTTTGAGAGACTTTCTGGTAATCCTCAGCAAATCTGCATGTTAATAGGAGTCATTTACTCAAAGCAGGGGTCCAGGAAAATAGCTTTCCATAATAGCAGTAGCTTGATTTGATTACTTCAATTTGGTTCATGCTATTGAATTAAAGGTAAAGCCAAGCTTTTGGAAGTTTTACAGGACGATAAACAAAATGGGAATCATGAATGAAGATGAACTCACGAGCAGGGAGCTGGAAGAAGGATCTGGAGTAAAACAAACCATTGATAAGCTCCTTAGCATCCTGGATAATTTATTAGTTTCTTTCCCATGTTGAGAGCTCTGAGCCTGTCTAATATTTGTTAAGACTTCTTGGCAGCTCCTTCCTAAAAGAGAAGATTTTCTTCCTGACCACGCATGGTGGTCTTGTTCATTTGCTCTCTGAAATGAAAATATACATTCCCAGTTGCCATTTGAAATCATATGAACACTTTTCCAAAACTCTAGGATTTTTTTGTTTTATTGTATTTTCTTTAGTATTTTTTACATTTAATTTTGTTGTCAAGATTCTGTGCAGACAGGTTACAGTTGCATACATGAGGTAGTGAGTGTATTTCTTGTCAAACATTGTTACCCTTGTTTAATTTGTGTGCCATTCCTGGGGCTTAAACTCAGGTCCTGGGTGTTGCTGTCCTTGAGCTTTTTTTGCTCAAAAGCTAGTGTTCTATCACTTGAACCACAGCTCCACTTGTGGCTTTCTTTTTTCTAGTAGTTAATTGGCCATAAGAGTCTCATGAATCTCATGGACTTTCCTTCCTGGGCTGACATTGAACCACGATCCTCAGATCTCAGCCTCCTGAAGAGTTACCAGTGCCAGGCTCTCTGCCATTTTACACAAGGCCCTTGAAAACTTGTGTGTGTGTGTGTGTGTGCGTGCGTGTGTGTGTGTGTGTGTGTGTGTTCCCCACCGATATCCAGGGATGCACTGAAGCCAACTTCTGTGTGTTCTGTATGTGTTCAACTCTCATGGTATACATGGGCCCTTTTCTTCTGGGTTCAATAACTATTGCTGAGTTTGAGTAAACAAAGGTATATATTTTTCTTCTGAAAACATAAAAAGAACAGGTCCAGTCCCAGGAGAACAGCTACTGGTAATGAGAGATGATGGTGTGAAAGAGAGAAAGAAGAAAGACTATTCCTTCAAAACTGAAGTCGGGGGTAGCGTGGGGTTTGAGGATTTAGTTCAGAGGGAGACACCTTGCCTAACAAGTTGAAGACTCTGGGTCTGGTCACCAGCAGCACGGGGGTGGGTGGGGAGGAGTTAGACCCAGTGCCAGTAGTTCAAGCCTGTAATCTGAGCTTCTAGGGGGGCATTCAAGAACAGCCTTGAGCGGGGTGCTGGTGGTTCACGCCTGTAATCCTAGCTACTCAGGAGGCTGAGATCTGAGGATCGTGGTTCAAAGCCAGCCTGGGCAGGAGAGACTGTGAGACTCCTATCTCCAATAAACCACCAGAAAACCGGAAGTGGTGCTGTAGCTCAAGTGGTAGAGCGCTTGCCTTGAGCTGAAGAGCTGAGGGACAGCGCCCAGGCCCAGAGTTCAAGCCCCACGACCAAAAAAAAAAAAAAAAGAACAGCCTTGACTAAAAGGTTTTCAAGATCCCTTCTTAACCCATAGCTGGGCACAGTGTCTCATACTTACCATCTTTAGGTATATCAGAGACTGAGATTAGGAGGATCAAGGTTCTAGGGCAGGAAAGTCCACCAGTCTGCATTTCTACCTAGGGAAGGTGGACTTGGTGGCACATCCTTTTCATCCCAGTGACAATGAGAAGCCAAAAAGTAGGTGGCTCACAGTTCAAGCAACACACCCACGCAAGAGGTGAGAATCTATTCTGAAAATATCCAGTACAAAACTGAACTGGGCCAGGCACTGGTGGCTCATGCCTGTAATCCTAGCTACTCAGGAGGCTGAGATCTGAGGATTGTGGTTCAAAGCCATCCTGGGCAGGAAAGCCATGAGACTCTTATCTCTTATAAACCACCTCAGAAAACCAGAAGTGGCACTGTGGCTCAAGTGGTAGAGCACTTGCTTTGTGCTGAAGAACACTGGGACAGCGCCCAGGCCCAGAGTTCAAGCCCCATGACCAATAACAATAACAACAAAAAAACTGAGCTGAAGGTTTGGCTCACAGGTAACATGAGCAATTGGATAGGCCCTGAGTTCAAACCACAGTACTACCAAGTTGCAACTATTTGCTTACAAATAGTTACCATTTAAACTTTTAATGAAAAGCCACTAGGAAAAGTTGAACCTGCATTTACAAAACCCTATTGAAGAAGGCAAGGGTACATATAAACTTTGCCTAAAATAAGTATTCGCTGGAAAAAAACCGCTTGGTATCCAATAAGTGTGGGCATCTTAGAAATATCATTAACACAAAACCTCTTGTTTTATTATGCCAGATAACAAGGTATTATTGGGATTTTCCCCCATAAAGTGTGTGCAAATGGCCTCCCCCGCAACCTGGCCAACTGGAAACCAATCGCCCTATTAGCAGAGCAAATTTTTGTAAGTTTTCTCTGCAGATGGTCTAGCTAGGAGCATAGAGTTAGAAGAAACTTCCAGTAGCATCTTGTCTTCTCCCCACCCCATTCTCCAGCATATGTCTGCACCCCCTACTTTGAGATCACCACACAAACCTCTCTGCAAAAGCTGACTGGCTAGATCAAACCACCCGGTGTGGGGCAAAGAGAATGTGTGACAGACAGAGAACCTTGGAGTGTCTGGAATCCAAATGGTTCTTGGCACAGAGCCAAAAGGATAAGGGCGGACAATCAGTTTGGGGACAAGAACTGTACCTCACCAGCACCCGGTGCCTTTTCTTTCTCTGTACAATCCTGGCACTGCCTGTGACATCACGATGTCTCCTGTCCTCCGAAGCCACACACAAGACCCTCTCCTGTTCTGTGAATGACTCAGATATGAATTTTGAGAGCAATGGGGTCATTCACAGCCAACTCTGAATAGACATCTGTTCTGTATGCGTAGGAGGGAACAGAGGGAAATATTTTAATTTGTTTTTTTTATTTTTTAAGTTGGTGACTAGTTATTGCTCTCCAAGAAAGTTTCTTTAGGAATTTTAAAAGCCAAATTTGGGTGCTTGTGGCTCATGCCTGTAATCCTAACTACTCAGGAGACTCAGCTCTGAGGATTGTGGTTCTAAGCCAGTGTGGGCAGCAAAGTCTGTGAGACTCTGATCTCCAAGTAACTAGGAGGAAAAAAACCCACAGAAGTAGTGGTGTGGCTCAAGCAGTGAAACATTAGCTCTGAACAAAAATGCCAAACAAGAACGTGAGGCCCTGAGTTCAAGTCCCAGTAGCAACACACACAAAGACAAAAGATTAGAAGCCAAAGCCCACAGCTCCTCTCCTGGATGAAGAGCACACAGTCAAAGATTCCTTATATATCAGTCAGGCTCACAGGGGTGGCTGTGGGGGACATTTTTGTCTACTTCCCTGCATTTATGGCCATTCCATTTAAAGAGGGGCTATTTTTATCTATCTATCTATCTATCTATCTATCTATCTATCTATCTACCTATCTATCTACTCTTTTGTGCCAGTACTTGAACTGGCACAACTTTCCAGAGCTTGAACTCAGGGCCGAGGTGCTGTCCCTTAGCTTTTTCACTCAAGCCTAGCACCCTGCCACTTGAACCACAGCTCCACTTCTAGCTTTTTGCTAGTTCAGTGGAGATAAGAGTCTCACAAACTTTTCTGCTCAGGCTGGCTTCAAATCACAACCCTCAGATCTCAGCCTTCTGAGTAGCTAGGATTGCAGCAAGGTGGGTGATTTTTAGGTGTAGGTGACTTTAATTCCTGTTAGAGTCTCTTTATTAAATAATTACTTAATATTGGTAATCCAAGTAAGCTGGCATAAGGATTAAGGAAAGATAAACAGAGAAGTGAACAAATGAGGCAGTAGCATTGCTCCATCTTGGTTTGGTATCTTAGAAACTTCTGGTGTTATTAAACAATGAATGTTTGAGACAAAAGCTAAAACATATGGCCTGCTAGTTTAAACAAATTTTACTTATGTTTTTATTATCTGACATACCAACTGTTTTCATTTCTTTATTGTAAGAAGTAGTCTCCCCAGAAAACACAATAAAAATTATTGACAGATGTAGTATTTCAACACAGTTTTGACAGTTCTATAAAAACATTCTTTCCAATAATTTTAGTTCCCTGTCCTCTTGATCATTTAGTAAATAGATAAGCTCTTTCACCAATAGTCCATAATTTAATCATCCTTTGCCTCTTGTTGAACCTTTTGAAGATTTCCATCATCATAAATAACACTGCTATAAATATATCAATGCATACACGATTTCTTTTTTTTTTTTAAATTACTTCCTGGAAATAAATTCCAAAGAATGAGATTACGGGGTCAAAGAGTACAAACATTGTAATGACCTTCGACCTGCATTCATGTCCAAAGGCCCTCACAGGGCATTGTGTTAGTTTGCAAAGAATGATAGATCTGTTCTTCGGGGGGTCTCACCAGCACTAGGCTGATGGGTCCTCGTGTATATTTTACTTATGACTTAGAGGAGATAAACTGTAAACCTTCAAACCCATAACTAGCTGTACAGCATGCTGAGTTCTTCATAATTCTTAAGACACACAAGAAAGACCACCAAACAGAAAACAGTTAGACTCAAATACTCTCCAGTGGGCTAAAAACCCTTTGCAAACTGAGTATTTGAAAGCATGCAGGACTTCGGTGTGAGGACAGTGGAACTAGCTCTGAAGTGGCCAGAAGACCATGGGCACATACAGTTAAATAACTTTTCATTGGATGAGCACACGCCCGTGGACAGAGCTCTAGATTTTTCTAACTCACTTGTGTTGACAATGTCTAAGTTAATGATTTCGGAGCAGTAAAGATGTTTACTCCTGGTGGTCTCTCACCGAGATGCCAATTAGTTCAACTGTTTTTTGTTTGCCCTCTGTGCTTCAAGCTATCTGAATACAGGGAGAAAAAAAAGAGAGGATAAAAGGAAAATGATAAGGGGAAGAGTCTCTCTCATTCATTTGATAAATTTTATGTTTGGCTTGGCTCCATTTTTTAGAGATAGAAAACGGGTAGTTTGTCCATCCCTGAACTTTGTCGATGGTTATGATCAAATGAAAAATCGAATGTGTGATTCTTCATGATCTAACCAGCTTGCATCATGTTCCTTTTTAAAAATATGCTTTAAGATTTGTTCCATGAGCCAGGCACCCCTGCCTCATGCCTAGAGACCTAGCTACTCAGGAGGCTGAGATCTGAGGATTGCTGTTTGAAGCCAGCTGAGACAGGAAGCTCCATGTGAGTCTTATCTCTAATGAATCACAGAAAAAGCCGGAAGTGGTGCTGTGGCTCAAAGTAGTAGAGCACTAGACGTGAGCAAAAGGAGCTCAGGGCCAGTGCCCAGGCCCAGAGTTCAAGTCCCAGGACTGGCACAAAAAAAAAAGAAAAAGATTTTTTTCCTATGGTGTCTCACCTTGGGTAGACATATTTGTAAGTCCCTGGGCTGGGTTGAGTCACTTTAATGCAAGTTTATAGAGCACTTGGAGCAGGCAGTGGCAGCCTTTGAAAATGTACCTAGGTTTGTGGAAACATTTCTATGCTTTTTTGTGTGTGTGTGGATGGGAGCATGGTGTGGGTGTGGATATCTGTGTGCTAGTTCTGGAGCTTGAACTCAGGGCCTAGGCCCTGTTCCTGAGGTTTCTGCTCAAGGTTATTGCTCTGCTACTTGGGCCCCATCTCCACTTCTGGATTTTTTTGGTGGCTAATTGGAGCTAAGAGTCTCATGGCTTTTCCTACGGGCTCAGATCTCAGCCTCCTGAGCAGCTAGGATTACAGGCGTGTAAGCAAGCTGGTGCCTGACTCTCTATGCTACTTGGGAAGTGAATCCAATTTCATTGAACAGGTATCTTTCTCTCCCTTACCCACCCCCACAAATCAGGAAGTGTATCCTTGATATTAATAGCTGTGGATGTCTGAAAATCAAGAACATGTTGATTGACATTTAAGGGCCCATAGTGACTATGAGAAAGTACAAATCCGTAGGTACAAATGTTAGCATGGATCCTTCCCTACCTCCCATCACCATACACTGCAAGGACCAAGTGCTGGGAAGCAGGCCCAAAGCCCTGTGGAAGAAGGGCAGCGGCATGATTACGATCAGGACCTGGGACGGGAGCTTCACGGTGAGTTCCTGTGACAGGCAGGGACCAGCTGAGGCTTCCGTGACTTCAGCAGCCTCAGCCTTACATCATGGACCCTGCCTTTGAAGGTGACCTCAGTTGGGGAGCCCTGGTATCCCAGGTCCATCTCTTTGGTCCCCACTTCTTTCTAGGTGCACCAAAGCCAGAGCAGTGAAGGGATGGAGAGACAAAGTAGCAGAGGGATGGATAGACTAAGGAATTTCCCAGAATGCATCCTCAAGGAGCATAGCGAGTTCAATCTGTCCATGTCGGTGTCTAGTTCAGAACATGACGCCTCCCTTATTTCCATTCTCTCTCTTTCTCTCTGTCTTTCTTTATGTCCCCCCCACATTTTCGTTCTTTGTCTACCCTCACTCTCTATCTAAGGAAAGTATTGGAGCAGCCTGGCTTACAGAGATAGCCAACTGTTCAACCAAGACTGGCATTCCAACGGGTGCATCTCTGCAGAGGTGAACCTGACATGCGCACTCAGGCTAGAAAGTCACCTACTCCCGAAGCTGTGGCCTTAAGTAAGAGATAGGGCTGCGGGGAGGGAAGGCGCCACGCCCCTTCAGCCGGGTATGCAATCCCTTCCATCTCCCTCTCCAGCAGAGCCTCACCCCTTCCTTTGTCCTCAGAGAGCACTGAGTCTACACTTGGTTGAATGGTCCGCATCCCCGTTGGGTACTAATTTGTTCCCGTGCTGTCTTTCCAGCACACAGCAAGCTCTCTGAGCTATCCAGGCAGGCCTGGCTTCATGTTCCAACTCCATTCTCCTCCCATTCAATATGGAACATGCTCTTTAACTTCTTGGAAATCTTGGTTTCTTCATCTATCAGATGCTCTTAGCCTACTGGCTGTGTTCTTAGGTGAATCGTCTGAGCTTCTGCAAAATGCCTGGTCCAAATTTATACTTTGGGCAATTCCTAGCCGTGAGCTAATCAATACCTAATAAATACATTTGTTGAATGAACTCCATATGTTTAGGCATTGTGGGTAGGTGTGGGGTTGAAGGACTTTCTTTCTTTCTCTCTCTCTTTCTCCCTTTATTTCCTTCTTTCTTCCCTTTTTTCTTCCTTTCTTTCTTTCTTTCTTCCTTCCTTCCTTCTTCTTTCTTTCTTTCTTTCTTTCTTTCTTTCTTTCTTTCTTTCTTTCTTTCTTTCTTTCTTCCTTTGTCTTGGGGCTTGAACTCTGGGCCTAGGCATTATCCCTCAGCTCTTCAGCTCAAGGCAAGTACTCTACCACTTGAGCCACAGCACCACTTCTAGTTTTCTGAGTAGTTTATTGGAAATAAGAGTCTCAAGGACTTTCCTTCCCGGAGTTGGCTTTGAACCATGATCCTCAGATCTCTGATTATAGGCATGAGCCACCGATGCCCTGCTAAAGAATTTCTTTATAAGGCCCCACTGTGTGGAGTCCTCAGCATAGTGATAGAAAGTGACATTGTACTGTGATATAGACAAATCCTTTCACACCCAACATCAGAAGTGTGTGGGTATGGGGGGGAGAAGGGTAAAAGGGGAGAAACAAGGTTTGAAAGGATAGGGCAGGAAATGAGTCTGTATCAAAGAGGTATACAACCATTTGGGTTAAGTTTTTTTTTAAACCATTTGTCAGGCATCAGTGGCTCATTCCTGTAATCCTAGCTACTCAAGAGGCTGAGATTTGAGGATCGCAGTTTGAAGCCTGCAGGGCTTCTGTGAGACTCTTCTCTCTGACCACCAAAAAGCCAAAAGTAGAGCTATAGCTCAAGTGATAAAGTGCTTGTTTGAAGCAAATGATAAAGCTCAGGGATAGTGCCCAAGCCCTGAGTTCAAGCCCCAGGATTGGCACAAAAACAAACCATTAAAAACAAAACAAAACCCTAAGCATTAGGAATTTCTGAATTTGGGGACATGAATAAGATGTGTGAAGTTCTCTCATCATTTTTCATGTCTTTGTTGCTCATCTTAAGTCAATATTCATGCCCACATTGAACCTTGCATCCAGACCTTAATCATCTTAACTCTAGAATGACTTGCCTAGTTATCACTTACCCCGAGTGCTGCTACAGACACACACTGTCAGATGCTGAGATCCTAGGTCGAGTCTCTTGGCAAAACACATTCCAAGAGGACCCTCTTCCTTGGGGAAGCAGCTGCCCCAGCCATGGGAGGATACCTGGAGGCCAGAGGCTGCCCAGCGGCCTTCCTTCCTGGCCACATGGCTGCCTTTGGCCAGCAGCTGCGTGAGTGCATAGAGCCCCTCTCTGGAGAATCTGTGCGGCCATTCATTTCAGCTTCCTGTTGGAAAGGCAAAGAAAGTTGCATTATTCTAGGTAAAGCTTATCATCTGCATCTGCCAAGACTCCAGCATTTCCCCTGCCTCCCTGCCCTGCCCTCCCCCCGCCTTTCCCCTCTCTGGTGGGTTTTCAATAGTGTGTGCTTTTTATTTCTTTCTCGCCTTCTTTCTGGTCAAGACAGAGTTGTCTCTCTGGATGGAAAAAGGCAGTGTGTTCATGGTGTGCAGCTGCATTTCAAAGGTACTTTGTTGGCGAGTTATGAATTTGCCTTTGCTCGTGTGGGGAAACAGGGAGATTCTTGGCTCCCCCCACCTCCCGAACTGAAATTGATGTTATTTCCCTGCCAGTGGTACCCAAGGAAATGTTTTGTTCCATTTCCTCCCCTTTCAGCCTGAGCCCTATTTATGTCCAGAGCTGGGGCACTGCCACGAAGGAGCATTGTCATTGTCACCAGCATCTAAGGCTGGCCAAATTCAGCAGCTGTGGGTTCATGCCTACTCTCCCCAACATTTATTTCCTTGACAACATGTTCATGTTCTTAGTCTCTTTCTCATGCTTTCCCTCCATCCTTCTGTCCTTCCTGAAAATTGCCCTTCCAGTTTGGTGGGGTTTAAAAAAAATTTTTTAAGGAAAATGTGTGTGTGTGTGTGTGTGTGTATGTGTATGTGTGTGTGTGTGTATGTGTGTGTATGTGTGTGTGTGTGTATGTGTGTGTGTGTGTGTGTGTGCTGGAGGCAATAGACAGGAGTTGGATAAAGACCCTGGGACTTGGAAAAAGGGCACAAGGGCCAGAGCCTGGGCCCAAGGGTGGGAAGTTCTACCATAAATAACAGAATCAAATCCATTATTATTTTGATGGCCACTACCCTCTCCCAACTGAAGTTTGCAAGTCGCCTAGGCCTCGCCTGCCCCAGTATGTCAAATGGAGCCCCTAGGTGGCCCAAGCAGACCCCTGACCCCTGTATCCTGTTCCTTTCTCCCTGCTTTGCTACTTTTCTCTTCCATGAAAGGAGAGAGTGAGATAATTAACAAAAAACATGGCCCAGGGACAATGGAACAACTGGCCTTGGCCGGCCAGCAATGTATCCTGGGCTTTCTAGGTAAACTTTCTCCCATCCATCTTTCCTTTCAGAAAGCAATAGGAGCAGCCCACCCCTCCCCTCCCCTCCTCTAAGCAAATGCTTTCTTTTAACTGAAGACAAAAAAATATAAAGGGGGGACTCCACGAAGGACAGAGGTGAAATCTGGGTGGTAAGAGTAAGGCACAATGGGGCTGCTGTTTCTGCCTGGGTTTGTGTTTTACAACAGGGGAGGAGCGAGCTTGAATGGCTGATGATGGAGACAATCCCCCTGATTCAGACTTACAAACGCATCTTCTATTCTACATGGGGCTGGACAGAAAGGACGAGAATGACAAAGAATGTGGGGCGGGGAGAAGGAAAATAAAATGTGTTCAGCTAAAAAAAAAAAAATCTCTCATATCCTACATATCCGAGCCTTTTGGCCAGTCCTGACCCACAACTGAATGGCTTTCTCGGGACTGATTTATTGATGAAGCTGAAGCATCTTACAAGAGAAAGGCCTCTGTGTGTGTGTGTGTGTGTGTGTGTGTGTGTGTGTGTGTCTTTGTCTGTGACATAAAGTACAATAGGCCACCAGGGCCAAGATCTCTCAGGATGCTCTCAGAGCTGGCTTTCTCTTGACTTCTCCCTGAAAATGCCAGCAGCCATGACAAACGATCGGGCAGTGTTCCTAGGAGCCTGGGGAAAGGCCGGGCCACTTGAGGTCTCCTGAAGAGGGTATTATGGTTAGGGAAAATATTTGTCCTGTGAAGATGGCACACTCCATTTTTTAATGGCTCTCTTCTGTCCTCGATAATCACCCTCCCCCTATCCCCCACTCCTGGCTGTCAGGGACACAGCCCGGGCCAATTCATGGCGTCCTCAGAGAAAGTACCCTTTCTGTGGTGGCCACGATGGGGGGACATTGTCTCCACCTACTTGAGCACAGGGGAAGGTGACCATGAGGGCAGCTCGCATTGTGAATTACCATTAAAACAAAAAAGCAAAGCGCCTTCTCTGTCCCGGGACACTCATAAATTGTGGCTAGACAGTGGATGAGGACTCAGGAGAGAGTAGTCTGAAGAGTGCCACCTCGAAGCCTCCCATCCCACCCACAGGCCTCTGGGACTAGGGATGGGGCTCCTGGGAGTCAGGATGGACTAGCTGGGGTGCTCAAGGGGTTCCCCACTTTGCCTTGGAGGAGAAGCAACAGGAAAATGGTGACAGCTCATACAGCCGCTCTAAGACATAACCCTGAGGTCTTTGTGGCTAACACTACTTCTTCCTCTACTTCTCCATCTGCTAGAAGAAGGGAGGGAGGAGAGAGGAGAGACAGAGAGAGGCAGAGAGAGACAGAGACAGAGAGAAGAACGAGAGAAAGGATAGGATGGGGAGGGAGGAGAGAAAGAAGAGGAGAAGAAGAAGAAAAAGAAGAGGAAGAAGATGAAGGGAAGGGGATAGAGGACCAGGGAGGGAAATGAAAAGCAAAAGAAAAAAATAAAGAGAGGAAAGGAAGGTAGGAGGGATACATAGTAAAATGGAAGGGAAAATAAAAGGGGAGAAAAAAGAAGAAGGGGAGGAAGGGAAGAAGAGAGAAAGGCAGGGGGGAAGTGTGAAGACTGAGCAAGGATGATTTTACTAACCCTGAGTTTCTCACCTTTGACTTGAAGTCTGCCACCATGAGTTTTATGTATAAACTTGGTAATACAAGAGGCTGAGCATCTCCAACAGTGATAGCACTCTGTGTCAGGAACCTGGTAATAGAGCACGTTACATTATTAACTTCCCATGCAATATAATTGTTTTGCATTCTTTAAAAGCAACTAGTATTTAAAAAAACATGCACCACTGACTGTAATGATCACATACATCCTTGGTTGGGTGTACAACATTTCTAGTTGAATTGGGCATTTTTTTTAATTGATAAGCACATGCAAAGGTAATCTTTAAGTCAGATGTTGGTGGTGACTAAGGAGGCTGAGATCTGAGGGTTGTGGTTCAAAGCCAGGAAAGTCAGTGAAACTCTTATCTCCAGGAAATCACCAAGAACTAGAAGTGTGACTCAAGTGGTAGAACACCAGCCTTGAGTGATAAAGCCAAGTGCCGAGTGGTGTCAAGTTCCAGAGCCAGCACATATGCACAACAAAGTGCTCTCTATATTATACTTGTCCTATCATTCCTTTTCAACAGATTCCTAGGAAATAGAATTGCTTGATTTAAAAATAAAAATCACCCAAGCCAAGAAAAACAAAAACAAAAAGAAGTCAATACTACTAGATTGTACTCCAGAAATGTTAGAAGAAAGGGTAACCCCCCAAAAAACTTTCACGGTCCATCTCATTATCATTCTTTGCCATCTTTGGTTGTCTGGAAATGAGCTGTTGTTGTGTTAGGCATGCAAATGACTACAAAGGCGGCTGACACCTTTTTATGTGTCTTCTTCCTATCCTCTGCCCATTTGTCTATTGAGATGTTTATTAAAATGAGTCTTCCTTTGTCCCCAAAATATCTCTTTTGGCATTATTTTTGGTATTTTTTGCACTTTTTTTTTGTGCCCACTTGCAATTTGTCTTTTAGCCCTTTCTGGCTCCTGGTGTTGTAGCGAAGGAGAGTGGAGGAGTGATGGGAGAAAAACACTGTTTCTGTGTGACAGGTGAGCCATGTCTTGTCATGGCTGAGCAATCTCCTGGGCAGAGAGTATGGGGAAAGCAGTATCACCAGGTTGGGTCCTCCAGCCTGCAGAGAGCCACCTGAAAGCTATCTGAGTCCTAGAGGAAGGAAGTTAGGCCATTGGGGGGCGGGCATGTCTCGAAGGAGACTTTAGGATTCCAGCTCCTGTAGATCTGTGTCTTCCAGCCACGATGCAGTGAGGAGGGGCCTCCGTCCTGGCTCTGCCTTTAAACAGGCCCAAATCAATGCATCTACTAACCAAGGGCTGAAACCAGAGACCCAAATCAACCTTTCCTGATAATTCATTGATCTTGGGTATTGTGTCAGGATGTCAGGATGCTGGCTAGCACACTATATTCCCACCAGTGTATGTATGCCTGAGAAATCAGACCTTTCTTGTCCAATCATACTTCTACCTCGCTGCCCATTCTCCATCAAACCAAACCATTAAATGTACAGTCAGTTCTATAGGGGTGTTTGGGTCTCTGTTTCTGGAAGTTCCTGTGTCACATCAAACTTCAGATTTGCCCTGACCCTGGTGATGACAAGGGACAGAAAAAAAAAAATGTTACCTCCCCTTATCCATCCAATAGTTAGTGTATCTTTTTTATCTTAAATAAACGGTTTCACTCCCCCTTGAGACTTCCTGATGGTGTCTTTTTTGTTGTTAGTGCTGGTGGTTGTGGGGCTTGAACTCAGGGATTGAGCGCTATCTCTGAGCTCTTTTGCTCAAGGGGATAAGAGTTTCATGGACTTTCCTATCCAGGTTGGCTTTGAACTGCAATCCTCAGGTCTTATCCTCCTGAGTAGGTAAAATTACAGACATGAGCCACTGTCACTTGGCTCTCATGGTGTCTTATTACCCTTAAAGTAACATCACAGATACTTAACGTGTCTGTATGCGTTAGCTAGGGGTGCTGTAACAGAGCACCCCTCGTTGGTTGGCTTACAATCACAGCTATCTCACAGCTCTGAAAGCCACAAATCCAAGACTAAGGAGTGGGCAGGGTTGGTTCCTCTTGAGGGCTCCCCCACCCCATCCCCCTCCTCAGCTTGAGGACAACTATCTTCTCTCTGTCTCTTCACTTGACACTTGATGCATGATTTTCTCTGAGTCCTAAAATATCTCTTTAAAAATAAAGAAGAAGAGCCTATATGGCATGAAGGCCCATCCTAATGGCTCCATCTTAACTCGCTTGCCTCCGCAAAGACCCTTCATTTGAATGATGTCACATTCTGGCTGCTGGGGGTTAGGATTCCAACACATCTTTTGGAAAAGGGTGATGATTCAAATCAGAACAGTCCACAAGTCCATGATCTCTGCTCCCCCCACACACACACACTTAAGACCTGTTTGTTCACTGGGATCCTTTGGACTCATTCTTCACTGGCCTTTCACAACTTTAGTGTACCAAGTCTTCGCTAGCTTTTCACCTGATTAGTACCAGCTCACCCGTTAGGGATCAACATGGGAACATCGCTCTCTGAGAGGATTCCTTGACAAAGTACTTCAATCATGGCTGACCTCACCCCACAATCGTGCTACGTGGTGTCTGCTTTCCTCACTGCAGTGCTATTTGAAGTCTGCAAAGACTTTGCCCTAATAAATCAAGTGCTAGCATATCATTCAGCAAATACTTGGCGTGACTGATGTAAACAAATGGACAGGTTAATTACTTTTATTCAGACAATACTAGTATTTATTTCCCTATCCATCAGAAGCTCCCACTCTTCACCTTGCAGCTGTGGTGATTGAATATTCTACAGATTCCTTCATCAACACTCCTTCAATTCTATTTTTTGGAAGCACACTTAAAATGAGCTGTCAGTTATTCAAGTAATGAAAAGAGGTTTTGCTTCTCAAACTGTGAGCAAGACCTCTTTTAGAAAACAAGTTTGAGGGGGCTGGGAAGGTGGCTCAGTGGTAGAGCGCTTGCCTTGCATGCCTGAGGCCCTGGGTTCGATTCCTCAGCACCACATAAGCAAAAAGAAAAAAGCCGGAAGTGGCGCTGTGGCTCAGTGGTAGAGCGCTAGCCTTGAGCTGAAGAGCTGAGGGACAGCAGCCAGGCCCAGAGTTCAGGTCCCACAACTGGACCCCAAAAAAAACAAGTTTGAGAACACCTGGTTTGCATTGTATGTACTTTCTGATGGTTGGCTTTTTGACAAGTTGTAAAACCCATACAGAGGCATTTGTACTACTAAAAATAAGTACAACTGGGATGAAGGTACTCAGAGTACCTTCCTTAGCAAGTACAAAGCCCTAAGTTCAAATTGTAGCACTGCCCAAACAACAACAAAAAGTACTAGTAAAGTAGTCACAACAATAAAACAATATTGTGTTTATTGAGTGGCATGGTTTAATATGAAATGTCCCTCCTAGGTCATTAACAGTTTGACCCTCGTGGGTGGTGTTATTGTGGAAGATTCTAGCAACTTTAGGAAGAAGCTAGGAACTTCTGGAGGTGGGGTTACTAGGGTGGGGCAGTGGGGCATCTTGTTCTTGGCCAATTTCTTTTCTCTCTCTCTTCTTCCTTTCCTCCTTCTCATTTTCCTCTCTCTGTTTCACTCTCATTCTCTTCTCTCTTCCTCCTTTCCTCTTTTCTTTCTTTTTCTTTTTCTTTTCTTTTTGTTCCAGTCCTGGGGCTTGAACTCAGGGCCTGAGCCTTTGTACTCAAGACCAGTCCTCCCCCAGTTCTGGCTTTTTGGTGGTTAACTGGAGATAAGAGTCCCCTCGATGTTTGCCTTGGCTGGCTGCAAACGAGATCTCAGCTTCCTGAGTAACTAGGACGACAGGTGTGAGGCAGCAGCCCACCAGAGCCCAGAAACTTCTCTCCTCTTTCTGTCTTCTCTCTCCCTTCCTCTCCTCTTTCCTTCCTCTTCTTCACTCCCTTCTTCCTGCTCCTCCTTCTCCCCCATCCCTCCCTCTGCTCCCTGCTGCCTTTGCTGTGATGCTCTGTGTCCGCATGAGCAGGGAAGCATCAATGCAGCTAGCTGAAGCTCTGACCCATCACCCACTGAAGATCCTTCGTCCTTGGCAGGACAAGGTTACAGTCAGGCAAAAATCACTAAGACGCTGAGGCAGGAAGTCTGGAATCTTCCATGACATTCTTCAGTATAATATCCACTTAGGGTTTTCTACAGAACTGTTTAAACTTACTATGTCAAGACCTATTGATTTTTCTTTGCCAGTCCTGGGGCTTGAACTCAGGACCTCAGTGCTTTTTCTGAGTTTCTTATGCTCAGGACTAGCACTCTACCATTTGAGCCACAGCTCCACTGTGGATTTTTCTGAGTAATTTATTGGAGATAAGAGTTTTACAGATTTTCCTGCCTGGGCTGGATTTGAACCATGATCTTCAGATCTCAGCCTCTTGAATAGTTAGGATTATAGGTGTGAGCTGCCAGCGCCTAGCTGTAGACCTATTTCTTATTTAAAGAGGTAGGTCATCAAATTGTACTGTCCCACCTCCACTCCCCTCTTAAAATTATTGATTAAGCACATAGTAAAGCTGTCTTTGGTGTGAGAAATGTTGATGAGGAGATCAAAATCTGCCTCTCAATATCTGTTTCCGATTTGGAATTTTTTCTACTACAAAATTACTACATTGGGGTTGATTCCATACTCTGTGATTTTCTTTGGACTCTACAAAGCATTCTCACACATATTACTTCACATGATTCGCATAACGATCTTTCACAATCTCCATTTTATTGGTGAGACTGCAGAGGTCCCCAGCTGCCAGTAAGTGATGCAAAGGGCCTGGGGTTAATGCAAAGAATGAGCAACATTAGAACTCAGGGCACAGTTCTTAGCACTGACAACTCCCTGTCAATTTACATGCAATTCTACATTCCTCTGGATACATAGACTTCCATTCCCAGTTCTGGTTGTGAGTGTGTGTGTGTGCAGGCCCTGGGGCTTGCACTCACTCAGGGCCTGGGTGCTATTCTTTAATATTTTTGCTCAAGTTGGGTGCTCTACCACTTGAGTCATGGCTCCGCTTCTGGCTTTTTGGTGATTCATGGGAATTCAGAATCTCATGGACTTTCCTACCTGGACTGACCTGGAACCTCGATCCTTTTATCTCAACCTCCTGCCTAGCTCGGATTACAGGCATGAGCCACCAGCACCCGGGATATCATTTTGTTTTTCACCTCTAGGGGCCAAGGGTGATGGTTTGTCCCATTGGCTCTCAGCCTCCCTCCTCTTTCAAGCATAAATCCCAATTCAATTGCCAATGCTAATATTTCTAACTTTAGTTTGATTTAAAAGAAGAAAGGAGAGAGAAAAAAGAAAAGGAAATCCAAGGCCTAATTGGCATCTTATCCACCTGGAGGAGCGGCAGCCCCCGCGGCCTCGATGAGAAGTCCACTGTTCATAAGCAAGAGGAAAGGACAGAAAAGTCAGTCATGTTTCCATCCAAATCAGAGTTGGGAGATTACAAGGCGCGTCCATTCAGTTTCTCTAATCAGCTTCAAAGGCCTTGCCAGGCAGCCTCACTCCACTGTGCGGCTGGTGATTTCTGTGTCATGACTAATTACCACCTAATAGCGGCCGTGAATGCACCGTCTCCAGTCTCCAGGCAAAGTGGATTTCGCCCTGCATTCAGACCTCATCTGCCTCTGAATGGCGGAGATCACACGAGGTAACCGGGCAGTGATTTCTACCTGCTGCCACTCATCAACTCCTTCTCCAGCTGAGGTAGCGCACTCCTCCCCTGAGCTGGGATTACTGGTCATTAAAATGCTCGGGCTTGCTTGCACTCCCGGTTTACAATCTGGATCTTGCCCACACTTTGAGAAAGGGTTTTTGAAGAAAGATTAGCAGGATTAGGAAAGGTTCACATATGTTCAGCCTCTTTCTTGGTCTGCAGGATCTCATAGCTCTGTGCCACCCAGGAAGCAGCAAAAACCAGAGGCAGGCAGAAGCCCCGGCCGAGGGGTGGGAGACAAGCTGGCTGCTGCTCCCTCCATTTGCTGGACTGAAAATGCAAATCTGCTTTATACCCGCAGTTCCCAGACAGTTGCCAACAAATTTTCTTTTCTTTTCTTTTGGTCGGTGGTGGGGCTTGAACTCTGGGTCTGGGCGCTGTCCCTCAGCTCTTCAGCTCGAGGCTAGCGCTCTACCGCTTGAGCTACAGTGTCACTTCCGGTTTCCTAGTGGTTTATTGGAGATAAGAGTCTCATGGATGTTCCTGCCTGGGCTGGCTTTGAACCAGGATCCTCAGATCTCAGCTCCTGAGTAGCTAGGATTACAGGCATGATCCTCCAGCGCCTGGTGGCAACAAATGTTCTTTTAGAACTCTTTAGCGTTTGCTTTCTGTAGGCTCAGCTTAGCATTACCAGGAAATACTTCAGAGAAGTTTGCTGGGTGCCTGGTTGCTCACACCTGTAATCCTAGCTACTCAGGAGGCTGAGGTCTGAGGATCAGGGTTTGAAGTCAGCCCAGGTAAGAAAGGGTGTGAGACTCTAGTAAACTACCAAAAAGCTGGAAGTGGAACTGAGGCTTAAGTGAAGCAAGTGGTTGTGTCTTGAGTAGAGCAGAGCAAGCAGAGAGAGAGAGAGAGAGGGAGGGAGAGAGAGAGAGAGAGAGAGAGAGAGAGATAACATTCACAGGGTTCCATGGTCCTCTGCAGAAGTTCCCAATGCTCTCCCACAAGCCCCTCCCCAGCAAAGTTCTCACCCTGTCCCTATCACCTGTGGGCTAAGACTGCCATATACAATCATACCTACTATCCCCCAGTGATTCTCTTCCTTTAAGAATCTGCCCAGGAAACTGGGCACTAATGGCTCACACCTGTAATCCTAGCTACTCAGGAGGCTGAGATCTGAGCATCACTGTTCAAAGCCAGTTTGGGCAGGAAAGTCCATGAGATTCTTATCTCCAATAAACCACCAGAAAACTGGAAGTGGTGCTGTGGCTCAAGTGGTACAATGCTAGCCTTGATCTGAAGAGCTGAGGGACAGCGCTCAGGCCCAGAGTTCAAGCCCCATGACCAAAAAAAAAAAAAAAAAAAAAGAAAAAGAAAAAAAAATAGCAGAGAGTGCGGAGTGTATTTTGAGATTACTTGTGTACTGTTACTTTTATTTCAAACGTCACCTTGTGTAAATACATTTAACCCTATTCAACCTAGCCAATCACAGCAGATTGTGAAGCTGAGCTCCTCCAATCTGAGCAGAGGGGCGGGGCCTGCTGTGCCAGCCATAAAGCTGGGCGCCGCCTGCCTGCTCTGGGTCTCGGCTCGCCAGATTATTGGCTGATGTTGCACACCTTTCTGCAGAAGTAAGTCTTGTCTGGCTGAGACAGTTCTTTATTTTCACGTCTATCATTGTGACCCCAGTGGTCCTTGGAGAGCGTACTTATAACACCTTCCAAATCTACGTTGAAATGAACCCCCAGTGCTGATCCTTGAGCTCCTGAGCTCAAGTTTGATTTTGCCTAGGGTGCTGCGCTGGGGCTTTGCTCGGTACCGGCTGCTGAGTGGGGGATGCGGAGAGATTCCGGGAGTGACTGCAGGGACTACCCCCCTGGGATTTCTCATCTTGCACGAGAATCCTGGGGAGCTGAAGATGGCTCTCATCCAACGCTTCCAGATCCCAAGGCTGGGCTCTGAAGTCTCAAGCAGCGCTGCTGCCTGCACTTCTATTGAGGTGGAGTCCTGTGAGCTATGTGACCGTGCTGCGTGGGTGAAATCAGGCACTGGAACCATAGGGTTGGTCACTCCAGACCGTGCAGTCCACTCTACAATGTAGCCTACCACACGCTGTCGTGGCATTTTGGCTCCATCACCCAGTGCTTTGAATCGTTTGGAGCAAGCGTCATCCAAATTCTGTTCCTCAGGTTCCTCATCTGTAAAACAAAGATGCTGCTACCAACATCAGATCCACTCGCTCACTTAGGAAACAATGAAGCTCCTGCCACATCCCAGATGTCATGATGAAAATATAGGAAGGGGCTATGCACTGGGCTCTGTATTCAATCCCCAGGACCACAAAACAAAAAGAGGAAGAGGAGAGGGGGTGAACATTTGCAAAGTACACAAGCTCTGTGGCTTCTGTGTTAGTCATCTTTCTACTGCTGTGACAAAACACCCGAAACAGATCCACTTAAAGGAGAAAAGGGTTTCCGCTTCCCAGTTCAGTGCATGGCTCTGTCACTCTCAGCATTTGGTGAGGCAGAACATCATGGGAAAGAGCCGGTGACGGAGCAATGCCGCTTGCCTCGTGGCACCTGGGAAATGAAGAGAGCGGGCGGCATGGCCCTGTGACGCAACTCTCAACAAGGTCGTACTCTTCATTTCCATGACATCTCAATTGCCCATTAAATGACAAACCATTGTAGCTTAATCCATAGATGAGGTCAGAGTCCTCAGGATTCAGTCGCTTTTCAAAATCATACACTGTCGCCTTGGGGACCAAGCCTGCGACAACACACGAGCCTTTGGGGACATTTCCCATCGAAACCATGACAGCTTCCATATAGCTCAGATGGGAGAATCCAGAAGGGTCTGACATGAAGGTGGGCATGTCCAGGGAGGGGCCGATGACCCCCATCCTGGCTGATGGAGTTGGGAAGAGACATTTTGATGGAGGCAATTCTGGCCTGTCTCCACCAGCACCCAGTGGACCTTGTCTAGCACCCAGTAGGTCTCATGTAGCACCCAGTAGTCTGAGGAACTTTGATTTCTTCAAGAGAACACCCAGACCTTTCTACTGCCCCAGCACTGGCTGAGATGCAGACAAGGCTGAAAGGTCCAGAGCTAGTGTTCATGGAGGCTCTTTCCGCCCAGGACTCAGTTTCCCTGATGAGGCATCTTCACAGGGCTTTGGTAGAATCATGAGAAATATTACACCCTTAATGTTCTCTTTTTTAATTTTTAAAATTTTGCTCTTATTACTACTGTTGTTACCATTCTCCCTCCTCTCCCCTCTCTCTTCCCTTTCCCACCCCTTTCCCCTCCCTATTTCCCCTCCACTTCTGGCTTCTTGGTGGTTAATTGTAAATATGAATCTCATAAACTTTTCTGCCAGACTGGCTCCAAAGCATAATCCTCAGATCTCAGCCTCCTGAATAGCTGGGATTACAGGTGTAAGCCACCAACTCCCAGTTTTATTTTTCTCTTTTTAAAGTTTTTCTCCTGGTACTGGGCTCTAAACTCTTGATCTTGATTGGCTTTCTTTGCTCTTGGCTGGTGCTCTATCACTTCAGCCATGCTTCCAGTCCCCTTTTTTGCTGGTTCATTGGAGATACAGTCTGGAGGAGTTTTCTGCCCAAGCTAGCTTTGACCTGCAAACCTCCAGATCTCAGCCTCTTGAGTAATTACGGTAACAGGTGTGAGCCACTGGCACCTGGCTTGGGTGTTTCAAGCCAGAAAATCTAATGAGAGTTTGTCACACTAAAAGGAGAAAAAAAGACTTTGTTCCCAGAAGACTAAAGTCAGAATGATCATCTAATATGTCCCAAGGCATAGTCCATCGGTAAGAAAATGGTATTTTCAGAAAGTGAACCATTCTCATGATCAAGTATGTGGATATGATATTGTTTCCTGGAGAAAGAAAAGAACTATAGATGGTCTTATTGATATAAAAAATACTAATGGGCTGGGAAGGTGGCTCAGTGGTAGACTGCTTGCCTTGCATGCATGAGGCCCTGGGTTCGATTCCTCAGCACCACATAAGCAAAAAAGAAAAAGAAAAAAACCGGAAGTGGTGCTGTGGCTCAAGTGGTAGAGTGCTAGCCTTGAGCTGAAGAGCTGAGGGACAGCGCCCAGGCCCAGAGTTCAGGCCCCACGACTGGACCTCCCCAAAAAAAATACTCGTGTACACCTGTACACTAAGAAGCATCAGGAAATTCTGTTTCACATTCCTGTTTATTCCTAAGCATAAGAATAAATGCAGTGACATAACAATAAAATGTCTCCAATTTATCACAATAATACATGATGACTAGGCTGACATACTACACCATCTGGAGACTGCAGAAGAGTGAGTTGGTATGTGTGTATGTGTGTGTGTATGTGTGTGTGTGTGTGTGTGTGTGTGTGTGTGTAAGGCTATATGCTTATAGTGTTCTGTACGAAGACAAAATAACTATGTTTGGACTTCCTGGCTCCCTGTCCTTCTAATGAGTAAGATACTTCGAGTCCCTGAACTGTTTATGTGACATTTCAATAAGTAATGCAGAGATTTGACAACATTTCCATATTCCTCTTTTTAAAGTCTGAAGGCCCCTGCCTTAATCCAGGCTCTTTGGCATTTATTAGTGTTTGTTACACTAACGAGTAAGATTATGAGAATTCTAATGAAGGCTTCCAGTGAAAAACTCTGTGATTAAAATGCCATAATAACAGTTGCATGCATTTATGTGCCTGATTACCATAATCTATTTAGCACAAGTAAACATACAAACAGAAGGAGAAAAGCAAGCCTACTGACACTTGGGCTAAGGGAGAATTTGAAATTCGAGGGAGACAATGTAAATATGTAAATGTCTTTGTGTATGCTTTTCATCTTTCTCCTTTCTCATCCTGCCTCTTTTTTCCCCCCTTCTTCTTCTTTTTTTCTGTTTGCTAATGAGAACACTATGCCATCACATGTGGTCTCTGCTCTATCAGGCCGAGGTGCATTTGGGGGCCATCTGCTGGGGCCAGCACCCTAAACAATGCCACCCAGAAAGCTCTGGATATATTTGCAGTCACCTTTGACACTGGGGAATAGAGAAATGCTATCTCAAGACTACAGTCTTTGATGTGTTCACTCTGAACACGTAGTTCAGCTGTTACTCCATTAATGCAAGGCCTGGGTTAGTATGGCTGTGCAGTGCCCTGTCCCCTCCCCCTCCTTCCTCTTCTCCCTCCCCTCCAAACACCACACTATCGACAAATTAAAAGCAATTATGGGGCTGGGAATGTGGCTCAGTGGTAGAGTGCTTGCCTTGCATGCCTGAGGCCCTGGGTTCGATTCCTCAGCACCACATAAGCA
>NW_012267320.1:3766982-3776113 GCF_000151885.1 Dipodomys ordii | reverse complement strand
TCCTTCCTGATAGTACTAAGGCTTGAACTCAGGGTCTACCAGCTTTTTCTCTCAAAGCTGGCAATCTACTACTTGAGCCATACATCCACTTTCAGCTTTTTGGTGGAAATAAACGTCTCACAGACTTTCTTGCTCAGGCTGGCCTTGAACCATGATCCTGAGATCTTAGCCTCCTGAGTAACTAAGGTTACAGGTGTGAGCCAGCTGAGCCCAGCTTCTAAACTGTTCTGATATTCCTTGTCATGTATTTTCCAAGTTAAACAAAATATTTGTTAAAAAAAAAAAAGAAGAGCGACCCAAGGGGACACAAGGAACCATGAGCATTTCTCCCCAAACATGACGCTGCCCATTGCTTGGCCACTCTGCTCCTCGCTTACCTGACACATGGTAGAGTCCAGAAGCCAGCATGCCAAGCGCCATATGCACCAAATAATCACAGGGGTGCATTACAGACACAGCTTTCCCCCTAATTTGACCAATTTAGCATTTGTGGAATAGTCAGTTTGTGCTTATCTGGGGAATTTTCAAACAATGGGCTGGGAGAGAAATTAGGGGAGGTGGACAATATTTTGGAACCAAGCTAGTAATCATGAACAGCTGTGATGTGGATTATGGGCACAGACAAGCCTGGGCGTTTACCTGGGCATCTGTCTTCTACCAGTGGCCATGAGCCAGGACAACTTCCCCACTGGCAAAGTGAATTCCATGTTCCTGATGTGCCCTTGTGCTCCCTCTGGTCCTCTGGCTCCACCCCCTGGACAATGCCAATGGGACATTGGACCGCCCACTGAGGGTCCCTCCTATGCTTCCAACCAGTGTGTCCAAAACCCTCCTGCATCCTCCTTGAATGTCCATCTCAGTTGAAGAGCGAAGCTGCCTCTCCATCTGTCACTCTCTGTAGCCAACGGAATCCTACGGGATTCTGCACCCATCTTAGCCCCTAGGAAGTTAATCACACAAAGGAGGCTGGGAAATGTAGTCCTTCGTCTGGTGGTCATCTGTACCACCAGAAGTTCTATTGCTATACAGAAAGCAGGACAGAACTGGAGGAAGGCTCAGCAGGACTTGTCACCCGGTCATCTGACTTCATCTCACTGTAACCGCCTTGCGGGGCTGTTGACAGAACCAAAAGAAATTGCACTGACAGTGATGATCACAGTGACTTGTAATACAACATTGAAGAGCTGAGCTGCGGTGTGTGTTTCATTGGCTGTGGGAACCTGGCAACCTAGGAGAGTTCATGGCATAGGAGAGGAAGTCTGTATCTGCTCCATTACTTAAGATGTAAATACTTCTCCAGATTTCCCACATCCTAATCCAAGCTCAGGACCCAGGCACCTCAGCTAGGAGGCTGCTGCCAGCTGCAACTCCTCCCCCTTGTCTCCCCCCCCCCCCCCCCCCCCCAACCCAACAACTCCTAAGGACACATCTACTTCCCCAATGAAAAATATCAGGTAGATAATTCCCCCCCCCCCTCCCTTCCCAGTTGCAGGCTGTGGACCCTGAGCAGTAACAAGATGTACAGATTCCTGGGCTGCCATGCATTCCTGCAGAGCAGGTGGGAAGAATGTCACTGGCGTCCCCAGGGGTGGCCCCAAGTCCTTGTGGCTGCATCTCACCCCTGAGCCTCTCCCTTTCAGCAGTGGTGGGAAGCAAGCCCAGGGGCAATGGCCTGAGCCCAACTCCAAGTCCAAGGAATGAGGCAAGGTGGCAGACGGGACGGGCCGGGGTGGGGAGCTATGCACTGGGGGCCATCCAGAAGGGGACCTTGGCTATGTGTTACCATATGGCCATTTCTTGCTGTGGGAGGAGCTGTTGTCACCCCCCTCCCAGATGGCCTTGGCCTCATTGAGCATTTTTGAAATTAAGTTAAGGGGAAGGGAGAGGAGGGCCTGCCGCCTCACCCCTGTCTGGATAATCTGACACAATTCTGTAAGAAAAGGGTTTACTGCCAACCCTTGCTTGGGTAGGGGGTGGGGGAGGTGCTCCTATCCCAGCCTAAGTCCAGGATCTAGGGACCGCTAGGCCCTTAAGAAGCCCCCAGACAAGGGCAGAGCTGGATGCCCCACAGCACAGTGGAAAGCACCTTCACAGAATGAGCAAAGTGAGAGGATCACACACACACACACACACACACACACACACACACACACACACCAGCTCCCCAGGCTCCACCCCCAGCATCCCAGAGCTTGTCTGGTCTCCAAAACAAGAGGCCTAGAGTAGTCACCTGTTTACAGCCTGAATGAGTCTCTCTTCCCCTCAGAGGTGCTTTTCTCCCTGTGTAATCTGCAGTCCCACCCACCTTATAGTAGATGGTATACCCCAGCTCAGGACCTCCACAGCTGCGGGTCTCCCACCAGCTCACGGTGCCCCGCCCCCCTACTGTCTGGATTTAATTCCTGAAGCAGCAGGAGGTAGTTCCCAACTCTGGGCTGTGGGGCCCAGGACCAGTCAAGACAATTGTGTAGACCTAGTGTCTCCTGGATTCAGGGTGGGGAAGAGGTGGTGAACAGAGTCACAGGACAAAGCTGTGGAAGCCCCAGGGACTTGGGATCCAATGGGCTAGAGACTGAGCCTGGTCCCAATGGCCATCGTCAGTATATTCATCTGTAAAATGGGAATAACACGACTCCCTCGAAATCCCATAGACAGGGTTGGAGGGAGGAGGTAAAAATAAAAATGTGTGCTGGATGTTGGTGGCTCACACTTGTACTCCTAACTACTCAAGAGGATGAGTTCTGAGGACCCTGGTTTGAAGCTTGCCTGAGTAGGAAAGTATGTAACATTCTTATTTTTAACTAACCATCAAAAAAAGTGGAGTTGTGGCTCAAGTGGTTGAGCACTAGCTGTGAGGGGGGGAAAAAAAGCTAAAGGACAGCACCCAGATCCTGTGTTCATTAAGCACCAGTTCCTGTGCATTGATTAATTAATTAAGATAAAACGAAGAGTTCATTCTCATCCCTGCTCAGTCCCATCCTAATGACCTTCCTTACAAGGGGGGGGGTAACTTGAGTGGCAGTGACCTTTGGGGACCGGTGGCTGTCCCCTGCCCCTGGGAAGTGGAGGGGTGATTCCTACAGCAAGGTGACTGGGGAGTTAGGTTAGCTGTTTTTTTTTTTTTTTTTGCTTTCCTCAGTTTCCAGGAACCATCCCCCTCCCCACCTCAAACTCCAGGAACCCCGGACCTCACCCACCTAGTACTCAAGCCTAAGCCAGGCCAGCCACAGACAGAATTCCAGACCAGAGAAGCTGCGAGGGGAGGGGGGAGGGGGGTTCTTGCTCCTTCCAGGGCTCAGGAATCTTGCAACTGACAATTCTAAGATTGGGTAGCTTCTAGAAACCTACTTTCTAGAACCTGAGCTCCAGAGGGAACATGTAGAGAGCTCTAAGTCTCTGACGATACTGCCCACTTTCCTCCTCTCCCTCTGGTAGATCCCCTCTCCACCCTGCCTGCCTGCCTGCCTTCCTTCCTTCCTTCCTTCCTTCCTTCCTTCCTTCCTTCCTTCCTTCCTTCCTTCTTTCCTTGCTTGCTTGATTGCTTTAATTGTCAGTCATGGGCCTGAACTCTGGCCTGGGCGCTGTCCCTCAGCTCTTCAGCTCAATGCTAGCGCTCTACCACTTTAGCCACAGCACCACTTCTGGCTTCTACTTACAGGGTGCTGAGGAATCGAACCCAGGGCCTCATGCAGGCAAGGCAAGCACTCTACCACTGAGCCACCTTCCTAGCCCTCCCAAGGCTTTCTTGAACTGGAGGAAACAGTTAAGTCTCTCTGAGCTGCTTCCTTGTCTGTGAAATAGGAGTCTATCAAGACTCACTGCGCAGCATTGGTAGCTTATGCCTGGAATCTCGGCCACTCCGGAGACTGAGATGAGAGGATCAAAGCAGCCCCAGAAGAAAGTCCTTGACACTCATCTCCAATTGAGCAGCAGAAAGCTGGAAGTAGAGCTGTCACTCAAGTGGTAGAATGCTAGCCTTAAATGAAACACAGCTCCCTGTCCCTGAGTTCAAGACCTCGTAGCAGCATATGTGCTTGTGCACACACACACACACACACACACACACACACACACACACACACCTGGTGCTGCTTTGTCACTGGGTTCCAGCCCCCACTCCATCCAGATTGCACACCTCAGGATTGATTTGCACACCTATAATTACACTACTGCTCTTTATATTGCTACGTATTTTACACGTTTCACACCCAGTCAACAGTACATTCAAAAATATTTCCTAGACACCTGCCAAGCGCCAGAACCTGTTCTGGCACTAGGGTCTGAGACATGACCTAGATGGCTTGCAGGAGCCGAAATTAAACGCCACTCATTTAGAGTCGAGGCTGCACACCGAGAGGCCGCCCCGCGTCCTTTCTGATTTCCGGGCAGGGAGCGGTGGCCGACGCGGTTCTCCTCCCGCCGCCAACCTCGGGGAATCTGCGCCCGGATCGGCTTCTTTCTTGGCAGCCAGGCAGAGCGGCCGCCTGAATGCAAGCCGGAGCCGGGGAACTGCACGAAAAGCCCTGGCGGGCCCCGGGACACGGTGGGAGGTCTGTGTCCCGGAGCCCGGGGAGCCTGCCCCCGGCCGCCCTGGCACCGGCTCCCCCTGCGCCGCCGGGCAGCCGGGCAAAGGCCGGTCCTGACACGCACCCAGCTTTTTGTGCAAGGGCAACACAAAGAAGAGGGAAATACACGTCTTCCGTTTGGACGGAGGAGGCCAACCGCTCCAGAGCCAGCCAGGGACTCCCGGGGCGAGGGCCCGATCGGCCTGGGCGAGTGAGCGCTTGTTCTCCGATAAGAACAGCTGCGCGCTGGTGGGAACCGCAGGGTCCGGGGCTCGCCGGGGTGCCGGACCCCAAGTGCAGGCTTGGCCCTCCAGAACCCACGGGGCCAAGGCTCTGTCCAGTTCCTGATTGTCCGGGCTGGATGTCGATGGGAGGGAAACACGACGAAAGGTTGTCTGGCATCCGATCTGCACTGGGCAGGGTCCCCGGTGGGCCTCAATGGGGTCCAGGAAGAGAGAGAGGGGGCGGGGAGCAAGGACGCCTTCCCACCTTGGGGCACTACGGTGCAGATCGACCCCCGATTCGGCGGGCCCGGTCCACTTTCAGTGCTAGCCACGGGACCAAATGCGTAACGAATGCAAGGCCGGCGCGCACCAATTCACCAGTGGGCTCCAACGGATGAAGGATGCGGGACGCGTGCGGGCTGCCCGCCTGTCACATTGTGCCCGCAGTGTTCGCCAGCTACCCTTCGCCAGCTACCCCGGCGGGCGCACCGCTCCACGCCCCCCGCGGGTGGTCCCCACACGCGCTCCCCCGCACGCGCCCTCACTAAAGTTGGCACGAGAGGCCCCCAGGAGAGAGCCTCAAATGCCCGCACAGTTCCTAAACTCCCCCTAACTCCTCCCCCCAGCGATCGGCGTCTGTGTGTGACAGACTCTGCTAATGGAACGGTTATGGGTCATCCCTGCAGCCGTTGGACGACATAACACCACGCTTCAGTTCTTCATGTTTTAAATACATATTTAACGGATGGCTGCAAAGCCAGCTGGGAAACACGCGGGTTGAAAAATAATGCTCCAGAAGGCACGAGACCAGGGCAAAGGCGAGAGCCCGTGGGGGCTTCCCACACCCCGAGGGAGCCTTAGCCCGGAAACCGGGGCACTGGGCTCCGTTTTCCTATTTGCTTTGTAACTGCTACTCGGAGACCAATCACTGTGTTTTTGCTTGCTTACTTGCTTTAAAAAAAAAATCATCTGCAGCCAGTAGTAGATTGCTTGTCTAGCATTGGTGAGTCCCTAGGTTCGATCACTCGCATTGAAAAATAAAACAAAAAAAATCATCTGTGCAGTAAAAAGCCCCCAAACAACGAAGATTAGCAAAGGACTCAATACTTCCTACCAGGATGAGGTGTGTGTGGTGGTGGTATGTGTGTGTAGTGTATGGGTGCGTGGTGTGCTGTGTATGTATATGTGTGGTGTATGTAGTGTGTGTGGTGCATGTGTATGTGTGTGGTGTGCTGTATGTGTGTGGTGTGTGTGCGGTGTCTTGTGTGTGGTGTGTTGAATGTATGTGTGGTGTGTAGGTGTAGAGTGTGGTGTGTATGTGTATGTGTGTGGTATCTGTGGTGTGTGTATGTTGCATGCATGTATGGTGTGTGTGTGTGGGTATGTAGTGTGTGGTGTGTGTGTGTACCTTAAGGGACCGCCAACTCCTTTCTGCGTGGGTACTGCAGGGTTAAGCTCCAAAGGCTTAGCACGATTTCTGCAGGCCTGGTGCAGAGGCCGTTTCTGGGCTTTTCTGTAACGTGGTGAATACGTTGGCATCTGAGGGCCAATTCAGGCGCCTGTCCACACCGCGTTTCATACTTGCTGGTCAAGAGTTTCATGATCGGAGAGCCGGGCTTTGGTGGAGGAAAGGTGTGCTTGGCCTAAGCCAGGCCTGAGACGCCCCTTTGCAAACCTCGGGGTGTCGCTACTCTGGGGCACGGACGCAACGGTACGGACGCTGCTGAAAACCCGGCGCTTCGTCCGCGGACCTTCGGAGGGAGGTTATGGCTGGCTCGGGACGTCTCGGTGCCGGTGCCGCGCACGTGACTCACTGGCCCGGGGCGGCACCGTCTCCAACTTTCGGAGCAGTTGTGATTTCTTTGAAAAACAACCACAAACCCCAGCGTCCTTCCCCGCGCTCCGCCCGGCCGGCCCGGCCCGCGTGGGGGCGCCACCGCCCGTCGGCAGGGCTGCCTCCGCGGCGGGAAGAAAGTTGGGGAGATGGGGGCGGGGGCTTTGTGCGCGCTCGGCTTCTTCACATCTGGGGGCCCGAGGGCTCCCGCTTCCTGCAAACGCTGAGACGCAGAAACCAGCGAGCCAGGGAACGCTGGAGCGCGGACTCCAGGCTGAACTCCCCTCCCCAAGCGCGCCCTGAGGGCTCCCTGCCCGCCGCAGGGTAGTGTGTCTGCGAACTTCCCAGGCCCGCGGCTGCCCGGCTCCCACGCGGACGGCTGCGCGGGGTGTGTGTGGCGGGGGGGGGGGGGGGATGTAGAAATGTAGTTGCCTCTCCCTCGGTCCCAGCCTCCCCCCCTCCCCTCCCCTCCCCTCCCGAGTCGCTCCGGCAGTCTCGCCCTCCCGAATCTCTGCGCCGCCGCCGCTCATTGGCTGTGCGGGGAGCGGAGGCGTGCGCGGGGCCGGGCGGGTTTCATTGAGCGGAATTAGCCCGGATGACATCAGCTCCCCAGCCCCCGGGGCGGGCCCCGCTCATTGGAGAGGCCGCACCTCCAGCACCAGCACATTGTTCCCCGCCCCCCCGCCCCCCCCCCGCTCCGGCCACCGCCACCGCGGGCTCCGCGGCCGCCACCCGGCTATAAAAACCAGCCCGGGCCCGCCACCACCCCCCACCCAAAGGTGCGGACGCTTGGATGCGCGTCCTAGGCCCGCGCGACGCCGTCGCCCGCAGCCAGGTTTTCCCGGCGGCTCCTCGGAGCGGGCTCCTTGAATCGAATTCACAGTAAGTGTCCCCAGCAGCCCCTCCCCCCCCCAGCCGAGGGTCCAAAGGCTGACGACCCCCAACTCCGTTAGGTGGGGGGGAGGGATGGGATCCCGCCCCCCCGGGTCCCGGAGATGCCCGGCGGCGGCCCACGTTCATCGCCGCATCTCCCCACCCCCTTCGCCTCCAAAGCCCCAACTCCCGGGAAAACAAATCCGTTCTGCCGCGACCGAGCTGCCCTTGCGGCCGCGAGCCGCCGCGCGTGGGGTCCGCGGGCCCGGAGCCGGTGCTGGGTGCGTGCGTGGCGCGCGTGCGCTCGGCGGGGTCGGCGGAGGCGGAGAGGGTGCGCTGGGAGAACCGAATACACCGCATTTGTTATTTAGCGCTTCTCGCTCCCCAGAGAAAAGGCTTCACCTGTTCCCCCCCGCGTTTAATCCAACTCGGGGGGCTAGGGCTTCCCCGTCCCGAACGAATAAGACCCCCCCCCCAGGAAGCCCTTCGCTGGGCGTCCGGCCGGTGGAGCGACCTGTGGACGGGACGGGAGAGACGCGCGCGCCGCGTGAGGGACACTGCGGCTGAAGGGAAGGCCGAGGACGGGCGTGGGGGGGACGGAAGGACGGACGGACACCCGCCACGGGTGACCCGCCGCGGGTGCTGCGGGAAAGCGGGCCAGCTTTTCTGTTTTATTTACTATTGCAACTCTCCCCCGTCTCTGTCTCCTCCCCTCTCTGTGTCTCTTGCTGTCTCTTTCCGTGTCTGTTTCGTCTCCTCTCTCTTTCTGTGTGTCTCTGTCTCTCTGTTTTGCTGTTTTTCTTTCCCTGCGTGTCTGTCTTTCTCTCCGTGGGTCTGTTTTTCTGTCTCTGTCCTCTCCGTCTCTCTGTTCCTCTCCATATTTCTCTGTGTCTCTGTCTCCCTCTTTTTTCTCTCTCTGTCCTGTCTCTTTCTGTGTTTCGGTCTCCATCTCTCTCTGTCCTGTCTTTCTCTCGTGTCTCTTTCTGTGTCTCTATCTGCCTCCGTCCCTCCCTCCCTCTCCCCCCCTCTCTCGTTCTCTCGTGTCTCTGTCTTTCTCACTCTATGTCTCTGTCCCCCTCTCGTCTCCCTCTTCTCCGTCCCCGGGATCCTGGAAGACCGAGAGGACGATTCCCGAGGACGCGGTGACTGTCCCCCGGTGCCATGGACTCGGACGCCAGCCTGGTGTCCAGTCGCCCATCCTCACCAGAACCGGATGACCTTTTCCTGCCTGCCCGGAGCAAAGGCGGCAGCGGCGGCGGCGGCGGCTTCAAGTCGTCCTCGTCGTCCAGCACGTCGTCGTCCACATCGGCGGCGGCCGCCTCGTCCACCAAGAAGGACAAGAAGCAGATGACGGAGCCCGAGCTGCAGCAGCTGCGGCTGAAGATCAACAGCCGCGAGCGCAAGCGCATGCACGACCTCAACATCGCCATGGACGGGCTGCGCGAGGTCATGCCGTACGCGCACGGGCCGTCGGTGCGCAAGCTCTCCAAGATCGCCACGCTGCTGCTGGCGCGCAACTACATCCTCATGCTCACCAACTCGCTGGAGGAGATGAAGCGGCTGGTGAGCGAGATCTACGGCGGCCACCACGCCGGCTTCCACCCCTCGGCCTGCGGCGGCCTGGCCCACTCGGCG
>NW_012267320.1:3753709-3766517 GCF_000151885.1 Dipodomys ordii | reverse complement strand
CATGTGCCAGGTGCCGCCGCCGCACCACCACGTGTCGGCCATGGGCGCCGGCAGCCTGCCGCGCCTCACCTCCGACGCCAAGTGAGCCGGCGGGTGCCGGCGCGGACTGGAGAGCTAGGGGCACCCCCCACCCCCCAGATCCCCGACGGCGGCGGGGAAGCGAGGACAGGCTGGCTGGCGCCGGGGCGCAGACAACGGGTCGGGGAGGGAGGGGACTGGGAAAGGGAGGATGGGGACGCCAGCATTGGGGATGCGGGGCGCGGGGGGGGGGCGCAGAGATGGTCAAGTCCCCAGCCTCCTTCACTCGGACCCTGGTTTGCCTGGTGTTCAGACTCTGGCCCCCCACCACGGCGCATCGTGGAGGGGTGCGGGGAGCGGGGGACATCGAGGACACCGAGGACAGATTCCTCCTTCTCCTCCTCGTTTCTTGGCCCGCGGGAGACACTGGGGACCGCACGGCAGAAGCCATGTCTGGGTCTCCATCCCCCCCCCCCCCCCCGTCCCCGGGTCGTCCCTGGCCAAGGGCAGTGGGCGAGCTGAAGCTGGCGCGGCTTCCGCAAGCACTTTCCCTGTCCGCGTCCCATCTCCGTATTCCTTAGAACTGTGGCTGTGGTTCCGGGTGTTCCCCGGTGATTGAGGGGCAGGGGGCGGGGGTGGTGGCTTCTAATAAGTCTGTGCCTGTTCTTGCAGCAACACGATGAGTAAGTTTCACAGACGCACAGAATAGAAGCACTTGTGGACGGAATGACCCCTAACTGCCCCATCTAAAGGGTGGGTGTTTAGTGGGTTTTAGGTATTATTTTTAAAGTAGAAACTAGCCCTCCTTCTGTCCCCCCCCCCAACTCCTCTCCACCCCCTCGTCTCTGAGCACAAGGTGATTTTTGTTTCTTACTCGATTGAGAAGAGACTTGGGGGGTGGTACGCAAGGTCTTGGCAGTTAAAAAGAAAAGTGACTGTGAGTTACGTGAGGGTTTCCGTTGGCTTTTTAACTTCCCGGGTATGTAAATAGAATATCAACGACGGCCTAAGTGCGCCATGCTAAGAGGGTTGAGCTGGTGACTGTCAGAGCCTCACCGAAGTCTGAGCCTCCTTTCCTCTCTGTATGGCTTCTTGTCGCCAAGTTTAACACAAATGGCAAAAACCCCTCCACAGGCTCCCTGCCTCCTCGCCATGGGCCTGGCAGGCCCAAGTGGTAATATGGGGCCCTGGGTAGCAACTTCCTCTGATAGCGGGGCTCCTGATGGCAGAGTGTGTATCATCTTGTTTTATTTTTGTAAAAAGAAAAAAAATGTGCTAAATAATATTTATTACTTGTTTGGTTGTAAGAACGAGATAAATGATCGAGTGTTGGAATTTTAAATAAAATTTAAAGAACACCAGGTGCTTCTCGTCATGTGAAAGAAGGTAGAGAGCAAGCAGCCAGCCCAGGAAGGGGGGTGATGGTTACCATTCCCAGGGACGGGATTTGGAAATCACTTTGCTGGCTTTTCCCCCTAGAGGCAGATAAAGATTGTCTGTCCACCATCATCACCCCCCTAAGGCCCTCCGCACCTTCCCTTTAAACACTACTGAGCCCATCCTCCATGTTTGTTACCACACATGCCTCCTTCCCCCACCCCCCAATGAGATCAGGAACCCCCTTTTCCTTTAGGACAAGACTGAGCCAGAAGAGGGAAACTTCCCTTTGCTGCTGTGGAACTTTGGGCCTGCAGGGACCCACACTTCAGCTGCGGGTCTGGACATTCAGGCGTCCATTCTGCCTGGACTTTTCTCAAGGATGATGGGCAATGTCTACTCCCGCTCCACGCTCCACTCCGTTTCATGGGCTCTGGGGTTCAGCTTCAAGCCAGACAATGCTTACCCCACCCTCACCCCCAGTCCACCACTGCCTAGACCTTTTGGGGGCCAAGAGCCGCAGGAGAGCTTTCTTCCACCTTCCCTGGTGCCCACTCAGGCCTTGAACCCCAAATTGCCCGGAGCTGGGACCACTGGGAGATAGCAGAGAACTCAATCCCCCCCCCCACACACACACACCTCTGCTCTTTCTTAAGCAGTCATACAGACTGGGCCAGGTGGTACTATTAAGACACATTCTGGACATTGGTTTTAAGCTTCAGCTTTCTGAGGACTTATGCTGCCACATCTCTGCCAGAAGACAGGACCCAAAATCCACACTCCTCAAAAGTCAGCCTGGTGCCTGCAATACATGAGTCCTCTGGCCAGCCGGGAGCCTCCTAGGCAACAACCTCCTTAATGACCACCGGAAGGCCCCAGGAACGGGTGTGTATTTCCCTGGTTGGAATCCTATTTATTGAGTCGGACCTCTGAGCTTGGACCACACCGGAGGCCATTGCCCAGGCTGAGGTTGGCTTCATCCCTAGCTTGGGGACAAGCACTTTCCTGTGCTCCAGCAGCCAATGTCGGGCAGGCGCCCGGGGATCCGGTGGTGTAGGCTTTGCTGTTTACTCGCCGGCTTCCCTTTTCACTCAAGGCTGGGAGAGATTTGAGGGGCCTACCAACTGGGGGTGTCAGGAGAGAAAGGAAAAAGAGGGAGCAGCACTGTGCAGACCCAAGAAGAGGGCACAGTCTAGCTATGCTTATTCTGAAATCCCTTTGGAAATGAAATGTTCTAAGTGTTCAAAACTGAGTCCTGCCAGGGCACCAGTGGCTCACACCTATAATCCTAGCTACTTAGGAGGCTGAGGTCTGAGGATCATGGTTCGAAGCCAGCCCAAGCAGGAAAGTCTTATCTTCAAATAACTACCACACAAAAAAGTTGGAAGTAGAGATATGGCTCAAGTGGTAGAGTGCTAGCTTTGAGCACAAAAGCTCAAGGACAGCACCCTGGCCCTGAACCAGCACACAGACAGACAGACAGACAGACACACACACACACACACACAAACTGAGTCTAACTCCAGCCACAGACACAAACAGAAGGACCAGGAGGCCAGTAGAGGTGTATGGGTGGGGGGAGGGGATGTGGATGCTTACAACTTCCTCATTCAGACAGGAAGTGCCCTAGCCCAGGCAGAGATCACAAGGGATGCATAGAAAGATACATGTTGAAAGGAAATGAATAAATTAAGTCTCCCTTGCATCATAGTGCCCAAGCTTTCAGCAGTGACTGGCCACAGCCAGCCTAGTCCTCTGAGAAGGCTGTCCCGGCTCCCTCTAGGAGGGCCGGGACCTCCCAGAGCCATCAACCCTAAACTGCTGTGGGCCCTATTCTCTCAATGTGAGACCCCAGTGTCAGAGCACACTGAGGAGAGGCACACTAGCTCACTGGCTGCATCTTTCCTCAGACTTGAACTCAGGGCGTAGGCAGGTAGATCCTCCAGGAAGTTAGCTCTGGGACCGGCCAGTTCCAGAGTGGCTCAGGCCAGCAGCTGGGCTTCAGAGGGACATGCAACCATTTTGACTGTGGTGGGCCCTGATATAAGGGAGCAGTTTCCCATTGGGAAATGTGAAGGGACAGGGAGGTAGGAGGAAAGAAGTCTGTGGCACCTTGTGGTTTGCGTGCACATGTGGTTTGTGTAGAATAAAAGCTCCAGTAAAAATCAATGAGAGTCGGCTGCTGGTGGCTCACACCTGTAATCCTAGCTACTCAGGAGGCTGAGATCTGAGGATCATGGTTCAAACCAGCCCCAATAGCAAAATCTGTGAGACTCTTATCTGGAGTAGAGCTCCTGGTACCACTGATGTTGATGGAGTTGGGATTCTGCATCCAAAATACAGATGATTTGCAGAAGGGAGAAGCAAGCCAGAAAACCTATTGTATATCTCAGCGATGGGCCTTATTGCTGGGGCCCCAAGTGCCTCGCCCCCAATGAGGCAAAGGACTCCATGTGGCTGTAGTAAAACCTAGGAAGGCACTCAGGTCCATCTGGACCTACCTGTCTTTAACACACACACACACACACACACACACACACACACACACACACCCTCATTGGAACTGACGAACTCCTGTGGCAGGTGCTTTGTTGAGGAAACTCCTCCCCAGATGTTTCATAGATAAAAACGACTTCAGTACTGGAGAAAGGTCTAGTTCCCCTTAGGGCTGGATTCACCTAGCACTCTGTCTTCCAATCAGAAGTGCTTTCTAGAAGTTCATCTAAGGCAATGGATTCCCTACATCTACCATCTCCTCCTCCTCTTTTTCCTCCTGCTCCTCCTCCCCCTTCCTGCCAGTCTTGGGGCTTGAACTCTGGGCTTAGACACTGTCCCTGAGCCCCTTTTTGCTCAAAGCTAGTACTCTACCACTTGAGTCATACACAGTGCCACTTCTGGATTTTTCTGTGATTAATTGGAGATGAGTCTCACGAAGTTTCCTGCCTAGGTTAGCATTGAACCCAGATCCTCAGATCTCAGCCTCCTGAGTAGCTAGGATTACAAGTGTGAGCCTCTGAGGCCAACTTCTTTAAGTCCCACTTCATTACCAATCTTGTGCCAGGTCTTCCCTCCCCACATGGCCCCAGTAGGGGTCTGTAACAAGCGTCCAGCACCCAGAACTCTAGGACATCTGCAGGCCAGCAGTGCTCTCAGTGCCTCTGCAGACCGGAGAGGGAGAGCAAGTTAGGCCCAGAGTAAGTGGTTGTGGCAGCTGTCCAGACTGGGGAGAGGAATGGCATGGAGAGCTTGGACACTCAGAGAGGCTAAGAGTGAAGCATGGGATCATCCTGGGCTGGACAGAGATAGGGTCCCTTCCCCCAACACACAGCCCCCTCTCCAAGGGACTGACTGGCTAGCTGGCTGCAGGAAGGGGGGTGGGCCGTGAGGAATGGGTGTAGCTGAGCTGGGAGGAGGGAGGAAGGGGAGGCTGTACCCCTGGGGTACAGATATTAATAAAGAGATGGACAGTATTTAGTAAGAGGTAGTGGGTGTCCATGCGTCCATGAAATGTTAGTCTTTAAGGAGGAGCTGCTATCCCATTGCACAGACAAGGAAACTGAGGCACAGAGAAGACATGTAACTGACTCAAACAATGGCATAACCAGTAAATAGAATCGGCAGGAAACTGGCTTAGCTGCCCACTAGGGACCTCTCAGATCTAGCACTCCTACTCATCCCCCGCCCCCAGCCTCCAATACACCTCAGCTTCCTTAAGGGACATTCTCCCCCTGGATGCCTGGACCCCATCTGTCCCCAATGCCCCCATCTGGGTGGCAGGCAGTGCAGACAGGCTTTAGCAATTAGCGGGCTTGGGTGGGTGGAGGAGGGGCCTGAGCAGGTGAGCGCAGAGATGGCTCATTAAGGGCTGCATCTTCCGGGCCTGGACAGCTGCAGGCCGGGCCTCTGCCAGAATTCCAGGCCACGTCCCCCACTAGGCTGTGAATTCCACACCCCAGACAAACAGACAACACTGACCAAACAAAACCAACCTGGGCCAGGGCCAGGTGGATACCTGTGGGGAGGAGGAGGGGGGATTTTTGGGGGGCGGGAGGGGAGGGGAGGTTGGGATGCTACAGGGGAATTGGCTTTACGTTTTTACATCCTGAATGCAGCAACTCCTCCATCTTTATTTCGTGTCCTCTGGCCACTATGTGGCCTTTTGGGGGGAAGGCTGCTTGGAAACCCAGCTCTGAAGCCTGTTCCGTGTCGTCGCTATCCCCTTCCCCCCTGGATCTCTCTCAGGCTTAACCCAGTGAGGGCACAGAGGGGCTGTGGGAGGCACAGGTGTGTATCTATGGCAAGATCTTTGGGAAGATCTTGGCAGCTGCATGGATTACATGGGTTGAAGAAGGGCTGGAGAAGCAAGTACCCAGAATCACCAACCTTCCAGAAATCAACAAAATTTGTGAGTGGCCAATGAGATGTCCACAGGTATGACACATCAGAGTCTATGGGCACCGGCCCGTCCACAGAGTCTCAGTGACTCACTAGACCTGGCACACGCAGATCCACCCGCACCAGTGAGTGCCTGCACAAGGACTGGCCTCTCTAGATAACCTACCCTGTGGAGAACCGGAAGTTGTCGTGAGCTGGACACCCTCAATCTGGACAGCTCGCCTAAGAGCTGGCAAACCTGTCTAGTCAAAGCCTTTCAAGCCAGGGCCTTCCACTTTACCAGCCTCTTGGACCTGGCTCACTGAGCTCTCCTCTTGGTAGCAAAGGCCCCAGGGATCAAAATGAGATCATAAGTACTTTTCCCTCCTTCATGCCCACATCTTCTCCAAGTAGAAGCTCGCTGCCCAAGGCAGAGCTGCAGTGGCCTCTCAGAAGCTGTGTGATGTTGGGTCTGAGCCTCAGTTTTCTCGCCTGTAGAATGGAGCCAGGGTGGGAAAGCTTGAGTGGCCCCTGCACAGAATACCAAAGACCCTTTCTGGAAAGAAGAAGTCCTGGGTGAAGTCTATCCCTAGATTAGAAACTGTGGTTCAGAAATACCTTTGTTTCTAGATGATGGTGTCAAATGGAAAGGCCCAGAAGGATGAATGGATGGATCGATGAGTGAATGGTAGGAGGCCATGGAAGACTTTTGTAAAGAAGGCCCTGGATCCTGCACTTACAGGAAGGACTCAGACCCACACCCAGTGAGCACTTACATCTCTACCTAGGGCTGCTGGCTTTTGAGCCACTGTGCTCCATACACGGGGCCCTGCACTACAGTAGATGGGGTTACAAGACCGTTCAGAGCCATTCATAGTGGCTTCTGACAGTTGCATGGCTGTGAGAACTAAAGGAAATCTCCCAGAGGTCACGTCTGCCTGGTCCCAACTGTAAATGGATACCTGGGCTCCAGGGCCTTCTTAGGGTGCAGCTATGGCTTGTCTGGACCCCCCTCTGAGTATCATCCTCTCAAACAGCCAGAAATAGGTAGGCTGAGGGGTCAATCACTATGGAGACCATGAAGACCAATCACCATGGAGACAGGAGGGGACAGAATGTGGGGTAGTATGTTACCTTGGCCAGGATCTGCTAGCTCTGCGACCTTGAACAAAGAACATGGACTCTCTGAGCCTCAGTTTCTTTATCTGCAAAAAGGGGTGATGCCAATACAATCCTGATGGGGCATCAGGAAGAACTAGCCTTCGGCAGAACACACAGAGCATGCCCTGGGAGAACCCGGATGCACAGATATTGTCGAATCTTCTTGCAAGTCCCGCCAGGTTGGGTCATTTTATCCTTGAGCCTGATGATGTGCAGTATCCCCAAGGACTCGCATGCCACTGGGTCCCAAGAGTGGTTTAGTAGCGTTCCTGAGTGCCAAACAGAATCCATATCTGGAAACTCAAATGCAAGGCAAACTCCCTGTCTTCTTTCCGCAGGCCCCAAGGTGCCTGGCACAGAGCCTGAAATACACATGGTCCTTCATGAATATTCCTTGCTTCACATAGTAAACACACAGGGCCCACACTCCACATTGAAGCCAGAACTGCATCCTTCTAGAGGAGGGAGCCAAGATCAGAAGGGAATTAATTAGAGGAAAAGTTATCTGAGATGCTCAAGCCTCCAGGCTCTCTCCTTCTTAAAGGAGACCCTCCTTCTCAGAGCCCTGCCTCCTGTCCCCACCCTCCAAGTCCCTCAGATATCCAAAGCAAGATCACTGTCATAGCACTGCAGCTGGATGTGCCAGAGAGATCAGCTCTGGGGTGCCTGGGCAACTGGGCTAGGGGAACTCCATCACCCCTAGGATCAGTGCTGTTCAGCCCATGTTCAATGCTAATGAAGACACTGGCAGACAGTGCAGCCTACGCAGCTCAGGAAGGAAATGACTTGGGTCGCCCAGGTGGCCACTGGCTCGCAGCCACCACCACGTGAGGACTGGAGGCTGTCTTCCTCCCACCCCAATCCAGGACCCCCTGCTGCAGGGCTCACCCCCTCTGTTCCTCAAAGGACCAAGGTTCTAGTTCCACCCGTCTAGCCAACAATCTGCTTGTCATCACTCAGCGTTTTAAAACTTAACCCACCCACGCCTCCTGGCTTAGTCGCTTTTTATTCTTTTAAGCAAGGTAAGATTTACATGATATAAAATTGACCTTCCTTCCTTTTTGGCAATACTGGGGTTTGAACTCTGGGTCTCTGGCATGTTTGGCAGATAGTATACTATTTGAGTCAAGCCCCTAGGTCTTTTTGGCTTAAATCATTTCTCTGGTAGCTAGCTCTGGGGCTAGCCCTGGCGTGCTCCGGAATGCCTAGATCACACGTGTACATCACCACTCCCAGGCAAAAAGTTAGGGAGACCCTATCTCAACACATAAGCTGGGAATGATGGTACAGGCCTATAAATTCCAGCAATGCACGAGGCATAGGTAGGAGGGTCTTGGTCTGGGGCCAATTCTGGGCAAAAACATGAGATCCCAGCTGAAAAAAAAATGAAGCAAAAAAAAGGGGGGCGGGGGAGGGATTTCAGGGTATGGCTCTAATGCTAGAGCACCTGCCTGCCATGCACACTAGAGCTGGGAACTGGAGTTCAACCCCCAGTGTCAATTCCCTAAAGACAATCAGTTGTATAAATAGTTCCAAGAAAGATATCCAAAAGAAAAATGCTGGCTGGGCTGGGAAGTTGGCTCAGTGGTAGAGTGCTTGCCTCACATACATGAGGCCCTGGGTTCGATTCCTTGCACCACATAAACAGAAAAAAGCCGGAAGTGGCACTGTGGCTCAAGTGGTAAGGCACTAACCTTGAGCTGAAGAGCTGAGGGACAGTGCCCAGGCCCAGAGTTCAAGCCCCACGACAAACGAAGAAAGAAAGAAAGAAAGAAAGAAAGAAAGAAAGAAAGAAAGAAAGAAAGAAAGAAAGAAAGAAAGAAAGAAAGAAAGAAAGAAAGAAAGAAAGAAACTTAGCAGCTCCCACATACTTTCCACATCAATGTCATGAGGAAACTATTGAGGAAAATATTGGTGAGGGCCAGAGGGTGACCACAACTGTCCAACTCAGACACAGTAAAACCTTCATGTTAAAATATTCTAAAAATAGAAACAGAAAAGCACGTGAGCAAACAAAACAGGGGGGAAAGGAAGGAAGGAAGGAAGGAAGGAAGGAAGGAAGGAAGGGAGGGAGGGAGGGAGGGAGGGAAGCAGAAAAAATCCTCAGTGGTGTATTTATCCCAAATGCAAAACTGGCCTCTTTGTTGAGGCTGCAGAATGGGGCCTGAACAATGTTAATCTGCCGGTGGACCATTTGCTAATGGGCTCCCACATCACAGGCCACAACAGATGGCTATGACAACAGTTGGGCCTGCTCTGCCTGGGTCAGGAAATACAGCCCAAGCCTGCCACCAGCTCTGTCTTGCTTTCTTTGAAGAGATGATGGCTGTCCTAGGAGAGACGCTATCCAGTTCCTGGGCAAAGGTGTTAGGGAATAGTAATCGGGAGCTGGCTTGCTGTTAGCTTGAACCACCATTATAGAACTGAAAAATATCTACCTACAACTGAAAGTCAACGAAATGGAGATACACACTAAGCTGTCTGAATGTGTTAATCCATGGGCCATACTGATGAATTTAAGCTTCTCCTATGACCCGGAAGTGATAGTGTAGTGTTTCAGTTTCTGTTTCTGTCCCATCAAGGGAGCTTCTCTTCTGGCCTTCTCCATATCACAGTTCATCAGTGGGGAAGGAAGTTAGCTCCTCCAAACCCCACCCAAACCAAAGCCACCCACAAAACCAGCAGGCTTCCTACAAAGGGAGATATGCTCTTGCTTTCCTGCAAACAAGAAGGAAAGTAGCACTGGTGGTCATTTTTCCTTCTCCTACCCACCAGAAAGATCTGGGCAGGTATGGCTGAGCCAGTTATCCAAGGTTCCCAGGTCCTAGGTGAGTCTGTGGGAGTGGTGGCCATCTTTAGACATGTGCTGTGTATCCATAGAACCAGGCTAAGCCGTCCACGAAGCCAGGCACTCTTGTCCCCGGAGCTAGACACTGGGTCTCACTGGAGCAGTTTCTCCAGGACGAGGGCACACTATAGACATTTCATCCCAGATTTCTGCTGAAACTGAGACAAGACTCAACTTCTCTCAGCTCTGAACCAGACACATCCAGGTGGCCTGCAGAGCTGGGCCTGGTTTCATTGGTGGGGGCGGGGAAGCGGGGAGGACCTGGGAGGGCCCACGTGCCTGCCCTTGGCCCAAGTAAGGTGCTCAGCATTCCTGCTAACATTCTGTGTGGACGGCTGTGGTGTCCCAGTGCCCACTGCCTGTGACTGATGTGCAGATAGCCACAAGCTCATCGTGGTCTAGAAAGGGTAACCGGCACAATGATGCAGGGTGCCGTGGTTCTGAGATGGGCTTTACCTGGAGAGAAAGCAGGGAAGAACGAACACTTGGGGCAGACCTGTAGGGCTGTTGGCATGCCCACCAGAAGCAGGTTCTGGGATTGCCACTGGAAGGATGTATTAATTAGGATACAGCTTTGAGGCAAAAACAAAGTTTCAAGACTGTGGCTTGCTTGATAAAGTCTGGGGAGGTGGTCCAGGGCTGGGCTGGAAGCTTCGTGGTATAGAAGAACCTAAATGCCTTCCATCCTTGTTGCTCTGAATCCTTAACACGCAGCCTTCATCCTGTGGCTAGGGGCACTCCTCCAAACCTGCTGCCAGGCTCATATTCTAGCAAGTAGTGATGAGGAAGATGGGTTGCTCTGTTTCCTTTTAGGGTACAAACCAAAGGTGGCCTTAAACACTTCTGCCTCTATTTCCTAGTCACACTTAATTGCAAAGGAATCTGAAAAATACAGGCTTTGTCTGAAGTCCATATGCTAGCTCAAACTTCAATTACCAATAAAGAGAGAGCAGACATTGGGTATTGGTTATCTGTTGACTAGCTGTAATGAGCTTTGCACACACAGCATTGGCTCACTATAGGCAATTAGTTCTGGACCCAAAACAGGCTGGAACCAGTATTGTAAGGAGAAGGGAATGGGTTTCCATATAAGTTGCAGAGGAACCAGTGTCTCACACCTATAATCCTAGCTATTCAGGAGGCTCAGGTCTAAGGATCAAGGTTCAAAGCTAGCCCAGGCAGTCTATGAGACTCATCGCCAATTAACCACCAAAAAGAATCAGAAGTGGAGCTGTGGCTCAAGTGGTAGAGCACCAGCCTTGAGCAAACAAAGCTAAGGGGTAGCATCCAGGCCCTGAGTTCAAGGCTTATTACTGGCGCGCGCGCACACACACACACACACACACACACACACTTCTATAGTCCTTGCTCTTTGTAGATCCTTTTGTGTTTTCTATTTGCTGCCTCATTTAAAATGAGAAACTAGGGAAAGACACATCCCCACACAGCATAGCCAGAAAAACACTGTTCTAGACTCACCTGTCCTCACAGGAAATCTCAATGATTCAAGATTCCTGACTCATACAAAAGACACTATGGTGGTACATCCAAAAAGACCTCATATTCCCCTCTAAACTCCTACTTTAAAATACTGATTGTTTTCAACTAACTTCTCACTTAAGAATAATTTTAGATCAACAGGAAGGATGTTCCCTTCCTAAGCTTGGTAGATTATTTGTTACAATTAAGAAATTAACATGGAGCTGATGATGATGATGACGATGATCATGATCATGATGATTCCAGTGCTAAGGACTGAACTCAGAACCTCCTGGTTGCTAGACAAACCCTCCGCTATTTGAGCCATGCCTGTAGTCCTTTTTGGTTTTGTTTTCAGATAGGGTTTTTTTCCCACTCAACCTCAGGCCACTGTCCTCCTACATCTGCCCTTCTAAGTAGCTGGAATTACAGGCCTGTGCCACCATGTGTGACTTATTACAGAGATAGGCTCTTGCTAACTTCTTCCTGGGTTGGCCTTGTATTGAGATCCTCTTGTCACCATCTTGTAAGTAGCTTGGATTACAGAAATGTTGACTGTGGGTTTAACCCAAACCACTGATTCTGTCCAGATCTCCCTTATTTTTCTACCCATGTCCTTTACTTGCTGTAGAGAAGAACAAAGTATCTAATACAGGGTGTCATCAGATTGCACTACGTTGATGCTTGTTTTAGTGGTGTTGATCAATCTCTTCTAGCTTACAGCAGTTATAAACACTGCTCTGACAGAAGACATTATAAAGATTCCACTGCCATGGGAAATGGACAGAAAGGAAGCTAATCAGAACAGTACTAAGCTGGGCGTGGGTGGCTTCACACCTGTCATCCTAGCTACTCAGGAGGCTGAGATTTGAGGATTGCAGTGCAAAGCCAGCCCAGGCAGAAAAGTCCGTGAGACTCATCTCCAGTTAATCACAGCAAAAAGCCAGAAGTGGCTCTATGGCTCAAGTGGTAGAGCACTGGCCTTGAATGAAAGGAGCTCAGGGACAGCACTTTGGCCCAGAGTTCAAGCTCCAGGACGGGCAAAAAAAACAAAAAATACCAGTACTAAGATTGGTGGAATTCATGGGATTAAATTCACAGGATTCATGAGATTCATGGGATTCAAGCAAAATCAAGTGTGTGTGTGGTATGCTGAGATAAATTATTAAAATCCCTGAGGATGGACAAGGAACATTGTAATGACAGAACAACAAATGATGATTCCCCTGGAGAAAAAAATGGAGCAAGAAAGAGAAACCCAGCCCGGATCCAGTGGCTCATGCTTGTAATCCCAGGTACTCAGGGGTTGAGATCTCAGGATCATGTTCAAAGCCAGCCTGATCAGGAAAGTCCATGAGAGTCTTATCTCCACTTAACCACCAGAAAACTGAAGTGGAAGTACAGCTGTGGCTCAAGTGGTAGAACACTAGCCTTGAGCCACAAAAGCTCAGGGATAGCACCCAGGCCCTGAGTTCAAGCCCTTTGACAGAAAAGAGAAGAGAAGGGAAGGGAAGGGAAGGGAAGGGAAGGGAAGGGGAAGGGAAGGGGAAG
>NW_012267320.1:3742617-3752617 GCF_000151885.1 Dipodomys ordii | reverse complement strand
GAATAAACGATCTCCTGCCCCACTGGAAAGGCTGAGGGCGAGCGAGGATGCGAACTTCGCTGGCTGACAGCGAGCGAGCGGAGCGGGGTGATTACCATGCTGTGAGGCTGGCTGACCTGGTGGATGCCGCCAGAGATGAGTCCAGTTGGGAGTTAGTACCCACCGGGCGGGGGCTGAGGAGACAAGGCTCCCAACGAGGTTCATGCCCTTCTCTCTGGGAAGACCGGGCAAAGAGACCACAGGGGCCAATGGTGACACGGAATAATGATGTTCTACACGGAGGAGACAACCTGAGCGTCCTCCATGACGCTGGAGATGGAAAGGGACAGATCAGACGAGGCACCTGAACGCAGGGAGGGCTGAGGAAGGATGGGAATTGGGCATGGGTCTGGAAGATGCCCCAGATAGGAGCTCCACTTCTGGCTTTTTGTGGTTAACTGGAGATAAGTCTCTCAGACTTTTCTTGCCTGGGCTGGCTTGGAGCCACGCTCCTCAGATCTCAGTGTCCCGAGTAGCTAGGATTGCAGGTGTGAGCCACCAGCTCTGCTGACTTGGCAGTGTTGCCCTCCATTGCCTGTCTCAGCCGGCCCCGTTTGCACACTTCCTGCCTTGGGGCTCCTCCTACCTTTAACCAGACTTTCTCTTCAAGATCTCCCCTTGGCCAGCCTGCCCACACAGGGCTTCCTTGCAAATGTGCTTCCATTTTCTCCCCTTTCTTTAAAACCTATTTACTTCCTTTGAATAACTGATACCTAAAAACAACAACAAAAAGAACACATGTAGGGGGTACCTTTTGATACATGTATGTGTTTTTAAATGGGGTTAGATTTATCTGTCTCCTCAAGCCTTCATCATTTCTTTGTGGTGCAAACTATTCGGAATCTTTCCTTCTAGCTTCTGAAATACACAGTACATTTTTTGTTATCTATATCTACCCTACTGAGCAACAGCACAACTTCTTGCTGCTATCTGCCTATCACTGGGTACCAGCCATCAACCTTCCCCACCTCTCTCTCCCTCCTCTTCTCTCCCAGCCTCTCATTGCCACCATGCTATTCTCAACTTCTATGGAAGTGTTGTTTGTTTGTTTTGGTCATTAACAAGTCTCCAACGCAGGGTTTTGAGCTCTCACGGAGCTTTTTCACTCAAGCCTGGAGTTCTACCACCTGAGCCGCAGCTCCGTTTCCACTTTTCAGTGGTTAGTTGGAGATAAGCAATGCATAGACTTTCCTGCCCTGGCTGGCTTTGAACTGTGATCCTCAGAGTAGCTAGAATTACAGGTGAGAGCCATTAGCACCTTGCTCTAATATGTTTTTCTCAAATGTTACTTCCAATTCCAAACTAATGAAGAGTTCTGTTTTCTATAGAGTATGTCATGCAGAGCTGGGTGCTGGTGGCTCACTTCTATAAGCTTACTTACTCAGGAGGCTCAGAGCTGAGGGCCACAGTTCAAAGCCAGCTCTGGCAAGAAAAGTCTATGAGACTCTGATCTCCAGTTAACCACCTCAAAACTCTAAGTGGAACTGTGGCTCAAAGTGGTAGAGCTCTAGCCTGGAGCAAAAAAGCTCAAGGGCAGTGCCCAGGCCCTGAGCTCAAGACCTACAACTGGAAAAAAAAAATGTCAAACAGAATTTTGGCTCTCTACATGAAGGCCAATTTATATGTGTATTATAAACTTGCAAAACGCCAGGAAAAGATGTGGCTCCTAATGCAACATGGCCAAAAGTTCTGAACAGGAAAAAAAATCACTTCTTGACTCTTAACAAACAAGCATCTGTTTCTTTCCCTGTTCAAAAACAATAGTCCATTTAAAAGCAGCAACACGAATCTTAAACAGGATACCTTACTTCAGTTTAAATGTACTAAATTTGATTTAGCTTTAAAGAAAATACAATTTATTGTTGAGTCTCACCTGTACTGAAGTAAGTCGATGGGGGGCGGGGTGGAGAGGAGGCCTGCAGCAAGACCTATTTCCTCCTTAAAGCTCTAAAATATTTGGGCTGCTGAAAGATAGATATGTTGTACAAAATGTGCCTTCTCCCTAAGATCCTAATTCATTCATAACAAAGATACGACAGTCACTTACATTGCACATCCATCAACCAAGATTTCCTGAGAACCACCCCAGCCCCACCTCCCACTATGGGAGTTCCAAAGACAAAAAAATGTTTCTGGGAAAAGAGCATTTGATTTTTGTTGTTGTCGTTGCTGCTGCTGCTGCTTTTAAAGGAGTGATAATGCATCATTGAAATCACTTCTAATATAGTTCTAATCTATTCATTATCATGCGCTAAAAGTGAATCCCCATTTTGTAGTTTTCTGAGGAAAGCAACAGGACAGAGTCTTGTTTGTAACAGCCTGGGGCGTAAGCCATCATTGTGTAGCTTAATTAGATATTCCTCCTGCTAGTGTGAAGGACATATGTCTATTCTCTGTAACGAACACCAGGGCAGCCCAGGCTTTCAAGTCCCGCTGTATGCAGATAAGCACACAAGTGTGAGCGCTCCCAAGGACCTGTGGGCCCAGCGCCGGCACAGCTAGCCCCGGGCCACCGATTGGTTCTGGTTTATTAACAGCCTATGAACTTCTCATCGGCTCTCAGACTGGTTAAGGCTGTCACCTGCAACTGTCTGGCCGGAGCTGCTCTTCTACTCCTTGGAATCACAGCAGATCTGGGTCCATTGAGCTGGATGGACTGGATAGGCCAACACAAAGAGCCCTGGGTGTGGACAGTTATAAGGTAGGAGAGTCAATGAGCACACAGTTCCAGACAGGAAGCCACACCCAGTCCAGCCAGAGAAAGTAAATTCTAAGCTAAACTAGTCCTGGCTCTGTGTGTGTGTGTGTGTGTGTGTGTGTGTGTGTGTGTGTGTATTAGTGTGTATGCTGGTCCAGAGGCTTGAACTCAGGAATTGGGTGCTGTCCTTTAGCTTTTTTGCTCAAGGATAGCCCTCTACAACTTGAGCCACAGCTCTACTTCTGGCTTTTTTTTTTCCTGGTTAACTGGACATGAGTCTCATGAACTTTCCTGTTCAAGCTGGCTTTGAACCTCAATCCTCAGACCTCAGCCTATAGAGTAGCTAGGATTGTAGGCATGAGACACTGGTGCCCAGACAGACTTGACTGTTTTATTGATTTTTATATTTTAGTATTTTTTCTACTTTTCATTTCCTTCTTTTCATTGCACCTTATTGTTTGGGATGGCACCCAAGTGTGAGCCGCCAACCCAGCCCTAAGATGGTATAGTGGTTCCTATACTTGGGATTTGGGGTTTTGGTTTTGTTTTTCTGGTGCTGAGGAGCAACGCTAGGGCCTTGTGCATGCTAGGTACATGCTCTACCCCTGAGCCACCCTACAGCCTCTGAGACTTGGCTAATGTGAAAAGCCAAAAACTTATTTAAGTCATTATAATTTTGATATTTAGGTGTAACTCCAAATAAATGGCAGTGTGTGTGTGTGTGTGTGTGTGTGTTGGGGGTGTGTGTGTGTGTTGGGGTGTGTGTGTGTGTGTGTGTGTTGGGGTGTGTGTGTGTGTGTGTGTGTGGGGGTGTGTGTGTGTGTGTGTGTGTTGCTAGCTGTGGAAAAGTCTCAGCTGTCACCTCTTTGGAAAAGGCAAAATATGCAAACGAGGGAGGAAGGGGTGAGAAGGATGGCTCAAATGGTAGAGCACCTGCCTAGCAAGCACAAGGCCCTGAGTTCAAATCCAAGTACCAGCACAAAAAAAAGGAGGAAGGGAGGAAAAGAAGAAAAGGAAGGAAGGAAGGAAAAGAAAAAAGGGAAGGAAGGGAAAAAAAGAAAGGGCCAGGCACTGGTGGCTCATACCTGTTATCCTAGCTACTCAGGAGTCTAACTGAGGATCATAGTTTGAAGCTAGCCCAGGCAGAAAAGTCCTTGAGACCCTTATCTCCAATACACTACTTAGAAAAAGCAAGAAGTGGGGCTGTGAAGATGGCTCAGTGGTACAGTGCTTGCCTTGCACGCATGAGGCTCTGGGTTCGATTCCTCAGCACCACATAAGCAAAAAAAGCCGGAAGTGGCGCTGTGGCTCAAGTGGTAGAACGCTAGCCTTGAGCTGAAGAGCTAAGGGACAGCGCCCAGGCCCAGAGTTCAGGCCCACAACCAACAACAAGAAAAGAAACAACAACAACAACAAAAGAAAGAGAGAGAGAGAGAGAAAAGAAAAGGAAAAAAGGAAAAGCCGGAAGTGGTGCTGTGGCTCAAGTGGTAGATTGCTAGCCTTGAGTACAAAGAGGCTCAGGAACAGCACCCAGGCCCTGAGTTCAAGCCCCAGAACTGGAGGAAAAATTAATAATAAAAGAAAGGAAAGGAAAAGAAAGAATGAGTGAATGAACAAACAGAAAGAAGGAAGGAAGGAAGGAAGGGAGGGAAGGAGGGAGGGAGGGAGGGAGGGAGGGAGGAAGGAACCTTGCTTGAGGCACTTCCCTCACTTTAAGTTTGGTGCAGTTTCTAGAAAACACAGTCCCCACTGCTCCTTACTCTAGAAGCAGGTACAGAAGCCAGCGGGGAGCAGGGAGCAACCTTCTGTTGCGCTAGGTGATCAAGTTGGTCTGTGGGTTAGACGGCTGGGAAATGGGAGCGCAATTCACTTCTCTGAGCCTCAGTTTCTCCCCTGGCAAAGGGGGACCCATCATACCAGCAGTCTCATGGGCAGACTGTTGATGAAACAAGGAAGGGGCATGGATGCGCGGTGGGATGCCCTGGGGGCAACCTCAGCAGAGCAAGCTCCTCCCATAGGCTGTGTGGCTCCACCTCCACCTCTGCCCAGAGGGAGACCTGGGGGTTGGGGGAGGAGGCTGGGCCATCCCAGGGCATCTCTTCCCAGCCAGTGGAGCCCAGGCAATGAGCACCCAGGAATGGCACCCTCCAGCCGAGGAGGGAAATGTTTGCAACACAAAGGCAATTGCTTAAGCAGATGATAACAGCCCCAAGGGGGAAGTCCAAAGTGAGAATGGGAGGTTGACAGAACCTGCAGACTGAAGTGGGAAGTTGAGCCCAACCAGCAGAGAAGGGCGAGGAACCTGACCACCTATGCACAGCAGCTGGAGTCCGCCTCATGTGGGGTTTTCTGTCTGGTGATAAACAGGGGTGCCTGTACACTAACACGCACCATCTGTGCAGCAACGTGGAGAAGACGACGGTTTCACCAGGAACCTCCCTCAAATAGCAGAAGATAAGCTCAGGGTGGAACCAGCGGGCCAGTTACTACCCTATGCACCATGAGTGTTTTGTTCCCTTAAAGTCACCAAGAAAGTCATAACAAGATGGGTGACACAGATCTCTCTGTGCAGCCACATGGCTTCTAGGAGATTAGGGAACTTGGGGGCAGGCCACACATGGGGCTCACATTGTCCACCCAGCATAAGAAAGAGGATGGATGGAAGTCTGAGGTTGGACCAGGCAAAATCCTGAGACCTACTATCTGAAAACTAAAGCTAAAAGGGAGGTGGTAGGTCAAGTGGTAGAGTGCCTGCCCAGAAGTACAAGGCCCTGAGTTCTAGCCCCAGTACTACATATACTATACTTACCTATGTGTGCTAGAAATTGCCCAGGCTCAAGAACAAATACAGTTCTATTCTCATTACATATAGGAAGGAAAATGGAGGTCCAGGGAGAAGGTGAGGATGATGTTTGTGTGGATTCAGGCTCAGAGAAGGTATCTGGGATAACATAATGCTATAGAAAAACCCCCGGAGCAATGGAAACCAGGGGGAGCCTCAGGCAGGTGTCTAGAATGGCAAGAGCAACAGTCCTGGGGCAGGGATGAGTTCAAGGTGCAGAAGAATGAGCCAGGAGGAATGACAGAATGACTGAAGAGCTGGGGTTGGGTGTGAAGGAATGACAAGGATTCTGAAAGGTAGGATGACCCTGCATGCACACACACACACACACACACACACACACACACACACACACACAGCCTGTGATCTTAGGGATTTTTGTTGTTGTTGTTGTTTTGTTGGTTGTGGGGCTTGAACTCTGGGTTTGGGCACTGTCCCTCAGCTCTTCAGCTCAAGGCAAGCTCTCTACCAATTGAGCCACAGGGCCACTTTCAACTTTCTGGTGGTTTATTGGAGATAAGAGTCTCATGGACTTTCGTGCCCGGCTGGCTTTCAACCATGATCCTCAGATCTCAGCCTCCTGAGTAGCTAGGATTACAGGCATGAGCCCGGCAGAATTTTTTTTTTCTCCCTGTAGAAAACTGTGATTTGGGGTACCAAAGCTGTGTGTGTGTGTGCATGCGTGTGTGTGTGTGCGCGTGCACCTGCACCCGCACACACCAGCCCTTGAACTCAGGGCCTGGGTGCTGTCCCTGAGCTTTTGTGTTCAAGACCAACACTCCCACTTGAGCCACAGCTCTACTTCTTGATTTGGGGTGGTTAATTGGAGATAAGAGTTTCACAGATTTTCCTACCTGGACTGGCTTCACACCGCAACCCTCAGATCTCAGCCTCCTGAGTAGCTAGCATTTATAGGTGTGAGCCACCAGTGCCTGGCTCGAGGTATCACTTTGGGGTTTCCATTTCTAATATCTGAGGAGATGGGGAGGTAATTGTTCATAGGCGAGGTTGGAGGCTGGGCCTGGAAGGAGCTGAGTTACTGTGCCTAGTGCGGAGGAGAGGAGTCAGGGCTTGGAAAGGACAAAGGCTGGGAAGAGAGCAGAAATGGAGATGAAGGTGCATCCTGTGGCGCAGAGGCAGCTTGTGGCTATGTGTGATGGCTGATGCTGGATGATGTATGGTGCAGACAGTACCAATCTTTAAGAATCATGAATCTATCCCAAGGCCCCATGACCATGGCTGTCTTACAAGCAGCAGAAAGTGGGAGGGGCAGCAGGGATGAGCTGTCTTCCTTAGGGCATCTCAGGGACCTGACCTGCGTGTCCAACAGCAGCCGCCCTCTGCTTCTTTGTGCTAGCTACACTCAGAGCAGCCAGTGCCCAAACAGTGAGGCCCAAGGAGACACAGCAACAAGCAACTGGGTTGGTTAGACATCCGGGACAGTGATCAGGGGAGGGGCCTGTCTATTCACCACAGAGGCATGGGTTTGGGGGTTTGTTTGTGCCAGTACTGGGGCTTGAATTCAGGGCCTGAGTGCTGCCACTTAGCTTTTTTTTTTTTTTTGCTCAAGACTGGCACTCTTCCACTTGAGCCACAGCTCCACTTCTAGCTTTTTGGAGCTAGGAATCTCAAGAATATTCCTTGCTGGGCTAGCTTCAAACCATGATCCTCAGATCTCAGCATCCTGAATAGCTAGGATTATAGGCGTGAGCCACTGGTGCCCAGCCAAGAGATATGGTTTTGATCCAGACCAATTGTGATTTTTGATCATCTCAGCATACCAGCAATTTCACCCTGTAGAATGACAGCTGCTCCAGTTCTTCCTTTTGACAGAGGATACAACTCCCACTTTATTGGCAAGAATCTAATAATCCAGGCAAGTCTCTGCTGTAAATAAAAATGCACCCTGACCAATTAAGAGAGGAAGGGTGAGGAAGTGCAGTCACAGTATTGAATGACCATGTATGACAATGGAACTCGGTAACTTGTGGGGAGGGGTGGGCTTGGGAGAGATGGGGGAGGACCATAGAGGGGTGACATGGATCAAGATGCATTGCACTTATGACCTGACCTATGGACTTGTATCCCCTTTGCACAACTACATAATAATATTAAATGGTAATAACAAGAGCTGCATTGAAAAAAAGAAGACGCATTGTGCTCACAAACTGACCTGATGAATTGAAACCCCTTTGAGCAAATTCTTCAAGATAAATTTTTTAAAGTAAAAAAGAAGAAACTATGCTCTTGAATATTCTTTTTTTTTAAAAAAAATCTATGTAACAACTATAAAACTCAAGAAGAATCAAGTGAGTGAATCATGGGGTGGGTGTCATTTCTGAGTGTTACTAATAATCATATAATACTTCTTGCTTTTTCCTCTGGAGACAAGCAGCTGTCATGTGCCCGGGGAAAATAAAGGTCATAATAGGGGAGGAGAGAGCATGAAATTAGCACTGACCTTAGTCCCTGAGTGACGTGGGAAGCCATGCCAGTTGCCACAGCTGTACTCCTTTCCCTCAGGAGATTCTAGAATATTCTAGCACCACACAAAACCACTGATGACAAAGAGCTCCTCACTCCACAAACTTCCTGGGAGAGGAGTGTGTGTGTGTGTGTATGTGTGTGATAAAAAGAATCGCGGGCCCTCTCTCTTGCTCACATATGAATGAGCCTCAGGCAGGAGGCAGAGTGTAAAAGATGCACAGAATAATTCTACCTCATCTGTCCCAGCTTGAGTTGTGCATGGTAGGGAGGTGGGGGAGGCATGGTGTTCCCAGAGCCTTGGCTTCCCCACCTGCTAAATGGGCTGTTCCCCTCCCAAACTCCCAAACAGAGAGATTCTACGAAGCTCCAATGAGCTGACAGGCATGAGAGAGGTTTGGAAGCCGCAGCTGACTCGACGTGAGCAACTCCACGTCAAGCACAAAGCATGCTCTGCCTCTGCTTAGAGCTCTGTTGGGCAACCTCTGATTACACCACTTCTGAAAAGATGTTCTGACTGATGGGCAGACCTTGCCGGTCTTTTGCATCCAGTTCCCTGCCATAAAGATCTGTCCCCTCCCTTCTTCCTCCCACCCGCCACCTGTCCTCTTAGGCCCTCCCTTCCTGCTTGCCCAGCCGTCTGCTCCGGGATCTCAGCTGCACACAGTCTGTCCCCAGCCTAGCCTCCCTGGGAAGGCCTCCCTGTCCCCAGAACTGTCTCAAAGCAGTGGTGGCAACATCATGGGGCTCGGCTGCAGCATTTAATAAGATCCCTAGTGCTTACAACAGTGGCTCCAATTAATTACCACCCCAGCTCCCGCCTGGGCCTCAGCCCTTGTCCACTGTCTGGCTCTTCTAGGTAATCTGATCTTGCCAGCAGGTGTTCACATCCATGGGCTCCCTATCCTCAAATGGGTTAGAAATTGCTAGAAAGCAAGAAGACCTTGCCTTTTCTAAAGGCCTGGTACAGGGCCCTGCCCATGAACAGCATTTAGTGGACTTGGGGTGTTCAGTCTAGATCCTTCCTCGTTGCGTAGTCATTTTAGTCTTTATGAAGCACCTATGTGGTGCCTGTCCATATAGAAAGGAGCGGGAGCCGTGAGCCTGCCCCCCCCCCCAGTAGACAGACAGACATAGGAACAAGAAGGCAGCGTGTGGTGAGCCATTTGGGGCTGCCACTGAGCACCATGAAGAAATGGAGGACAGGGAAGGCTGCCATTGGGTTGAGTGGTTTGGAGGATCCTCTGGGACCTCAGCAATGAGATCCTGGCTGAGGTTGCCACGCAGAGGGAATCGTACAGGCAAAGGTCCCACAGGATGGGCGGGGCCAATGTCCCTGACACCTGTCATCCGCACCCTGCCTCATGACAGGTAGCCGCCACTTTCCAGAGCTCGCCCTCTCTCCCTCTCACTCTACTATAGTGGAATGTGAAATCATGCTTTCTAGGCAGGCATGTAGTAAGGAGCCATGCCTCCAGACTCTTTCCTGCACTGGTTATTTAAGATAGAGTCTAGTTTCCTGCCCAGGCCCATGCCTGGACCATAATCTTGTCAACCTTTCTGGAATGACAGCTTCTTCTGTGAAGATACTCATGGATGTTTCTGCCTAGACTGGCCTAGATCTGTGATCCACTTTATCTCAGCCCAGCCTCTTCTGTAGGGAGGATGGCAGGTATACACCACTGCACTCACCTAATGGTAAGGAAAGGGTACTGTGCACATTTCTTTTCTTTTGTTAGTCATGGGGTTTGAACTCAGGGCCTGAGCGTTGTACCTGAGCTCTTTGCTCAAGGCTAGCACTCTACCACTTTGATCTATAGCATCACTTCTGGGTTTTTTTTGTTGTTTTTTGGGTCCGGTCGTGGGGCCTGAACTCTGGGCCTGGGCACTGTCCCTCAGCTCTTCAGCTCAAGGCTAGCGCTCTACCACTTGAGCCA